>NC_140965.1:76632974-76715474 GCF_056783735.1 Eptatretus burgeri
AGAATGTTTAAAAATTTTGGAATATTTTCAAAGCAGACACTAAAACCATTTTAAAAGGAAGATTTATATTTGAATAAAAATGAAACGATGTCCAAAGAAGATTGCATTGACGATAAACGCGCATCCATAGAAAGACAGACTTTTCTTTTAGGTCCCACCAGAATAGATTTTTAATCTTTGTGGATGGAGTGTTGTTAATTGATACTGTAAATGTGTTCCCTGTATTACTAAAATCTTTGCTTACATTTAACCCCACATCCTTTCTCTTGTGATGATAATTCTTGAATCACAAGGGCCAACTATTCCCATTTTACATATGTTTATGTACAATGCAGTCTTTAAGGCGCTGTCACGCCTTGACGATTTAGCCAGCGTATGCCGACTTATGAAAAATTTGTCTAAAACGCCGGCACACGTCGAATACGTTATGGGTAAGTTTTGATAACATTAAGAGCACGCTGAAAAACACTGCCATACGTCGTAGTACGCTGGCTTTCATCGTTGTACTTTGCGGTTGTCCTCAAATTTTAACATGCTTGAAATTTTACGACGTATGCCAGCGGATGACTCACACGTTCCGCTACGCTGGCCATAAATTGTAGGCACGTTATGCGATTGTTGACACATGTCGACACACGTTACTTGTAAGTTACTCATAAGTCGAAACACGTCGAGGTAATGCTTAGCATACCGAAAACTTATTTCTAACCTATGAGTAACGTGCTTTGAACCTTTGTGTAACGTACCTCCAACGCATATTGACGTATGTAGACGTATTTGATTGACGTCTTCCGGACGACCACAGAACTTGCTGAACGTGTTTCTAATTTACAGCTACCGTATAATGGTGTATTGGCAGCGTTTAAAAAAAAAAAACCAACAACAATAACTTCCGATATTTCGTCACGTGCCGTTACGTCACGTCCGATTGCCTCTTCAGTTTGCTCATATCTTATTCTTAGTTCCTCTTCTGTGAATATTCTCTGTTTGAGGATATTGTCACGTCGATGTCGAAACTTAAAAGCAAATGTCCAAATATATTTTAAAATTCGTGATAGACTAAAAAAAATAATTTAAAAATCAACAACAACAACAACTTCAGATATTTCCTCACGTGCCTTCACGGAGCCAAGGAGAAAAAAAGAAAATGTGCCTTGACGGAGAAAATAAGTTTCGGGTGTGCTAAACATTACCTCGACGTGTTTCGACTTGTGAGTAACTTACAAGGAACTTGTGTCGATGTGTGTCAACGATTGCATATCGTGCCTACAACTTATTCCCAGCGTAGCAGAACGTGTGAGTCATACGGCGAGTACTTCGTAAAATTTTCAGCATGCTTGAAATTTCACGACGTACTGGACGTACTACGACGTATGACAGCGTACTTCACCGTTTTTCAGCGTGCTCTTCACGTAAACCAAACTTACCCATAACGTATTCGACGTGTGCCAGCGTTTTAGACACATTTTTCAGAGGTCAGCATACGCTGGCTAAATCGTCAAGGTGTGACTGCGTGGTTGACACTTCCAATTCTCAGGCAGTTATGATTTGAATCGGCGAGCAGCAGCTTTTTAATGGGCTACGCCACGTGATCGTCGGCGATACGTGCAGCTCGCTATGCCTAAGTTAAACTATCGTTGGGCATAGGTTGTGAACGCTGACAACAGGCTAAGCATTCGTTGGTAGAATTATCTATAAGACAACGAAACGTTCTGTGCCCGTTACTAATATGTTATGCATACGACCAACTCGTTATGAATATGCCAAAAACTTTAAAAAAAATCAACATTTCAGCGTCCGCCAACATTTTACAAACATTTTTATATGTTGCCATTGCTGGCTAAATCGTCAAGGTGTGACAGCGCCTTTATGGGATGCATGGGATGAAAATCTGATTTTAGGTTTTTGGGTAAAAATATTAGTTCATATTTAAAGTCATGCTACTTATGGGAGACTGAGCATTAAATTATTCCTCTTTTGTGCTGCTTTTATCCATGGATGTTAAACAAGAAGTTTGAGAAGTTTTTTTGTGTTCTTTGTATGGTTGCAGAGAGCTTACAGACCCAGGTCAGTGCATACGTGCAAAAGGTGAACAAAGACAGACCTGGCCTGGTGAAAGTAGTTCGGCATTCTCGACAAGAAGGGCTGATCCGTGCACGGGTCAGCGGTTGGCGCCATGCCACAGCCCCTGTCGTTGCCCTCTTCGATGGTCATGTTGAATTCAATGTGGGATGGTGAGATCTCTTAAGTGTGATGCTCTTTTAGGTCTTGTATTAAAGTTGTTTTGTAAATTTATGAACTATTGTTGAAAGCATTTTAAAGGAGTGAGAAACATAATTATAGCACTTAATTAAACGAAAAGTTACAATTGAGCTAATTTTGCTTATTGCCCCTCAATCTGCCGAGTTTCTTAACATATAGACTTATAAGAGTTCCCCTGATGTACAGTACATTTATCATGGAAGTTTACTGTTTTTAAATGTTACTGAAGTTTCTCATATTTAATTAGAAAGGTTGCACACTCTGACTCCGATTGAGGGTGATGTTGAAATATATGAATAACCATTTTGTAAGAGTATTTTAAAAAGGATGAATAAGGCAAAAAAAAATATTTGTACTTCTGTATGTTTATCTGTTTTTCTATGTCCATCTTGTCTGTCTCTTCTCCTTTACCTTGTCATCTGTTCTCCTTGTCTGCCTGTTCCTCTCTTTTCTGTTTCTAGTGCTAATGTGTTTGTATCTCATCCTTAATTGTCAAGCTCTTTTAATGAGTCTTCACCACAGTCTAAAAACTACAATGGCACTCTGTAGAGCGCATACCTTCGCCAGGCTGAACAGTTTATGTTTTGTATCCCACTGAAAGACCGGATCTGCATCCGGACCTGAACTAAAATCTAATCGTCTTGTTCTTGTCTTAAAAAAAATCGTCTTAAAAATTAAAAAAAACTCCCGTATCCATGTCCACATCCAGATCTGGATCTTCACCGAAATCAAATCAATTCATCCTTGTCACACACCCAAGCTATCCACCAAGTTGAGTCTGAATCTGTCCATTACCTTTTGAGATATCCTGCTCTCAGACAGACAAAACAACCAAGAACGATGGTGTGCATAGCACGATACTTTCAAAATCCAAATAAACAATATGCTTCCAGGTTTTGTTTGGTAAACCAATTCAATGACCCGATATGTAAATTATTTTCCACGTTGTGGAATTCCAGCCTCCAGGTGGGTGGAGATTGCACATTACTTGCTGAAAAAAGTATAGTCTGTTTGTTGCAAAAAAACTTTATAGATGTTTATGTGGTATGCATATAAAGAGGTCTAATGGGTCAACAGGTCTAAAGAGTCTCAGTGGTCCAAAGGGTCCAAAGAGGTCTATTATGGTCTAAAGATCTAAAGGATGTTTTCCAATCATCGTTAGGGTCTAAAGGGGTCAAAACAGTCTAAAGGGTGTAAATGACTTCAGGAGTCTAAGAGGTCTAAAAGGGTCTTCTTTAATGGCCACTATTATCCAACCTTTCTTGTGGGGTCAGCTGGAGGAAGCATTGCTCAAGTCTTCATGAACCGGCTGGCCAGGCCTGACGTTCAACTAGTTCGGGGAGAAATTTGGAATTTGGCCATGGTGCCGTCAATAGTTTGCCTCCTCATCGTCCTGGGGTCTTTAACATCCACCAACTAATGCTGGCAGATGGGACACCTATTTAACATTCTTCCGAGGGACAGCACACACATTGATGAATCACTCTGCCTGTGAAACACCAGGCCCCAACAGTTTATAGCTGGTTCGGGAATCAAACCCAGACAGCTTAGAGGTGAGTGTGTGTTCCTCTTGGCCATCCTGTCAGCTCGTCTAAAATGTCTAAAAGGTCGAAAGGGTCAAGGGAGCATAAAGTGTCTTAAAAGTTCCAAAAGCTCTAAAATGGTCTAACAGGCTCTAAAAGGTCTGAGAGGTCTATAAGGTGTAAGGGCTCTCAAGGTCTAAATGTCTAAAAGGTATGTTCCAATCATCTGTAATTAAAAGATGTAGTCAAGGTCCAATCATAAGTAATTAAAAGACGTACTCACGTTCAAACAGTACGTAATTAATTGACATACTTACATGGGTTGAGCAAAGACCAAGTAGGTAATAAAGACAATATACCCCAGTTTTGGCTCATGACTTGCATAGTAATGCTTCCTGCAGTTCCTGCAGCACTATCAACACTAAATTGTAATTCTTGACAAAGCAATGCAAAAGCAAGCCACAAAAAGTCAAAACAAGCCGGTAGGCGACATGGGTGGTCGCTAGACTAAGGCAAATTTGAAATATGTAGATAAGAGAACACATCAGATGGCATTTTTGCCATTCGTTGTTCCATATAGGAACATGATGAGCAACTGTCCATTCATCATTTGTGTTCGATTCCCAAACCCTACGTTAGGGAATCCCAACGCGAACGTTGGGGTGAAAGCATATAGTAATATAATTGCATACTAGTCATACAGTTTTGGACGGATCGGGCTGAAAATTTTTGACAAAGAGGGTGATTATAGTGCGCATAAAAGCGCCGAAGCCGATTTTTGATTTTTGAAAAAAAAAAAAACATAAAAATATTTTTCGGATTTTTTTCAAAAATTTCAAAGTCCCGTTGTTAGGCAACGGTGGCGTCCATAGCAACAGTGCTCAAAAGCATACAACTAGATCCTGGTATGAACCTACCAGTCAAGTTTCATCAAAATCGGTTGACTCCTGGCCTCTAGAGCTGTCCATTACATACAAACAAACAGACGGAAAACCTGAGACTAAGGGTCATCTTGCGACCACCCAACAAGGAATACTTACATAGTATAATGAAGAAGAAGAAACAGGATATATTTTTTAAAAAGTTGACAATTCACAGCAGCAACAACACAGAATACGTGATGGAGAAGGAGTTAATCACTTTGTGTCAGGAAACAGCAACCCGTCGAGATAGTGATTCGTTCAGCAGTAAACCAGCCAGCCCCTGGGTGTCATTCCAGGATTATCTGCACAGGGAGGGATGCTTTCCCCTGGGTCTTGTTTTCAGTTCATGAAAAAAACTGAAAATCTCACGCATTGATATGGCCATATGAAAGTATCGAAGATGAAATGGGGAGGGGGGGGATATTGCAGTGTTGCCTCATGCTCATGGTTATCGACTCCAAATGGTGCTATTCGCAATGACTTGCAGGAGCCTAAGCCCACATTTAAATGCTGGTACCTCTTGAAGACACTCTCATTACATCTGATGCAATTCTCATTTAATTTTTTATTCACTCCAAATAATAATAATTGAATGCCATTCATCATTATTCATTCTCAACGAATCCTAATTCATTCAGTCCCCAACTTTCATTCTTCTTCTCCATTCTTCCTCTTTCTCCCCTCTCACTCCATCAATTTCAACCTTTTAAAATGACAATTTTATAATGTTCAATCTTCCCACATACTTGCTTCGAAACAACTTTCTCCCATTCTGCTTTCCATTTCCCCCTTCACTCCATCCCTGGATGACTCACTTTAAACCCATGCCTCGTGTTCATATAGAAGTGGTTTTCTTCGTGTCTTTAATCGCCATGCATTGCTATAACAATCCTGATGTCGGTCTTCATCTCTCTGCCCTTGAATCCTAAAATCCAGCCCTTTTTCTACTGTGTGTGGGAATACAGTGACAAGCTCCCTCATGTCAGCACACCCCCCCACCCCCCTCCCCAACATCATCATACCACCCAGGTTCCTCGACACCCACTCCAGGCTCCCCCACCCCCACCCCTGTTTGGTGTCTCCTGAATACATGTCCAGTCACTCCATGCCCCTCCCCCTCTTCACTTCCAACATGCCCTACCCCTCCTTATATCCTTCATATCCTGAGAAATCCTTGCTTCCTTCATGCCTATACTTGGAATGTATTGTGATGATTGTGGGGGTAAATGTAAAGAATAAATAAGGAAGTTTAGCATGGTGTGGAGTTGCTTGGTCCGTGGACGAGTAGGAGCATCTCGATGGAACTAAGTTAGGGAACCTGTGAGCTTAAGTGTTGCGTGTCACCACACGAGGGGTGGTGCAGTGTTAATTAGCCGAGGGAGTAAAAATGAGTTCCCCAGTACGTGATTGCCCTCTGTGATTTTATTCCCTGTTTTTTTAGCTCGCCTGTTCGAACAACAGAGAGTTATAGCGATACCCCCGGCATGAGCATGAAGCGTGAGTGTGAAAATGTTAAATATTTTGTATTACGGAAAAACTTCTCAACGGATTTCGACGAAACTTGGTGGGGGGTTAGGTATGTTCCAATGATCATGCCATTAGATTTTGGACATGGTCCCCCCCCCAAAAAAAAACAAAAATTGTTAGAGAGAAAATTTTCTTTTTTTTTGCATTTCTGCATGTTTTAAGTGATGTCCAACCCCCCCCCCCCCGCCCAATTTTTTTTTAGAGATAAAAACATTTTTGTAACTTTTATTTCAACAAAATTTCGATTTCTTTTTTTTGCATTTCTACATGTTTTAAGTGATTTCCAACCCCCCCTCAAAACATGTTGTAGAAAAGAACTATAACTCTGTCAGCACTGTTGACATCATATTTAATGAATAAGATATAAGGTTCACTTGAGTGACCCAGCAGTATTGGCGGCGGAGGTTTTGCACTCTCCCGAGTGCTCCCCCTCTAGTTTCCTTTCTAATGTTTTTATCTACCACACTATTTTTTATACGCCACATATATATATATATATATATATATATATATATATATATATATATATATATATATATATATATATATATATATATATATATATATATATATATATATCGGGGCGTATTATGTGATGCCGGTCGTCTGTCCGTCTGTCTGTCTGTCTGTCTGTCCGTCCGTTCCTGTCCGCACTCTAACTCCCAAAGTTTTCAACTTTCACGTTTCATATTTGGTGCATAGGTACAGACTGTGGAGCCGTTGTGTCACGACATACGTTCGTCATCTAAATTGGTTTCCATGGCCACCAGGATGCTGTTTTCCATCAGTTCCTGTCCGCACTCTAACTCCCAAAGTTTTCAACTTTCATGTTTCATATTTGCTACATAGGTACAGACTGTGGAGACGGTGTGTAGCGACATACGTTCGTCATCTGAAGTGGTTGCCATGGCAACCAGGATGCTGTTTTCCATGTAGTTGCACAATTCTGTATATACCTTCTTGTTAGGGCGTATATTGTGCTCACTTGCCTTCCTGTTACTGATTACAATATAAAAATACATATATTGCTTTATAATTATACTTCACTGCAATGCTTTATAAAAATATTAATTGTTAGACTCGTCTTTTAAAAACGATAAATGTATAAACAGGCGAGCATTGGGTGGCTTTGACACCAACTCTGGTTTATATTGCAAGGCAGGCAGTAAAGCTGGGAAATTCATCCCTAAAACGACAACAAACAGGAGAAGCCCCATCTTCCCGGGTTTGGGGGTGAACAGGCCATGCCCCGGAGGCAGAGGATATTGAGCACAGAAGAAGAGGGGAGTGATCGAAGAGAAGGGAGATGCTGGTGCATTGCACGTGGGGATTGTGGAAGGCTTCTGTCTGGAAAGGATGGGAGTTTGGCAGAGCACACACACGAGGTCGGTGTGAGAACCGCACGAGGCAGGTGGCACCTTCGGAAGAGGAAGGATGGCATGTTCTTGAACCTGCATGTGGAAAGCTGCTTGTGGATTGCCTGGCGTACGTCTGCCCCACTATGAGTGACCGCACCATTTTGCGTGCGTGTGCCCTGCTTCAAGTAAAGCGCCATTCTGCCTGCATGTGCACGTGCTGGTGAAGGCGCCCCCATTCAGGGTTCGACAGGGATCAGCTCTGGCCCAAGCTGAGTACCAGTGTACTTAAAATGGGGGGTTGGGGGGTGGTTTTTTATTGGTCACCCCTTTGTCTGTATTTGTGTTCCTGTGCAAGGCCTCAACAGTAAGTTATTAATTTATTATTGGTATTATTTCCTTTTGAATTGTCGTCTTGTAAATATTTGTGTATGTTCATTAAATGTATTCCTTTTGAAGAAATAGTGTTCATATTACTGTTGTGGGTTCACGGATTAAACCTCCTGTGTAACCGTTCCATTCCGAATACTCCTTCCATCCGCCATTGCCCTCTTCCATGCCCTTTGAGCACGTGATGAAATCTCTGTCGATCAACGTGTCTGCCTCCACATAATAAGGAACCGCTTGGCTGTCTGGGGGCTGTGTCGGTGTTAACTGCCTGGTTCTGACAAATTTGGGTCAGGGGTTAACTTGGGCTCGCCACCCCCGTGACAATATCTTTCAATCCTGACAAATCTTACACCCTCACACCGTGTCTCTCCACAAGGACTGTCTGGACCCCCCCCCCCCCAATCTACTTTCTCAACAATCCCCTTGAGGTAGTCTTTTCATTCAAGATTTTGGGTCTCACTATTGGCCATGATCTTTCCTGGGAAAGCCATATTTCCAAGCTGGCCTCCAAAGCCAGTCGCTGATTGGGCATCCTCCATCATGCAAAGTCCTTTCCATGGCACACCTGAGCTTCTAACCATTTACAAAGCTTTCATCTGCAGTCTGATGAAGTACTGCTCCTCCCTCTGTGGTGTTGCTCCTACCTCACACCTAGCTCGACTTCACGCTGTGGAAACCCAGGCTTTTAGGATCATTGGCATCTCCTGTGATGAAGCTGAGTGTTTGGGTCTCTCACTCTCTCACTGGAGGAAAGTCAGTTGTCTTTCTGTCTTCCACTGTCTCCTCTCTGGCCTCACCCCCCTCCCTGCTCTGTCTGTGATATGTCCCCCCCCCCTATATTTCCTCAGGGCACTCAAGGTCTGCCAAAAACCCCCATTTGGTGAAACTGCAAAAATCAAGAATCACTGCTCACGTTTACTCTTTCATTCCCCTTTTTTCCTGCCTCTGGAAGAAACTTCCACACTCTCTTCAATCCCACACTTCCCTCCAGGTCTTCAAAGCAGTTGCTCACTACCATGTCATATCTTCCCCCATCCAACATCTTGATCTTTACTACCCCCGTTAATCCATCCCAAACCCACCTCCTTCAAATTCCCTGTTTTCCTTCCTGAAAGTCCCTGTAGTATCATCTTGTTTACCCCGTTTACCCCGCCCCATTCCTCTCCCTTCCACAGATATCCTGTTGTCTTTGTTCCCCACTATTTTGTCGATCCTTCTCCCACCCCTCTTGTTTCTGTGTATTATCTCTTGCACGAGCCTCGACTTGGTGAACCAAAAAAAAAAGGCATCCTTCGTTTCTTCATACCCCGTCTCCTCTTAGCTTCCCCAGCGTCCAGGCCCCTCTCTTTTTCCTCCTGCATCCTAGCCCCTCTCTAATCCCCCTTTGTCCCAGCCCCTCTCTTTTTCCACAGCTTCCCAACCCCTTTGTGCTTCCCCAGCATTCTGCCCACCCCCAGCTTCCCCACTGTCATGCCCCCTCTCTGCTTACCCAGTGTCCCACCCCCTATTTTATCCCTATCACTCAATGGTGAAAAATCACTGAAAAAAATTATCGGATCTGGATCCGGCTCTTCACCAAAATCTAATCAATTCATCCTTGTCACACACCCAACCTGTTCTCCAAATTTCGGCTGAATCCATCCATAACTTTTTGAGATGTCCTGCTCACATACAGACAAACAGACAGATAGACATTTGGTGGCGAAGGTAAAGATCTAATGAAAATTCATAGGAATTTTTAGTAAGAGACTCCATTGCTTTTGCTGTGTCTCATGAAAGGAACTCAGTCGTAAAGGCCCAGTTACACCTTGACGTTTTAGCCAGCGATGGCAACGTATTAAAATGTATGTAAAATGCTGGCTTACGTTGAACTTTTGATGTTTTTTTTTTAAAGATTCGGACGTATTCATAGCGACTTGGTCTTATGTATAACGCATTGGTAACGGACACAGAACGTTTCGTTGTGT
Source organism: Eptatretus burgeri (assembly GCF_056783735.1). Taxonomy (NCBI): domain Eukaryota; kingdom Metazoa; phylum Chordata; class Myxini; order Myxiniformes; family Myxinidae; genus Eptatretus; species Eptatretus burgeri. Next base: position 76,642,922 of record NC_140965.1, read on the forward strand.
TTTAGATAACTTATACCAACGAATGCTGAACCTGTTGTCGGCCTTCACAACCGATGCCCAACGATAGTCTAACTTAGGCATAGCGCGTTGCATGCATCGCCGACGATGTCGTGACGTAGCCTATTAAAAGGTTGACGCACAACGATTCGAATCATAACTGCCGTAGAAATGGAAGTGACAACATCGCGGTCACACCTTGGCGATCTTGCCAGCGTATGCCGACCTAAGAAAAATGTGTCTAAAACGTTGGGGCACGTCAAATACGGTATGAGTAAGTTTGGTATACGTGAGTAGAACGCTAAAGTATGCTATCATACGTCGTAGTAAGTAGAGTACGTCAAGAAATTTTAAACATGTTCAAAATTTTACGACGTACTCGGCGTATGACAGACGTTCTGCATGCGATGGGGATAAGTTGTACACACGATATGCGGACGCTTACACACGTCCACAAAGGCTACTTATAAGCTACTCATAAGTCGAAACACGTCGCGGTAATGTATTTTTTACGCGAAACTTATGTTTGACGTGCTTTGAACCAATTCTTTACGTAGTCCCAACACACAACGACGTATGTAGACGTATTCCAATGACGTCTTCCGGTCGACAAAAAAAATAAATGAACATGTTCCTAACTTACAACTGCCATATAAAGACGTGTTCCCAGCGGTTTTGGGAATTGGTATATAAAAATGCTGTTCATAAAAGGGGAACCCAACAGTGTTTTCGAGTCCTTTTTGAGTCGATGTCCATGTCAGCAGTAACAGTATCAGTATCAGTATCAGTATTAGTATTAGCAGTAGTTTGTTCATGTTGGCAGTAGTAGGTGAGTGTGAGGGGGAGGGTGTGGGTTATGATCGATCCTCCTTGTGTCCACGGGTAGGAGACGTCTTTGCACCATTGTTCGAAGTTCTTCGTGGCTAATTTTTTATGGGGCTTTTTCAACAATGAGCTATAGCTTGTTTTTACGATTTAGGTCTATTCATAACGGGTTGGACAAATGCACAATGAACTAATAATGTGCAGAGAGCGCTTCGATAACTTATAGTTACGGAAAACCAACGAATAATTATCGTGAAGCCGGCGTTCACAAACTATGCCCAACGATAGCCTAACTTATCCATATCGTGCGGCAGTTTATCTTTGCCGGTGATGTGGGGTTTGCTATTCATAGGCTGCCACTCAAAGATTTAAATGGCTGCATCTCCACTATTGAAAGTAGACGCTTGTGCTCAACAATTGGATTTTTTTACACTCAACGACTTTTAAACGGTACCACTCAACTATTTTCATTGTTTACAATGAACGATTCAAATTGCCGTCACTCGCCTTTGTTTTTTGACGCTGGGATTTGGAAATTTGAAGTGTTTCTTCTGAACGTGTTAAAACGCTCAAACTCGACTATTTTAAATAGACGCTGCCGATGGACAATTGGAATCATAGCCAAGCTAGACATCGAAGTGTGAACATCCTCGTCATGCCGAAGAAAAGTTTGAAGAATGCTGCAAATAAGTGTCCTGGCCGTGGCCGTGGACGCTGACGCAAGGACGATCCATTATACCGACGTCTTTCAGCCTATGAGTAACTTAAAAGTAACGTCTGTCGACGTGTGGCAACGATCGCGTAACGTGCCAACAACACGTTCATCATAGGTTAGAAATAAGTTTCGGGTACGCTAAACATTACCTCGGTGTGTCTCAACTTATGATTAACTTACAAGTAGCATGTGTTGACGTCTGTCAACGATCGCAGACCGTGCATACAACTTGTGGCCAGCGTAGCGGAACGTGTGAGTCATACGCCGGCATACGTCGTGAAATTTCAAGCATGCAAAAATTTGAGGACAACCGAAAACTACAACGTTTAAAGCCAACGTACAACGACGTATGGGAGTGTTTTTTAGCGTGCTCTCAACGTTATCAAAACTTACCCATAACGTATTCAACGTGTGCCAGCGTTTTAGAAAAAAAAATCAAAAATCGGCATACGTTGGCTAAAACGTCAAGGTGTGACTGGGCCTTTAGGAAACAATTACTTGGAATAGTATTACCAAGTGTTCTTTCTTTGGTTGGCAGCTTTAATGTATCATACACCCAAAAATGGGTTGAAACTGATGATGAAGCCAATAAATATGCTAAAGATTGATTGCAAAACATGATATGCTTAGCAGTACTTCAGGGAATTCAAGTAAGGATATGACACTAAATCGAATTAAAAGTCACATTCAAAAACTTTGCCACAAAATGCGAACAGCAAAGTGATTCTTACTTTGGAAGGCAGGAAGATTGTTTACGTATGTCAAGAAAGGATCTGTGCCAGATTTTGCCTTGAGGGACACAAGTCTCCAAATGGAGAACAGAAAAGTAAGTGGCTATCAAGTGTAAAACACTTCCTGTGCATGTTGATAAAATCATTCGGTCTGGTTTGGAGAACATTTTGGACATCATGGCAAATAACTCGATAAGAAAGTTTGGGGTCATATTTTATCAAACGATACATATTGTTACGGGTTCAGGGGTCACGGTCGCGAGAATTGAACTTGGACTCAATTCCCAGCCGGTGGTCCTGACGGATTGCTCGATAACCATGGACACTATCTGAGATGCTTAATTTAAACAGGGTGCAGCGTCTAACTCTGCTTTACCTTTCCAGTAAATTAATCAGCCCAGATGGAGAACCTTGCTCTTGACACTCCACTGCTGTCAATCAAAACAGCCGAGCGATACTGTAAGTGGGACATTGGCTAATAACTAAAGGCCCAGTCACACCTTGATGTTTTAGCCAGCAATGGCAACGTATTAAAATGTATGTAAAACTCTGGCTCACGTTGAACTTTTGATGTTTTTTTTTAAAGATTAGGACGTATTCATAACGACTTGGTCTTATGCATAACATATTAGTAACGGGCACAGAACGTTTCGTTGTGTTATTGATATCTTACACCAACGAATGCTGAGCCTGTTGTCGGCCTTCACAAACTATGTCCAACGATAGTCTAACTTAGGCATAGCACGCTGCACGCATCGCCGACGATGACGTGGCGTAGGTTTTGGAAAGGCTGCCGCACAACGATTCAAATCATAACCGCCGCAGAAATGTAAGTGTCAACATCACACTCACACCTTGGCGATCTTGCCAGCGTCTGCCGACCTCTGAAAAATGCGTCTAAAATGCTGGCGCACGTCGAATACGGTATGGTTAAGTTTGGTATGCGTGAATAGAACGCTAAAGTACGCTATCATACGTCATAGTAAGTGGAGTACGTCTTGTAATTTTAAACATGTTGAAAATTTTACGACGTACTTGCCGTATGACACGCGCTCCGCATGCGATGGGAATAGGTTGCACGCATGATATGCGATCATTGACACACATCGACACACGTTACTTGAAAGGTACTCATAAGTCGAAACACGTCAAGGTAATGGTTAGCGTCAGTGTTCCAGACTCCCGGGTTTTTTTTTTCTTCGGTATGACGGTGTTCAGTGTACAGTGCGGTTATGATTTAAATCGTTAAGCGGCAGCCTATTAATTGTATTATATTATAACCACACTAGAAATCAAAGTGTCAAAATCACCATCATACCGAACGAAGGAAGAAAAAAATAAATAAATAAAATAAAACCAGGGAGTCTGGAACACTGACGCCAACCATTACCTTGATGTGTTTCGACTTATGAGACCCTTACAAGTAACGTGTGTCGATGTGTGTCACCGATCGCGTAACGTGAGTACAACACGTTACTCAAAGGTTAAAAATAAGTTTCAGGTACGCTAAACATTACCTCGACGTGTTTCGACTTGTGAGTAACTTACAAGTAACGTGTGTCAACGTGTGTCAACGATCGCGTGACGTGCCTACAACTTATGGCCAGCGTTATGTGGAACGTGCGAGTCATACGCTGGCATAAGTCTTAAAATGTCAAGCATGGAAAATTTGAGGACAACCGAAAAGTACAACGTTTAAAGCCAGCGTACAACGACGTATGGCAGTGTTTTTCAGTGTGCTCTCAATGTTATCAAAACTTACCCATAACGTATTCGACGTGTACCAGCGTTTTAGACAAATTTTCAAAATATCGGCATAAGCTGGCTAAAACGTCAAGGTGTGACTGGGCCTTAACCATAATGGAATGCTGGGGAACAACTCCTTACCACTAGAACATGCTGTGGTCTAACTGATGGAGAAAAGACGATGAGGCAGTTTGGAAACAGTTTATAAAAATCAAAAGAACACGCATTTACAGGCAAACAGTTCACAAGAGAAAGATCTTATCCCTGAATAGTGTAGCGGCCAGACCTCCAAAAGGGGTCTAAAATGAGGATCACTGGAACTGTAGGTTATCTTGGCCCTGGTGTAATGCTGTAATTCAAATTTGGTGACATTCTGACTGGTGGGTCTGAAGAAGAAGACGATTTTTGAAGGAATTCCGCAATTTTCCCCAAGTCGCCCAAGATGAAGTCGGCCATTTTGACCCAATTCCGGTCACGTGATCAACATGGCTTCCACAATTTAACATCCCTACCCTGGTCTAATGTTGTAACCCAAATTTTGTAGCATTCTGACTGGTGGGTCGGGAAAGAAGATTTTGGAAGGAATTTTTGCAACTGCCATTTTGACACACTTCCGGTCATATGATCAGCATGGCCTCTGCAATTTAACATCAGGAACCTGTCCTAATGTTGTAACCCAAATTTGGTCGCATTCTGATTGGTGGGTCTGGAGAAGATGTTGAAGGAATTTACACGATTTTTTCTCCCAAATTGACTAAGTCGGCCATTTTGACACACTTCCGGTCACGTGATCCGTATATCCTCCACAATTTAACATCCCTACCCTGGCCTAATTTTGTAACCCGAATTTAGTAGTACTAGTATGGGCCCGGAGGTGCGTGCCCGTAGGTGAGTGCCAGTATGTGCAGCCCTCTCTCGCCCCTTCTCTCGCCCCTTCTCTCGCCCCCCTCTCTTGCCCCCCACTCTCATCCCCCCTCTCTCGCCCCCTCTCTCTCACCCCCCTCTCTCTCACCCCCCTCTCTCCCCAACTCTCTTGCCCCCCTCTATCCCCCCTAGTCTCGCCCTTCCTCTCTCCCCCTCCTCTATCGCCCCCACTCTTATCCCCCCCTCTCCCGTCCCCCTCTCTCGCAGATATTGGTCGACAGATAAATGGCCGTAACTTGGGAACTGCTCGTCCGATTAATATCAAACCTCGAAAAGGTACATCCGCGGGTCCCCAGCAATATTCCTGGCAAGTTTCAATCAGATCGGACCGTCAATCGTGCAAAATAAATAAATAAATAAATAAGTAAATAAACATTAATTGTGACGTCATTCGTGACGTCATAGCACCATGTCTTGTCATTGGTCGACAGATAAATGGCGGTAACTTGGGAACCGCTTGTCCGATTAATATCAAACCTTGAAAAGGCACATCAGCGGGTCCCCAGCAATATTCCTGGCAAGTTTTAATGAGATCGGACCATCAATCGTGCAAAAAAAATTTAATAATAAATAAATAAATAAACATTCATTGTGACGTCATTCGTGATGTCATAGCACCGTGTCTTGTCATTGGTCGACAGATAAATGGCCGTAACTTGGGAACCGCTCGTCCGATTGATATCAAACCTTGAAAAGGCACATCAGCGGGTCCCCAGCAATATTCCTGGCAAGTTTTAATGAGATCGGACCATCAATCGTGCAAAAAAAATTTAATAATAAATAAATAAATAAACATTCATTGTGACGTCATTCGTGATGTCATAGCACCGTGTCTTGTCATTGGTCGACAGATAAATGGCCGTAACTTGGGAACCGCTCGTCCGATTGATATCAAACCTCGAAAAGGCACATCCGCGGGTCCCCGGCAATATTCCTGGCAGGTTTCAATCCGATCGGACCGGTGATCGTCCGGTTATTAATAATTTGGGGAAAAAAATGGCATAAGGTGAGAAGGTGGAACGACACCTTCAGCTGCCATATATACACCTTTTCAACACTGAAAAAGCAGTAAAATGGCCATAACTTGGGAACCGCTCGTCCGGTTGACATCATACCTCGAAAAGGCACATCTGCGGGGCCCCGGCAATATTCCTCGCAAGTTTCAATCAGATCGGACCGGCGGTCGTCGAGAAACGGCGGTCGCAGACAGACACACACACACACACACACACACACACACACACACACACACACACACACACACACACACACACACACACACACACACACACACACACACACACACACACACACATTACTGGAATTATAGATAGATTCTGACTGGTGGGTCTGGAGAAGAAGATTTTTGTAGAAATTTACTAATTCTGCCATTTTGACACTACTTAGAGTCATGTGACCAGAACGAGCTTTGCAATTCCTGTTACCTGTCAGGAGAGGAATGTTGCTGCCAAGTTTCAGCTGAATTGGCCCAGCGGTTTTGCAGGAGATGTATGGACAGACAGTACGCGATGACAATACCTTATCTGGAATTTAATTTCCACATAAGCTAAAAATAAGAGAAACCCCTACCTGGGGTAGAAGAAAAACCAACCTTTTTTCATTCACCAAGGTGTGACATTTATGAAACGGATTGTTGGCCGAAAATATTTTGGGTTTATCAGTGTTTTTAATTGTAATTAATTAATCTAACAAATTGTAATTAATAATGAACCGTGTTTCCCCATTGTCTCGGATCACTCACCTGCATTTGATTTTTCATTGTTATTTTCATTATTTTTTTTTCATTCATTTATATTTTTTATTTACGGATGCTTTCTGATGGTTCTGTGATGTTTTTCTTGGTGTTTTGGCTTCGATGTCCATTGGCATGCAAAATTACCGTGCTTCCTCATTGTCTCGGATCACTCAACTGCATTTTTTTATTTTTTCATTTATTTATTTTCATTAACCTCCGCCATCTTCGAAGATGGACGGAGGTTACTGTTTTCACCCCTTTCTGTTTGTTTGTTTGTTTGTTTGTGAACAGTATTACGGAAAAACTCCTCAACGGATTTTGACGAAACTTGGTGTGGGGGGGGGGGGTTAGGTATGGTCCAAGGATCATGCCATTAAATTTTGGACTTGGTCCCCCCCCCCAAAAAAAAATTGTTCGAGAAATTTTTTTTTTTTGCATTTCTACATGTTTTAAGTGGTTTCCAACCCCCCCAAAAATTGTTACCCCCCCCCAAAAAAAATAGAGAATTTTTTTTTGCATTTCTACATGTTTTAAGTGATTTCCAACCCCCCAAAAATTATTAGAGAAAATTTTTTTTTTTTGCATTTCTACATATTTTAAGTGATTTCCAACCCCCCCCCCAAAAGAAATTGTTTGAGAAAAATTTTTTTTTTGTATTTTTACATGTTTTAAGTGATTTCCAACCGCCCCTCCAAAAATGGTTACCCCCCCCGCAAAAAAAGGAATTTTTTTTTGCATTTCTACATGTTTTAAGTGATTTCCAACCCCCCCAAAAAAATTGTTCGAGAAAAAAAAAATTTGCAACTTTTTTTTCAACAAAATTTCGATTTTTTTTTTTTGCATTTTTACATGTTTTAAGTGATTTCCAACCCCCCCCCCCAAAAAAAAAATGTTGGAGAAAAGAACTATATCTCAGTACTGTTGACATCATATTTAATGAATAAGATATAAGGTTCACTTGAGTGACCCAGCAGTATTTGCGGTGGAGGTTTTGCACTCTCCCGAGTGCTCCCCCTCTAGTTTACAGATGTTTTCTGATGGTTCTGTGATTTTTTTTTTCCCAGTGTATTGGCTTTGATGTCCATCAGCACATAAAATTTCAGTTTTTTACATCACCCGGAAGATACCAAGCTTTAATATAAGTCAGTAAGTCAGTCAGTCAGTGGTTAGAAAGAGATTTATATATTAGATATGTGAAATGTACCAGGGTAGATGATGATGGAGTGTGGGGAGGGTAATCGGACTTTGTGACCACCCTGTTGGGTACAATGCATTTCTCTATGTGTGCAGTTGATTTTGCAATGTCTTGGTTTTGGGTTTCACGGTCATGGTCACAATTGACAGTTGCAATTCCATGCAGTTTCCGCAAATCTCACGGGATTGTGAGTTGGACAGGTGACTGTGACAGGCCATTTTGAAATCTCTCTACAGTGCCTAAGCCTTTGTAGCTATGTGAAAGGTAATATTGAATGATCCATGACCTCGTTCCTTAGGGGGTGTCGGTGTCTCTGTGTACAGTTGTTGTGATATGAGTGTTTTACATCTCAAAAGGAGGTGACTGGTACTTTCTGTTTCTTCCCCACAAAACCTGAATTTGTCCGATTGGATCAATCCCGACATTTTTCTTCAAGGCATTCGTGTGGTATCCTTGATCTCGGGTATTGATGATGACTCGTTCTCCATCCCAATTAATTTGACCTCTTCTTAGTTTAGCCATTCCAGAGAGTGCTCCTTGTCAATCCCGATCTTGTCAAGCTCTTTTTTAAAACCTTCCTGCTCTTTTGTCATTCGCCCATTTGTCAGAGTATATCTGCTCATATTTATTTTTGTAGTTTCCCCTCCCCCCCCCCATTTTTTCTTTCTTTCATGGTTTTCACCATAATGGTTGGTTAGAGTGGTCTTTAATATCCAACATTTTTTTGGTCTGCATTGGGTAGGCCTTATTCAGAGTCGCTCAGTATATGACAATTGTAGCTTTACCAGTGTTGTAAATGGCATATCCTTGGACAAAAGTGTTTCATCAATTTTCCTGGTAAGAGCTTTGAAGGGTTTGTCATGTGCAGAATCTTCTTTATCCTCTTTCTTCTTCTGTCCAACAGCTATGTTACAGGTTGGAATACAATGTGAATAGTATGTTATATGGTATTTTGCATCATGTGCAAAGAGGTCTGGGTGGGCAAGCATCTGTAGGTGTGTAGTTTTGTCTTGTCTTCTTTCTACATCTGTGAGCACTTTGTCTCGAGTGCTTTGTCCAGTTCCTGTAGCTATTTGGGTAAGTTTTTTTCCCCTTTCCTTTTTCTCAATGCCACAGATGAAGCAGTGTTTTCTGAAATCAAAGTTATATGTTTCATATCTAGTCAGACTATGTGTTGAGCTGCCTGAATCACTGGTTGCTGCATAGGGCTTCTTACGATGACTATATGCCTGAAATATTGACAAAGACTTCTTGCGAGTGCAGTTTGCACTACATGATTTGTGGAACGATACTTTCAGTCTCAGTGCCAGAATGTAATCTCGAATGCTTCACAAGGTATTATAAACTTCATCTTTCCTTTTGGCACTTGCTCTTATTATGGAAAGTAGGCCTTCTATTGTTAGACTGGTTACTATTTCACCCTTGTCTCTTCATTTGTTGAAACATATGATGCAGTTTAAAGGATCTACCTTCAGTTGTGTGGCGATAATTCCTTTTTGTGCACTGGTTATGATGATGGTGCTTAAACCATACCAAAATAAATCTCACTCACATTTAAAATGCAATGACATGTTGTAAATGAAGTCCGGTTGATAATTAATCCTCCGTTGTCTCTCCAGTGGTTAGGGAAGAAGAAGGGTTTCTTGGTGTTGAGCTGCTGTGGCTTTAAAATGGCGTCGACAATGGCAATCAGGAGAGGAGACTCACTCGTTTTTGTTATGGTTGTTCACCAAACAAACAAAATCCCCTTCACTAAATTGTATTGATGATGTAGAACAAAAGCCACAATGAAATAGTGACTTGCTGAGTGAGAAAAAGCTTGTAAGGAAAAGCGTGCGAGCTTCTAACGTGTCGGGATGACGAGTTCTCGTTAAGTCGACCTTACAGTATCCTCTGTGCCTGCCTATTAGCTCCCTCAGAAAGGACTCCACTGATTTTCTACTTGTGTTCACACATTTGCTTTATTTCAAATTTTAGCAAAAATGCAAAGAAACATTAATGAGTCACAACATGATGTTTAGCGCTGTGCGCATCAGCATCCGTTTTCAGTCAAGCTTGTGATTAATCAATCTGAAAAAAAAAACAATATTTGTAATATATGCAAATAAAATGATTTACACAAATCATTCCTTTGAAAGAGATCTCAAATACCATGCAAGACATTACCAAAGACTATAAAGGTCCAAAATATACAGGTGTTGTGTGTTTCTTACAGCAAAGTATGGCTGCCATATACATTTTATACAATTTAATCATTTCAGAAATCAAACTACAAAAAATTTAATGAACTTTCTACAGATATGTAAATAATTTGGAGTCGTCTCAAAATCCCATCTGGAAACCAAGAAATAGGGTTTATAAAATTAGGTGTATCAAACAGTGGTGGAGGAGACCACCTTGGATTTATGCAAATGATGTGGTTTCAAGAATACAAATTGGTATGTTTCCCTATTAAGTTAAGTCAGTGAGAAAGAAAATTCAAGTTTTCAAACAGAGTCAAATCATGTATCTGATTTCAACACCTAAGATCCAGATTTGTTCGTTTATTGCTATATATGGCGGCAGCTAGCGCCGGATTTATGGTGGTGGAGGCCCCGGGGCACACATGGATGGTGGTGGCCCCTTTTGCCACCAATGATGAAGTAAAGCAGTGGTTTCAAACTTTTTTCACTGATGATACCCTAAGTTCTTAAATCTTATTTTGTGGCACCCCTATTCAATTTTCTATTTGTTTAGTTGTCTTAAGAACATTGCAGTACAGGCTCTACGAGTTAAATTATTTGATAAAATACCTAATGTCAGGAGTGTTTCCGGGCTTTTTATTCCCACCAATGGATTCTAGACACAGCTGAAGATTGGCAAAGCATGCAATTAGCCTGTCAAAAGATATTGTATTACTGTTACAACTTCCAAGCTACTTTTGATTTAATTTGAGTAATGGAACTATAAGTAATGAAATGAGAAGCATTGCTTTATATGTTCCTGGTATCAGATTTCACCAACACTGTATATATTCATGTCTGTGCACCAGGGCCATCTATTTCATGAGAATGCCGCTTGCATGTACACTATCTGTTGGCCAAGTAAGGCATGCCAAAATTAGATATATATCATGACAATAATCTGGGATAAGCCCTTGGGTGTCGGAGGCCTTAGGACATTTGTTGGGTGGTGGGGGCCCCGGGGAACTTGCCCCGGTTCCCGTTGCGTAAATCTGGCCCTGGTGGTAGCCATGTTGGTTTTATGCAAATAAAGGGCAAATGCTATTTTAATTGACATGCAAATAAAGGGCAAATCAAATCTGCTCATTTCAAAAACTTCTCCTGAATGTGTAGGTTATTTAAAAATTTTAGATCATTCAAAAATTCCATCTTGGACTTCTAGAGGGTACAAAATGAGGTTATGAAGTTGAGCATGTGAAATTGTGGTGGCCATCTTGAATTTATGCAAATTAGGCAAGTGCAAGTGCTTCGAGTCATCATTTCATGTTTGGAACAAGTAGGAAACAAAGAAGCATCATTTTGGCATCAAAACTATTTCTAGATGGTCTTTATTGGCAAAGTTATTTTCTTTTCTTCATTTTTTTGGAAGTTTTTCAGAAAACTGGTCGTAACCATAGAAAAAAATGTAAAAACACTGATAAACCCAAAATATTTTTGGCCATCAATCCATTGCAAAAATGTGACACCTTGATGAGTTAAAAAAACAGAGGGTAGCTTTTGTTATACCCTTGGGAGGGGTACCCCCTTCAAAGACACCCCTCCCCCCTCCCAGGCTGCTTGACTAGAGGCACATCAGCCCACTTAGCCAGTAATCTTCACATGCTTCTTCACACATAGGTGCTTCATGCACTCTGGGAAACGAGATAAGGAGAGAGAGAGAGAGAGAGAGAGAGAGAGAGAGAGAGAGAGAGAGAGAGAGAGAGAGAGAGAGAGAGAGAGAGAGAGAGAGAGAGAGAGAGAGAGAGAGAGAGAGAGAGAGAGAGAGAGAGAGAGAGAGAGAGAGAGAGAGAGAGAGAATAAAAAATAACAAATTAAAAAAAAATGGAGAGAGAGAGAGAGCTAAGGAGAGAGAATAAAAAAATAACAAATTAAAAAAAAAAGGATAGAGAGAGAGCTAAGGAGAGAGAGAGAGAGAGAGAGAGAGAGAGAGAGAGAGAGAGAGAGAGAGAGAGAGAGAGAGAGAGAGAGAGAGAGAGAGAGAGAGAGAGAGAGAGAGAGAGAGAGAGAGAGAGAGAGAGAGAGAGAGAGAGAGAGCTAAGGAGAGAGAGAGCTAAGGAGAGAGAGAGCTAAGGAGAGAGAGAGCTAAGGAGAGAGAGAGCTAAGGAGAGAGAGAGAGAGAGAGCTAAGGAGAGAGAGAGAGCTAAGGAGAGAGAGAGCTAAGGAGAGAGAGAGAGCTAAGGAGAGAGAACTAAGGAGAGAGATATATATATATATATATATATATATATATATATATATATATATATATATATATATATATATATATATATATACATACATACATATATATATACATACATATATATATATATATGTACATATATATATATATATATATATGTACATATATATATACATATATATATATATACATATATATATATATATATATATATATATATATATATATATATATATATATATATATATATATATATATATATATATTATAAAAAGAAGAATTACAATGAGGTTGAATCCACTATACAAACACAATGCATTTCCCTATCCACTGATACGAGGGGAGATGTAATTTAGCTCAACAAAATTGCTGCAGGTATCACTATGCAAGGGAACCCTGATGGGTTGGATGTCTTCCTGGGGTCATCCAAAACCGTAACAATATTATAAGACCAAACTGGTGGCAGATAAGATTTGTTTAAAAGGTCTGTCCTGACTGAGAAAGTTAATTTACAGCATTTATGTATTTTTTTTAATGTTGTCTGTGGCTTACTAATTTTGCAGGTCATGAAAAATGGATAGGATGGAAACAAATAATTATCGGTTTGAGATTCAAGTCTTTGAAAGTAAGCCAATGTTCTGCTTCAAAAAAATTGAAGTCAGTCATCCCTCCATCCTTCATGAAAGAGGGAATACGATAAATCACACACAAGACATGCACTTAATTAGATGTGATCAGTTTCTTTCGGATGAAAATGGATCGGCTTTTTAAAATTTCACTTGAAACTGATGTTGTACCCCAGCTTTCTGAAATAATAACACAATTATTGTTTTTAACCACTTTCAAAGTAACCTTAGATTTATCGATATAATAAATCAGGAGTGTCTGTCTGTCTGTCTGTCTGTCTGTCTGTCTGTCTGTCTGTCTGTCCATCCCCAAACTACTCCCGCAGTTTTGGGGCTAGCTCCGCCAAACTTTTGGGGGAACCTTTTGGGATCCCAGCGAGTGTCCGAAGGTGGGTGGGAGGTTTCATAAATTTCTCAATACAATTATGATTTTGCATTTCCACTCGTACGAAGCTGCTCTCTCTCTGCATGTAAACACATTCACGTGTTCGGAATTGGCAGTTTCGCCATTTACCACATGTGCAAACATTCGATGGTTTGGTAATATTGTTGCGGTTCTCGGAACTGCATGCAAACAACAGATAGTTGTCCCGAGTTAGTTGTGCCATTAATATACGTGCAGATAGATCCCTTCCTTTTGTTCAGTGGGAAGACAAGGGAGTGCGTTGCGATGGGCTATTAGTTAGGTTATTAACTCATTTTTCCCTCCATTCCACTTCCCACTCTTCCTCCGATCACTCCTGAGGTAAATCTGCCTCGCTTGCCCCCTCGTCTCGTATACCTCAGCGTGACGATTCACGGTGCCTTCTGCCTCGCTTGCTCCCTCATCTTGTTTACCACAGCGAGTCACGCAGTAAGGTGGGTGGGCTGCACCACCATCTACCCGAAACCCAGCTCAGGCTGGCGGACCACGTGAGGGGCCAGTCGGAACGTCCGACCCGGGTGATGACGTTGGAGTCGGCATGGCCCCTCCCCCGAGCCTCGGGCTCTATAAAGGACCGATAAGTCCACCGTGAGGGTTGTTGTGTGTGTTCGGTGTGGGTGTTCTTCACGCGGAGTGTTCCTGCTACTTGACTCCGCCCATGTCTCACCTCGATGGCCCGCCTTCTGTCCCTTGTCTCCACCCACATGACCTTGCTTCCTGCTTCTCGACCAAGCCTCCTGCCTGGTCCCATCTACTGCTCCACCCTCGCCCTCTGGACTCTTCCCTTCTCCACTCAAGCTCCTACTGTTCGGAACACGATCTCCACACGTGCGGCTGTGGCCAGAATACCGCGGCTATTATCGGGTACCGCACCATGGAGTATCCCTCCCCTGAAACACCCAGGCACCGAAAACTATAACCTCAACTCCCCTCCCTCCCTGGCTTCAAGAATCCTTCACATTTGGGGTTTCTTCTTTTTCTGTGTGTGTGTGTGTGTGTGTGTCTGAGTGTGCTGGTGCCTGTTTGTTAAGTAAGCCTGTAGAAGATATTTTATTGTTGTTACTGTGAATAATCTCGTGTCAAGTCTGCACTGTGTCTGCTTTAGTACGTTGCTTGTATAATTGTCACATCCCCCACAACCCTCTCCTCTTTCCCTGCGTTACATACCCAGTAAACCTTTGTTGTGCCACATGCTTTTCCTCGCTTGCTGTAAATAAATAATTGTGTAGAAATGTTCCCAGCTCACCTTTGTCTTTTCCCTCATTGGTCCAGCATGGTTCGAATCCAGGTTTAGCCGGGTCTTTATTCCCAATGGTCTGTTCCTTCTAGCTGGTACATCCTTGGCAGTGTCGCTTGGCTGCATCCGATCCAGAAAGGTGATCCGATCGAGAAAGGTGATCCGATCCGGTAGAGTGATCCGGTTCGTACAAGGCGTACCGAGGGCGTGGTTCCCCGGTGGTTAAACCGTTTGGTTAATTAGGTAACCCGATTCCATAGGTGGGAGGACCCTAGGTAAGGTCACGCGGTTGAGTTATTGGCATCCACGGTCGGTTAAGCGACCCGCCACGTCACGGAATTATCCTTGAGCGACGGCCTACAATTCCGGGGAGTCTGGTGGGAATCGACGTAGCTTCCCCCACCCAGTGGTCGTCTCACCCGACCCCGCCGGCCCGCAACAATATCTTTATACAATTGAGATTTTGCGTTTTCTCTCAGATGAAACCGATCTTTCTCTGCTGGTAAACCCATTCGGGGTTTCAGCAATTTCTCAACACAATTAAGATTCTCAGTTTCCACCCATCAGATGCAGCAGTTTTTCACTCGCATTCGCAGATTCGGCGTTTGCAGTTTCGCCATTGACCGCAAACATTACCTGCCTTCTGGTGGGGTCAGCTGCAGTAAGTTTTTTTTTTCCCAAGTCCTTCACGAACTAGCTGTCTATGCCTGACGTTCGACTGAAGGTGGCACAGGAATGTGGCATTTATTGGTTCATGGTTTGGCATTTGCCGTTTCCGCATTGTCTGTTTGCTTTTGGGCTCTGACCCGGGCGTAGTATGGGCACCTCGCTGGTATAGAATAATCTGTCACAGATTCACAAGACCATTTTATTGCCCACCTATTTATATTGAAGATGAAGAAGAATAGATAGAAAGCCATGTTTGAAACAAAATGAGCAAATGATTTATGAAAGTAATGTTAGGAGCTGCCAGCATGAGGCAAAGGAAAGAGACTTGAACAGCCCTTAAGGAAAACACTAAACCACAAGTTAAGCTGTTCAGCTTTTTCGAAATGTCCCACCTTTTGACTCTCAGCTCTGAATATGACCAGCAAAGATAGTCATGCAAACTGCATAGTGCATCAGGTACAAGAGGAGTGATGACATGTTTGAGTGAAAAAAAATCTACAAACTAAAATAAAGAACTCTTTGAGGATTTCAAAGTTGACAAGAATTTTGCAAACACTGATACCACTTGCAAAAGTGATACCACTAACCCTAACCCTAAGAAAACACCACAGAAAAGGCATGAAGGCTGTTATATCACAAACATACCACTGGAGACTAAGGAAAACAAAATGGAAAATATCATCAATGTGTGTGTGTGTGTGTGTGTGTGTGTGTGTGTGTGTGTGTGTGTGTGTGTGTGTGTGTGTGTGTGTGTGTGTGTGTGTAAGTGTGTGTGTAAGTGTGTGACTCCTCCATAACTCCAAAATTATAAAAACCGAGTGGCCTGAAACTGCAGGCATACTAAGGGAACTCCAAGGAAGTGCATGGATGAGAAATGGGTGTTTGGTTCAATCTATCCTAATAAAAGGCAACGTGTGTGTGTGTGTGTGTGTGTGTTTGTGTGTGTGTGTGTGGTGTGTGTGTGTGTGTGTGTATTGTTCAAAAAGCATAACATATTCTTTCTGCTAACTGCCCTACCTCCACATCTCTCTTTCTCTTTGTCCCATCCTCTTGCTCTACCCACTCCCAATACATGCAGGTACCCTCCTCCCACATCTCCTTTCACTCTCCCCTCCCCTCTATCTCTCTGTCCGTCTCTGTCTCTGGAAATATCCCGATGGTGGTTATATCTGGTCAGTGTTTGTCTCCGGATGTGTCCTGCCGGTGTTTATGTCTGGACGGGAGTTTGGCTCTGGACATGTCTGAGCGGTGTTTGTCTCCAGCCAGCTTGGCTCCGGACGTGCCTGGGTGGTAGTTGTCTACAGGCGTGTCCCAGCGGTGTTTGTCTCAGGACGCGTCCGGGCGGTGTTTGTTTCCAGATGTGTCCGGGCGGAGTTTTTCTCCAGACGTATCTGGGCGGTGTTTGTCTCCAGAAGTATTTGGGCGGTGTTTGTCTCCAGATGTGTCATGGCGGTGTTTGTCTCCAGACAGCTTGGCTCTGGACATGTCTGGGTGGTATTTATGTCTGGACGGGAGTTTGTCTATGGACTTATCCAGACAGGAGTTTGTCTCTGGGCCATATTTGTAGTATGAGCAGGAGAAAATTGATTTCAGACATTATTTTGTGTTAATCTTCATTATTATTCAATGCAAAATCATTTTGATGAGACAGTATGAATCGTAATTTATGCTCCAGCGCAAGTCTGCCTTTGCTTCCTCTCACCTCACACTGTCTTCCCTTCCCCCAACCCTCTTCGCTCCCCCCTTCCTCATCTCTCCTTTCCCCTCCACCTCTTCACTCTCCACGCTCTCTCTCCCCACACCCCTCTCCCTCTTCCGCCCTCTTTTTCTCCTTCCCCCCTTTAGTATTACCGCCAGTGAAGTGATGTGCGGTGTTTGCTTGAGAAATACGAACACCATTCCTTTTCTGCCAAAAAGGCACGTCGGGTTGCCAAGGCAGTTTCATTGGCTGGGAGTACAGTCCTGGATAGAGTACAGTCCTCTGACACAGGTTACCCCAAATGGTTATTGCCCCCGTCCACTGGTACTCATTTCACCAACCTCAGAAGGATGACAGGCTGAGTCAACCCCACCTGGTGTTGATTCAATAGTTGACAGGGGCTCAAACTCAGGAGTCTAAGGTCCCAAGCCAGCCACCTTAACATCTAAGCCAACTCTAGACTATTGGGTTAATGTAAACACTTCTTTTGAAGATAATTAATGACCATATCTAATTATCCTTAACAATTGGCCTCATCCCTGGTCAGCCCTCTGTCAGCTTGCTGGTGTCTTAATTCGCCATTTTATTCCACCTATTCAAACATGCCCTGATTTGAAAACACGATCTACTCTCACAGCCGAATTAAAGTATCGAATCGAAATCTAAGTGTCAAAATCTGGAGTGAAATCTGAAAATTTAAACAAACTAGCGTTTTTTTTAATAACTAAGTGTATTTATATTAGGAAAGCATTAAGCCAAATTTTTTTCTACTGTTTTGGTGATTATATTGAATGAAGAAAAGATTAAGGAATGGGAAGAAAGTGTAACTTCATTGAGCGCAACACTGTGCTCTATCATTTGTAATCCATGGAGATACAGTCCACATGGACCTTTTTTTTTGGAAATTACATATGCAGTTTCTTTTTACCATTTTGTGCGATCTGCTTTCATGACAAAATATTTATACAAACATACTACTAATAGTTGCTGCAATATATCTGCAAACGAAGAGGTACATAGCACACATGGACATGGTACAAATGGGTACGAATGATTCTCCATGAGGTGTGTGTGTGTGCCTGCATTCTTGGTTACATTTCTTAGGTGTGCGGGTTTCGTGGGTGCGCGATCTGAACTAGAACTCAAACTCGCACCCGAGCTTATGGTGTGTGGCTCTGTGGAGGAGGTTATGCAGCCATCTTGCGAACCATGTGCTTCTGCACATGGGGAGCAGACATGCTGCAGCGCCGAAGCCACATGGGACATGCTGCAGTGTGAGTGTGGGGAAATCCATGCATGTGTGCGAGTGAAAGGATGAGTATATCGCCATTGCGCATGCACGGTTAGCATGGACCGTGAGGACGTTGGTGGAATGCGTATGGGATTCGGGAGTGGGGGGCATGCATGCATGCAGGCAGGCCTTTGCCAGGTAGATAGTATGGGTTTCAATTTCTAAATGCTCTTGTCTGGTTTTATATGAAACATGGCACTTAAAAAGAAAACTTTGCTGTTTGGGCATACTTTATCACCCCGGTGATATTTTTTTTGTGTTTTTTAATGCCTTGGTATGCTGCCTACCCTATCCTTACCTTGTATTCCCTTGCACTTACACTGCCTCCCTTCCCTCACACTGCCTTCCCATTCCCTCCCCTCACACTGCTTCCCCTTTCCCTCATGCTGTCTCTCTCATATGCTGCCTCCCCCTTATGCTGCCTTCCCCCCTCATACTGCCTTCCCCCCTCCCCCATGCTGCCTTCCTCTCTCCTAATCCTGCCTTCCCCTCCCCTCATGCTGTCTTCCCCTCCCCTCATGCTGTCTTCCCCTCCCCTCATGCTGTCTTCCCCTCCCCACATGCTGTCTTCCCCTCCCCACATGCTGTCTTCCCCTCCCACATGCTGTCTTCCCCTCCCCACATGCTGTCTTCCCCTCCCCACATGCTGTCTTCCCCTCCTCTCATGCTGTCTTCCCCTCCCCTCATGCTGTCTTCCCCTCCCCTCATGCTGTCTTCCCCTCCCCTCATGCTACCTTCCCTTCCCTCCTCTCTTGCTGCCTTCCCCTCTCCTCATCCTGCCTTCCCCTCTCCTCATCCTGCCTTCCCCTCTCCTCATCCTGCCTTCCCCTCTCCTCATGCTCTCTTCCCCTCCCCACATACTGTCTTCCCCTTCCCACATGCTGTCTTCCCCTTCCCACATGCTGTCTTCCCCTCCCCTCATGCTGTCCCCTCCCCTCATGCTGTCTTCCCCTCCCCTCATGCTGTCTTCCCCTCCCCTCATGCTGTCTTCCCCTCCCCTCATGCTACCTTCCCTTCCCTCCTCTCTTGCTGCCTTCCCCTCTCCTCATCCTGCCTTCCCATCCCCACATGCTGTCTTCCCCTTCCCACATGCTGTCTTCCCCTCCCCACATGCTGTCTTCCCCTCCCCACATGCTGTCTTCCCCTCCCCACATGCTGTCTTCCCCTCCCCACATGCTGTCTTCCCCTCCCCACACGCTGTGTTCCCCTCCCCACACGCTGTGTTCCCCTCCCCACACGCTGTGTTCCCCTCCCCACACGCTGTGTTCCCCTCCCCACACGCTGTGTTCCCCTCCCCACACGCTGTGTTCCCCTCCCCACACGCTGTGTTCCCCTCCCCACACGCTGTGTTCCCCTCCCCACACGCTGTCTTCCCCTCCCCACACGCTGTCTTCCCCTCCCCACACGCTGTCTTCCCCTCCCCACACGCTGTCTTCCCCTCCCCACACGCTGTCTTCCCCTCCCCACATGCTGTCTTCCCCTCCCCACACGCTGTCTTCCCCTCCCCACACGCTGTCTTCCCCTCCCCACACGCTGTCTTCCCCTCCCCACATGCTGTCTTCCCCTTCCCACATGGTGTCTTCCCCTTCCCACATGGTGTCTTCCCCTTCCCACATGCTGTCTTCCCCTCCCCACATGCTGTCTTCCCCTCCCCACATGCTGTCTTCCCCTCCCCACATGCTGTCTTCCCCTCCCCACATGCTGTCTTCCCCTCCCCACATGCTGTCTTCCCCTCCCCACATGCTGTCTTCCCCTCCCCACATGCTGTCTTCCCCTCCCCACATGCTGTCTTCCCCTTCCCACATGCTGTCTTCCCCTTCCCACATGCTGTCTTCCCCTCCCCACATGCTGTCTTCCCTCCCCACATGCTGTCTTCCCCTCCCCACATGCTGTCTTCCCCTCCCCACATGCTGTCTTCCCCTCCCCACATGCTGTCTTCCCCTCCCCACATGCTGTCTTCCCCTCCCCACATGCTGTCTTCCCCTCCCCACATGCTGTTTTCCCCTTCCCACATGCTGTCTTCCCTTCCATCCCCTCTTGCTGCCTTCCCTTCCCTCCCCTGTTGCTGCCTTCCCTTCCCCTCCTCTCATGCTATCTTCCTCCTAAACCCCATCTCCCACAATACAACTTTCCGGAGGTCGAGGAGAGGAAGGGGTGTCAAAGAATGTGCGAATTTGACAAATGAAAGGATGTTGTTTTTTTTTAGCAGTCGGAACTGCTGCTCGGATCAATTCCTCAATTTGTCTCAAGTTAAGAGATTCTCGAGCTTACCGAATGTGTGGAAATTACATAAAGGCACAAAGACTGGTGCGGATTTTTTGCCGATTGAAGGAAAACGTTCTCTCCCTGCCCTTACGCTTACCTCATGCTTACCTCCTCCGAAAGCCCCTCCACCCCATGGACGTCTCTTGGCGGTGTCCAGGCATTTTTTTTAGTATAGTACAGTATGACCCGTTTGAACATGCTATTTTAACATAACAAATTTCATTCAATCCTGTACTAATGCCAGCATAAGGGGACCATTCCCCCACCCCCCCTCCCCCACTTTCCCTCAAGTACCCTATCAAACGCATGTCCAGAACACCTCCTTCAACCTCCCACTAACCCCCTCTCTCCCCCCTTCCCCTCGCTCCCTCCCCCCTCCCGGAGTGTATAGTGATGTGTGGTGAGGCCTTACTCCCCCCCCTCTTTCCCTGCACTCCATCCCTTCCTTGCTTCCTTTTTCTCATACCTCCCTCACTCCACCACCCCTCCTCACTCCCCCCGGGCCACCTCCGGTTTGTAATTTTCCCGTCAGTGAAGCGATGGGCTGAATTTGCTAGTCGTAAAATAATTCTATATTTGTACAAATATAATAATATATAGAAGAGTGAATAAAATTTAAGCTCTATTTAAAAAAAAACATTTACATTTCCCATTCAAAAGAGATCACCCCTTTAATGTTTGAGTTACTATTGTCATTGCATCAGTGTAGGAAGCAAATAATATCTAAGGTGAGAGCAAGTACACATGTCAATATTCAGACCATTCATTTTACAATTTATATCAATTGTTTCATTGGTATTCCTAAGTTTACAAATGATACAAAGTGAACAGAAAAGGTAAATAATTGAAAAGAACAAAATACAATGCAGAAATTTTGAATGCCCAAAGGCAAGAGGTCATTCCTTCATGCGACCTTCCTTAGGGCATCTTTCAACAATGTATTTCTTGTGTCTGTGTGGTATCATTAAATGTGGCTATATTGCAAATATTCTGCATTATATAATGAGGTGTATCTGCATACGACCTCTGAGCTGTCTCGCCTCAGTTTGAATCATGGGTCAGTTATAAACTGCCATCTTGGTGTATCCGAGGCAGAGTGAGGCATCAATGTTTGTGTTGTCCATAGGATTGACGTTAAGCTGGGCATCATGTCTGGTATCATTATTTCGTTGGTGAACGTTAAAGTTCTCACACTGTCTTTTGCAAAGAGTAGATGAGCTATATGGCGAGCACGCTCAACAAATTATAAATTCTTGCTCTGACTGACTGCTGGGAAAGCAATGGCAAATCAACCAGCATAACCTGTGCCAAGAAACTGCTTCGGCAGCATCAACACTGTAAAGAGTATGGTACATCTCATCTCAGATACATGCCCATCTTTCCTTCTTGTAATGTAGCTTCTCACCAGATGTTTTATTACTGCACCAGTTGGTACCACATTTCCAAGTGCAATGAAGCCTATTTGTCACAAGCCTGAAAACCTTCAACGTGAAAATGTGTTCCATCACAGTATTGACTTGGATAATTAAAGCACATATCATCTTGGCTGAATTCAGTCTGGTGTACAGTATTTTTATTTTATTGTATTTTGTTAATGGCCCAGTCTCACACGTACAAATTTATGACCGTCAGACAGCTCACAAAACTTACCTTATTGTTCATTAAAACTAACCAACCATGTTACTTTTAGTACCTCTTGATTCCTTCTCCCATTACACGATTCCCTCCCTACCTATACATTTTCTACTACAACACTTGCCTTCTCTTTTATCCCATGTTTCCTTTTTAACTTTTCTTAAATTAATCATTCTCAATTTAAATTCCCCCCCCACCTCCCCTTAATTCCACATGCATTGTATGTTAGATAGCTCCTAACTACATTTTCAATCAGACAAGTGAGACATATCAGCTAACCATGCCTAAGGCACCAGATCGGTTAAGATGATCACACACACACACACGCACATAGCAACGCAATATGGAGCTTGTGAGCGATGGGATAGTGAACATGATTTGCTGTGATTCTGCATCGAGCCACCTGCTGCTTAAAGCTAATGAGTTGTGTATATCAGAGGGCCATAGTCGATTGCACCATTATAATTCTCTTTCAAACACACTCTGGTCTTTTTCATCGGAACCCTGGTTTGAAGTGAAAGCAGATTATAACTGACAACAGCAAGACATCACATGTAATTATTTTATTGAAAAACGAATAGTTGTCATTTTGATCTTTGTCTCTATGGATTTTTCCTGTTTCAAAAAATCCATAGGATATAGGGATAACAGATGTGGATGCAGGATGTAGTATATTACGCAGTTACGACAGAAACATATGTCTGATATTAAAAGATAAGTTGATGTAAACCAAGATTTTAATGTGTATTTGTTATGGTGCCCCTTTACGATAGGGCTGAGCCAGCTCTTGCAAGAATCAAGGAAGATCGGCGCCGCATAATTTCTCCATCTTTTGACAACATTCGTTATGATAGCTTTGCTATTGAAGCCTATCCGTTGGCAGCACAAGGGTTTGACTGGGAGCTTTGGTGCCGCTACATGAGTCCACATCCAAGCTGGATGCAGCTTGACAATGAAGCTGCTCCAATCAGGTACCTGCTGTATTTTGCTACCATGAGTTATTTTCTTTGTACATCAGTTGTGTATAGAGAAGAATGATAAATAAATATGTATGGATTATACACTACTCATAAGCAGATGTAAATGAAGCTTGTGTGTTTCATAGATATGAAGGGAAATTCAAAAATTTGTATGAAGCTACAATAGTCCAAGAAACATCAAAGTTTTTGTTTAACTTTTGTTTAAAATAGATATATATATATATATATATATATATATATATATATATATATATATATATATATATATATATATATATATATATATATATATATATATATATATATGTTTTGCTAACTACTGGTGCCGTAGTTCATCTATACTTTTACATTGAAAAATAATTATGTAATATAACATAACATGACATTTCTTGAACTGTTGTGAGCATCTCATTTGTTTAACTTTTTTAGCATTTCTAAAAGAATGTATAATACATTTCTAAAAGACAGTTGTAATTTCGATTGTGCTGTATTTGATTAACTCGTCATACTCGCTCCCTCTGGGAGTGAGAGGATTTGTTTTCGGAATTGCCATCATTTCCCACATGCAATTCCCCCTCCCTTGAGCAGGAGTCAGTGGTTAAACCACTTTCATTATTCCACGTATACAGGTGATATTTGCAAGTCATTTTCTTGTGTTTGTGTGTGTGGTGGGGGGTGGGGGTGGGGTGGGGTGGGGGGGGTTGTTTGTGTTGAGATTTAGTTAATGCCCATGACCTCCCGAGCACGAATGCAAAAATGTGGTGGAGGTGGGCAAAGCTGTTTTCAATTCGATAAGGAACATAGCTAAATAAGTTGCCTTATTTTGGATGAGCAAAAGCATCCGTCACCAGGGAAAATGGGAATAGCAAGCAAATACAAATGGACATCAACATTAATGATGCCTGTTCTCTCATCATTTCAAAAGTGAATGTTTAGCTTGCATGGGCATCTTTTCAAATGCAGCATGGGAAGCGGCCGCCGTAAACGGGAGGCAGACGAAGCACGCATAGACAGACATCATGTTTTTCAATATTAAAGACATAGTAGGATGTTGCCATGCCTTAAAGCAGTATTTTACCACCATTTTGGACACCAATGCTACATTGGTGACATTTGAGAATCGAACAATGCTACCATGATTGAAAATTCAAGAATTCCAGAATAAAATTTGGATTCTGATAAAGACTGTATTTTGATGATACTTACACCTGGAAAGGGCCACTAAAGCAACAACAGGAAGCAAAGGTTTTATTTTCATGAATTTAAAGGGAATTTATAATCCATATTCCTATTATATATACAGCTTGTGGTTTTCTTAATATGTTAAAATGATAATACACTGAAGGCATGGATTTTTAGAGAAAATTAACAAAAGTTTATAAACACATTCAATGGGAAATCTGAGTTTGTCTTTCATTTGATGGATTTACAAGTCACAAGATGACGTCCCAAGGTACCCAGAGTGCTCGTGGAACTTGTCACTGACACCATGATCACCGGCTGTGTTTGTTTGAAGTCAAGTCCGAGGTTGCCTAATGTCTCTGCTTATGTGTGCATGATTTCAGTTTCAGTTTCAGTTTCAAACCAAAATAGAAGAAACATATATCTTTTTATGAGAACAGCGGAGGAACCTGAATAAAAGCATGGTTTGTAAAATTTCAGGTCCCTATAACAAATGGATGGTGATTAAAAATATGAAGACAGAAGTAATGAAATATTGTGAAATAAGTTACCGATAATAAGGAGGTGGATAAGTAAAAGCTAAAACAGAAAGGAATGCAAATGATGGATGGGGGTGTAGGAGGAGGAATCAACTGCTCTGCATTACTTTTGCATGAGCAATGCAATATCACTTATTACTAATTTATTACCAGTGATTACTACCTCAATTTGTTATATACTTCTCCAATAAGAAACTTTTAAGATTGTGTTTAAAATTAACAGCAATAGTCTTAATAAATAATAACAATAGTGTTTATAACACCTTGAATTGCCTAAGGCTCACTTCAAGTGAATTCCTTAACTTGGGTCCAGTATAAATAATCGTTTTGTTTTAAAAGGTGTTAGGGGGGAAAAGAAATTGTTTTCTGATTTGTGTAACAGCTCCTCCATGAGCCTTCGACCCTGTAAAAACAAGAATAAGAAACATGGCTTAGCTGCAATTATTTGACAAGTTTAAGAACCTGCTTTATTATTTTTTTTCACGATAATTATTTCGCAGAGAGTCCCTTTCAGCAACAAAGCAATCAAATGTCTTTCATTTGATTTATTAGCAAGACAAAGATTTATTTTTGTGAGCGAGAAACCAGGAGATTATATCCTTGTCCATTGTCATGACTTGGGAAAAACCATTGGACATTTTCTTTCAGTCCTGATAATTTTTCAGTCATGAACTATCTTTTTGAAGAGAACGTTTCAGTCCAGCAATTTCTTATTTTGACAATTCAGAGCTCGGAGGAAATATTTTTTTTAAAATGAAAGTGGAGCTTTCCTTTTTGGCTATTGATTTCCAATTTTTTGTGATTATTCACAACATCTGAATAGCAGACAAACATTCTCCTGCACAGAAAGCAAAATGGCTTTCCATCTCTTTCAATAACAGCAAACTAGTGCTCCCAACTGGCTTGCAGTCTGCTTTTCCTCAGTTGGAGTACAGGAGGATCAAGATTTATTTTGGATTTTCAAGGCTTGGCAGAAACGTTTTCTTCCCTTTTTCTCCTGAACTTTGCAATCTTGGAGCAGGAATCAAAAAACTTTCCATTTATAAATGACATGACAAGAAACATGCTGTCAGGCAGAACTATATCTGCTATGACGACAACCCAATGGAAATTTGATCACATAGAAATGGAGGATGTTTTTGAAAATAATAAAAAATATATTTTTGAAACAACTTTACTGTTATGTAATAATATTAATAATAATATTATTATTCTTTCTTTAGTGGCCACAATTATTCCCACATTCTTGTGGAGTTGGCCTGGGGAAGTTTGTGGCCCAAGTCTTTCATGAACCAGCTGGCCAGACCTGATGTTCAACGAAGTATTTAGGGCAGGAACTTGGATTTTGGCCATGGTGCTGGCAACAGGTAACTTACTCTTTGCAAAGGACATCATGGGATCTTTAACATCCACCAAATAATGCAGGTGGACACGCACCCAGTTCAATGTCCATCCGAGGAACAGCACACACATTGATGAATCACCCTGTCTGTGAAACACCAGGATGACAATTTATAGCTGGGCCAAGATTTGAACATGGGCTGAACAGTTTAGAGCAGGGGTCGGGAACGTGTGGCTCGCGAGCCAGGTGTGGCTCTTTTGATGATTGCATCTGGCTCGCAGATAAAATTGGAGTTTGAAACTTTGAAAGCCCAATATTTCTCGCGGAAGCTTTACCTATAGTTTGAATGGTGTCGTGCTTCATTCACGTGCAGGGCTGAACTTGCCAGAAGGAGAGAAGAAAAAACGCCTCCGAATTGGCTGAAGCGGTTTTTGTTTCGTCCAGTCATGCGGCCGAGGTGACTCGTGATTTCGGTTCCTCCGATGACGTGCCGCCGCCGACACGCGTAGCGGAATTCATCTCGACCAATCACGTGCCACCGCTGAGGTGACAGCATCCCAGAGTCGGCCGGCCACGCCACACCTCTCGAGTATATAAGCCCGTGCGCAGGCCAGCCAGACTCACTATTTGCCAAGCCTCAGTTGGGTCAACATCTCCCTCTCTCTCTCTCACTTGCTCAAAGCTAACCCTTCGACGAAGAAGATGGCGAAAAGAAAAAAAGATGAGGAGTATCGTACATTTCAGGACGAATGGGCTGAAGAATTCGCCTTTGTGGAGAGAGCAGGTTCTGTGGTGTGTCTAATTTGCAATGACAAAATTGCATCGATGAAACGGTCGAATATAAAGCGGCACTTCGACACACGCCATGCTACCTTTGCATCAAAATACCCTGCGGGAGATGGCAGAAAGAAAGCGTGCCAAGAGCTACTGAGCAGGGTGCAAGCCAGCCAGCAGCAACTCCGCGTATGGACCCGGCAAGGTGACTATAATTCCGCTCGCTTTGCTGGATCTTTAGCAATAGTGAGGAACGGAAAACCATTCACAGATGGCGAGGATGCTAAAACGTTCATGCTGGATGTAGCCAATGAACTTTTTGATGATCTTCCGAACAAAGACAAGATAATCAAACGGATACAAGACATGCCTCTATCGGCAAGAACTGTTCATGATCGTACCATCATGATGGCAAACCAAGTGGAGGAAACGCAAGTGAAGGACATAAATACAGCGCCGTTCTTTTCCCTGGCTTTGGATGAGTCAACAGACGTAAGCAATTTGTCGCAGTTCAGTGTGATTGCAAGATATGCTGCTGGTGATACACTGCGCGAAGAAAGTCTTGCTGTTCTGCCAATAAAAGGGTCCACAAGAGGTGAGTATTTATTCAAGTCTTTCATGGAGTTCGCTCAAGAAAAAAAAATCTACCTCTGGATAAACTTATCTCAGTGTGTACTGATGGTGCTCCGTGTATGGTGGGGAAAAACAAAGGATTTGTGGCGCTTCTCCGTGAACATGAAAATAGACCCATCCTAAGTTTCCATTGCAATCTACACCAGGAGGAACTTTGTGCTCAGATGTGTGATGGGCAGCTTGGCGAAGTGATGTCGCTGGTCATTCGTGTGATCAACTTTATTGTTGCCCGAGCCTTAAATGGTCGCCAGTTTAAAACACTGCTGGATGAAGTTGGAAATAACTATCACGGTCTGCTTTTGCACAGCAATGTGCATTGGTTGTCAAGAGGGAAGGTGCTTAGCCGTTTTGCGGCTTGCCTGAACGAAATCCGGACTTTCCTTGAAATGAAAGGGATTGAGCATCCTGAGCTAGCCAAACTGAGTGGCTCCTCAAGTTTTACTATCTCGTGGATATGACTGAACATCTGAACCAGCTCAACGTGAAAATGCAAGGCATTGGAAATACAGTGTTATCGCTTCAACAAGCCGTGTTTGCTTTTGAAAACAAGCTGGAGCTCTTTATCATGGATCTTGAAACAGGTCGTTTACTACAGTTTGAAAAGCTGAGACAATTTAAAGATGCATGCACAGCAAGTGAGCCCACTCAAAACTTTGATCTCCACCAGTTAGCTGGCTTCACATCCAGTCTCCTACAGTCATTCAAAGCACGCTTTGGAGAATTTCGTGAGCACACTCATCTTTTTAAGTTCATCACCCATCCAAACGAGTGTTCACTGAACACAGCCGACCTGAGTTACATTCCTGGTGTCTCCGTCAGAGATTTTGAAGCAGAAGTGGCTGACCTGAAGGCCTCAGACATGTGGGTGAATAAGTTCAAGTCACTGAATGAAGATTTGGAAAGAATCGCACGACAGAAAGCGGAGTTGGCGAGCAAGCGCATGTGGACAGAAATGAAAAAACTTCAACCCGAAGACGAGCTGATTATCAAAACTTGGAACGCGCTTCCTGTCACATACCACACACTGCAGCGTGTGAGTATTGCTGTCTTGACCTTGTTTGGATCTACGTATGCATGTGAGCAGTCATTCTCGCATCTTAAAAACATCAAGTCCAACCTACGATCACGTCTAACGGATGAAAGCTTCAATGCTTGCATGAAGCTTAACCTCACCAAGTACCAACCAGACTACAAAGCCATCAGCAACTCCATGCAGCACCAGAAGTCCCATTAATGGTGAGTATTATAACAACATTATTTAAAATAATAAATTCAGAGGCTTATTATACTCACATTTAGTTGAATTCAGTCTTAAAATATATTATATGGCTCTCACTGAAATAGATTTCCAAATATTTAGCTTTCATGACTCTCTGAGTCAAAAAGGTTCCCGACCCCTGGTTTAGAGGCAAGTGTGCATACCTCAAGGCCACCCTGCCAGTAATTACAATAATAGTAACAACAACAACAAATAATTTTCTCCTAACAAGATTATAATAGTATTTGCTGTTTCTGAAACAGAAAGTTACTGTCATGCCTTTCAATTTGTTTATCAATCCAAACTGATCTTCTCTTTTCTGTCACGAAAAGTATGATGCTTTACATATTGACATACATACATTCCTTAAAAAATTAAATTGTGTTTGAAATCAAAATGTTAATAAAAGCCCTATAGTACAGTATCTACAGGGAAGTTCTACAGGTGTTCAGTGTATGATGACAAAGTTTCCAAGGTAAATGGAAAGGCCCTGTCACACCTTGACGATTTAGCCAACGTATGCCTGACGTATAAAAAATTGGGCTAAAACGCCGGCACACGTAGAATACGTCATGAGTAAGTTTGTATACGTTAAGAGCATGCTGAAAAGCACTGCCGTACGTCTTAGTACGCTGGTTTTCATCATTGTACTTTGCGGTTGTCCTCAAATTTTAGCATGCTTGAAATTTTACGACGTATGCCAGCGTATGACTCACACGTTCCGCTACGCTGACCATAAGTTGTAGGCACGTTATGCGATCGTTGACACACGTCGACACACGTTACTTGTAAGTTACTCATAAGTCGAAACACGTCGTGGTAATGATTAGCGTACCAGAAACTTATTTATAACCTATGAGTAACGTGTTGTAGGCACGTTACACGATCGTTGACACATGTCGAGGCACGTTATGCGATCATTGACACACGTCGAGGCACGTTACTTGTAAGTTACTCATAAGTCGAAAGACGTCGAAGTAATGCTTAGCATACCCAAAAAATATTTCTAACCTATGAGTAATGTGCTTTGAACCGATGTGTAACGTACCTCCAACACATATTGAGGTATGTAGACGTATTTGATTGACGTCTTTCGGACGACCACAGAACTTACTGAACGTGTCTCTAATTTACAGCTACCGTATAATGGTGTATTGGCAGCGTTAAAAAAACAAAAAAACAACAATAACTTCCGATATTTTGTCATGTGCCATTACGTCATGTCCGATTGCCTCTTCAGTTTGCTCATGTCTTATTCTTAGTTCCTCCTCTGTGAATATTTTCTATTTGAGGATAGTCACGTCGACCTCGAAACTTAAAAGCAAATGTCCGAATATATTTTAAAATTTGTGATAGACTAAAAAAAAAATAAATAAAAAAAAAACCACAACAACAACTTCAGATATTTCGTCACGTGCCTTCATGGAACCAAGGAGAAAAAAAAGAAAATGTGCCTTGATGGAGAAAATAAGTTTCGGTATGCTAAACATTACCTCGACGTGTTTCGACTTATGAGTAACTTACACGGAACTTGTGTCGACGTGTGTCAACGATCGCATATCGTGCTGACAACTTATTCCCAGCGTCGCGGAACGTGTGAGCCATACGGCGAGTACGTCCTAAAATTTTCAGCATGCTTGAAATTTCACGACGTACTAAACGTACCACGAAATATGACAGCATACTTCATCGTTTTTCAGTGTGCTCTTAATTTATACACAACTTACCCATACCGTATTTGACGTGTGCTAGCGTTTTAGACACATTTTTCATACGTCGGCATACGCTGGCTAAATCGTCAAGGTGTGACTGCGATGTTGACACTTCCAATTCTCAGGCGGTTATGATTTAAATCGGCGTGCGGCAGGTTTTTAACAGGCTATGCCACGAGTTCGTCGGCGATACGTGCAGCGCGCTATGCCTAAGTTAAACTATTGTTGGTTATAGGTTGTGAACGCCGACAACAGGCTAAGCATTCGTTGGTATAAGTTATCTATAAGACAACGAAACGTTCTGTGCCCGTTACTAATATGTTATGCATACGACCAACACGTTATGAATACGACCAAAACTTTAAAGAAAACATTAAAATTTCAGCGTTCGCCAACGTTTTACATACATTTTTATATGTTGCCATTGCTGGCTAAATCGTCAAGGTGTGACAGCGCCTTAACCTTTTGACCTCTCTTTTAGACTTTTTGTAAGGTTCGTGGAATTGAAGTGGAAACATGACTGTGCCATTGTTACCTTCAATGTGATTGATGATTTGACTTCTCTGATACAGTACAGATTATAAAAAAAATGTGTATATATATATATATATATATATATATATATATATATATATATATATATATATATATATATATATATATATATATATATGTATGTATATATATATATATATATATATATATATATATATGTATATATATATATATATATATATATATATATATATATATATATATATATATATATGTATATATATATATATATATATATATATATATGTATATATATATATATATATATATATATGTATATGTATATATATATATATGTATATATATATATATATATATATATATATATATATGTATATGTATATATATATATATATATATATATATATATATATATATATATATATATATATATATATATATATATATATATATATATATATATATATATATATATATATATATGTATATGTATATATATATATATATATATGTATATATATATATATATATGTATATATATATATATATATATATATATATATATATATATATATATATATATGTAAATACATATATCAGGAGAACGAAAGAAATACAGTATTTTGAAAACTTTTTTTCATTTTGAAGATTCAGTATTGCACCATCATTAAATGTACGAAATGCTGCCTGTGGAAAACCTGACCTTAAAGTTTATTACCCTATATTTGGAACTCAAATTTTAATTTACTTTACTCTTCAGAATTTTGTTTTGAAGCTCATTATAGTTTTAAATATGAAAAAAAATCTCTTGATAGATTACAATTTTTTTTTTGTGTTTGAAATCCTGTGGTCCTGCGACCATCACAGCTGGTCATGCAACCATCAAATGGCTTGTGGTCCAATGGTGAGTGAGAGGCGAGCGGCGCAGCACATCATGGTGATGTACAGGACAGAGGTAATAAAGGCAGGTGCGACCGGCTGAAGCCAAAGAGAAGCTCAAATCAGCTTGGTGAGAACTGATGTGCACTTCACTCTCTCCTGCCAAAACCAGATCCATGCCCCACCACACCAGCGCCACACCCTCTCCTCTCCTTCTGAGCCCAGAGTGACGAGACCCAGCAGCACGTTCCCTGTCAGAGCTGCCGGGATCTGACCTTGACCATCCTGCGATGTCCAGTGTAACACCGCACGGTATTTCTGTCCTGTGATTCCCTCTGTATTTCTGTCATGGAATGATTGGGCCCGATAAGGACATAAGATAAGATTATTAAGGATTCCCCTTTGTTCGTTGGTTCATTGGGCATGTATAGTATATTCGGAATTGGGTAAGGGGTTTTAACGATTTAATTGTTGTGCATTGCTCCTTGTGTTTCCTCTTCCATTATTACAATAATGTTTCCTGCCATTATTATAATTAAACATACCTAGTCTCGGGGTGAATTTGTACTGGTGTGATCATTCTTTACAATTAGGGGAAGTCTGTTGAGGACTAATTGGTAACGGTAATTAACACCGTACATCCAGACCATACCATGTGTCTACTCGGCTCACATGGCTGTTAATTAGAGGTAAGGTGCATGGATTGATGGTGGGGAGGGGAGGGGTTGAGGAGGGCAGTAAAGATCATGGTTTTGGATTGGAGATGATCTGAGATGGTGGTGAAGAGCAATCTTGAAGACCTGGAGGGAAGAATGAGATTGAAGAGAATGTGGAAATTGGTTCCACAGGTGGGAAAAAGAGGAACAAATGAGTGGCAGTGAGCAGTGATCCTGGATTTAGGGAGCTTCACCAGAACGGAGTTGATGATGGACTGTCTGCACCCTGCAGAAATCTCGGCAGGACAAATAATGGAAAGAGCAGAGGCTGCAAGACCAGAAAGGAGGTGGTTGAAGACAGAGAGCACTGACCTGTCTGCGATGGGAAAGTGATAGGCTCATAGACTCAGCTTCGTCGTGGGAGATTCCAATGATGTTGAAGGCCATGGTTTCCTTGGCATCAAGTGGAGCAAGGTATGAGGCAGGGGAGCCAGTCCAGAGGGGAAAGCAGCCAACCCATCAAGCTGCGAATGAAGGCCTTGCAGGTAGATAGGAGTTCAGTTGTGCCAAGGAAGGTCTTTTACGATGGAGTATGCCCAGTCAGCGACTGGCTTTGGAAGCTAACTTTGAAATGTGGTTTGCCAAAGAAAGTTTGAATCACTAAACCTCCTCAAGAGGATTTTTAAGAAAGTAGATGAAGTGGTGGTAGATTCGTGGGGGGGGGGGGGGCGGGGGTGTGAAATGGTCCTTTCAGACAAGAGAATGACGTGATATTTGTCTAGATTAAAAGACATATTCCAAGTGTTTGAGCAGCTTGTCATTTTGTCAAGGACTGAAGAGTTGGAAGAGACTGCAGCCTGACTGAAGGATGAAGAATGTCTCGGTAGATGTGACAAGGATGAAGAATGTCATGGTAGATGTAAGAAATGGCATCAACAGCAAATAGATAAAGGGTGTTTCATTTTCCAGAGTCCGAGAGATCATTAGTGAGATCAGGAATAGGACTGGGCTCAGGACACTCACTGCCTTGGGACACTCCAGCCTTGACAGGGAGAGGAGATTAAAGGATTCTGTTGAGAGATATACGTTGGATAAGAGAGTAGAGGAAGTCAGGAAGCCATGTGTAGCGTTAACCTTGGATGCCGCAGGCAGAGAGTTTGGAGAGCAAAGCAGGATGCCCGACCGTATCGCAAGCACAATACAGTCATGGCTAAAAATATTGGCACTCTTGCACTTTTTTCAAATAATGCACCATTTTTCCCAGAAAGTTGTTGAAATTAGAAGACCTTTTTGGCATCCAAATATGTATTTCTTTGGTTTGCAGTGGAACAAAAGACGAAAAAGCTGAAAAAATTACTAAATCTTTGCTTGTTCCACACAGAAATCCTAAAATTTGCCCGACCAATAT
The DNA here is from genome assembly GCF_056783735.1 of Eptatretus burgeri. NCBI lineage: Eukaryota > Metazoa > Chordata > Myxini > Myxiniformes > Myxinidae > Eptatretus > Eptatretus burgeri. The sequence goes on from NC_140965.1 coordinate 76,676,940, forward strand.
TATTTGAACCTTTTCGAAGTTGTTAGCAATAATTAGATTTCAAGCAGGTGATTATCCTTTACTTTGGAATTGAAGTCACCTGTGGTGAGTTGCAGGTGCCTGCAATAAAGAAATCACTCATTCAACCAGTTTGAATTGAGAAAAGGAGTGATTCTGCTGTTTTGTCTCACTGTGTTTACCGCGATGAGCATGGAGAAAAGAAAGAAAACCAGATAATTGTCTGAGGAGGTCAGACACAAGATTGTAGCCAAGCATGGACAATCTCAAGGCTACAAGTTTATCTCTAGAGACCTTAATGTTCCTGTGTCCACTGTATGCAATGCTATCAGGAAGTTTAAGGCCCATGGTACTCAAGCCAACCTCCTTGGACATGACCTCAAGAGAAAACTCGATCGAAGATTGCAGTGAAGGATTGTTGGAATGGTGGAGAAAACACCTCAATGAACTGCCAAACAGATTCAAGCTGGCCTTCACACACAAGTTACAACCGTTTCAGCTCACACCATCCATCGCCAACTCAATGAAAGGGGGTTCTATAGGAGGAGAACCAGGAGGACCCCACTGCTGAGAGAGAGACATAATAAAGCCAACTGCAGTTTGCCAAAACACACCTGAACAAGCCAAAATCCTTCTGGGAGAATGTCCTGTGGACAGATGAGACCAAATTAGAGATTTTTGGTAAAGCACATCATCTCTACATTTACAGAAAACAAAATGAAGCCTTCAAAGAAAAGAACACCTTCCCTACAGTCAATCATGGAGAAGGTTCAGTGATGTTTTGGGGTTGCTTTGCTGCCTCTGGCACTGGGTAACTTGAATGTGTACATGGCATCATGAAATCAGGAGATCTCCAAGGCATTTTGGAGCACAATGTTCAGCCCAGTGTCAGAAAGCTGGGTCGTCATCGAAGGTCATGCTTCTTGCAGCAGGACAATGACCCCAAACACACTTTAAAATGCACCTGTGAATGGTTCAAGACAAAACCCTGGACTGTTCTGAAGTGGCCAACAAGGAATCCAGATCTAAATCCCATTGAACACCTGTGGGGAGATCTGAAAATAGCAGTTTGGAGAAGGCACCCTTCAAATATGGGAGAACTGGAGCAGTTTGCACAAGAAGACTTAGCCAAACTGCCTGTAGAGAGGTGTAGAAAGCTCTTCCATGGCTATAGGGAAGCGCTTGACTGCAGTTATTTGTCCAAAGGCTGTGTTACCAAATATCAAGTCGAGGGTGTCAAGAATTTTGTCAATGCCATTCATTTTTATTTTCTGATTTAAAAGGATATATTAAATTATGAATCAAAAACAAAGGTTCTGTAATAGTAACACTGAAAAAGGAATTGTGGCGACCAAATGCTTTTGTCAATTTCAACTTATTTTTGACAAAATTGTGATATTTTCGAAAAAAGTGCAAAGGTTCCAATATTTTTAGCCACGACTGTATATGCCCAAAGAGACTGCCCTGATCTCATGTATGACATTGAGGGGTTCCATCCATTGTTGGGTGAGTAGAAGCATCATGTCCAAGGTAGAGTGAAGTGGTCTGTATCTAAATTGATCATCTGAGATTAGACTGTTGGAGAAAAGGAATTCTTTCATATTAACTGCAATGATAGATTCCATGACCTTGCAGATGATTGGAAGTAAACTAATCGGTCTGTAGTTAAGGTGATCAGTTTTTGCACCTTAATGGAATAGAGTGATGTTAGCTGATTTCCAAGCAGATGTAAGATGACCGAGGGCAAGTGATAGGGTGAAAAGGGCAGAAAGAGGATGTGCAAGAGCAGCAGAGCAGGTTTTTAGGACACGGAAGCTGATGCCATCCAGTCCAGTAGCAGAGTCAGAGTTGAGATTTGACAGAAACTTCTCTACCTTATCAGGTGCAAAAGACAGAGCCCAGGAGCAGTTGGGTATGACTGGGAAGGGTGGGTGCAGAGAATGAGGGGTTGGGGATACTATATTTCAAAGTAAACACAGAATTGAGGCATTGGCCTTCTCCTGATCGCGGTCGGCTGTGGAGCCATTTGAAGTGAGGGAAAGGATGGAAGGGGAGCATACACCAGAGACAGACTTAACAAGGCACCACCAGGTTTTAATGTAGGAGACAAGTTATTTTTGGAATGCACTGAGATTGCTTTCCAGGAAGAGAAAGCAAGTTGTTTCAGAGCAACTGCCTCACCACAGGATTCAGTGTACATGGGTAGGAAGAAGGGTAGAATAACTGAAGATGAGATGGGATTAATCTGTACATAAGAAAGAGCAGGTTTATGTGAAAGAATTCCCAGGCTGAGCTAACATCAGAGGCAGTAGATATGGGAGACCAGTCCAAAAGAGAGATGGCTGCTTGCAGTTCCTGCCAATCTTTTGGAGGGAATGTGTTGAGGGGGATGCCTGGAGAGGGTGGTGTGCAGGGGGAAGCTTGGCAAGGGTAAGGTGATGGGGAACGAGAGGGTTGCTGCTGATTTATACTAATTCCATTATCATTATTCCATAACACTGTTCCAATCAAGGATCTGTCAGAGTAAGTCGTTTGTTCCATGTCTCTACTGGTATGGGGATTTAAACTGCCCACAGACGTTTATAAATCATAATAAGTGAGAATAACCACCTATTTTAAGTGGTTATTGGATAAAGATAACCACTTAAAGATAACCACCATGGATAAAGAAAAATACTGTTTTGTGGAAGGGGGGGGATCCATAGCTGGGCTGTGGTAATGTAGTATAGTCTGTGTGTTTCGAGTAGGTAAAACTGCCATGTAACAGGGATCTTTCAGAGTAAGTCGTTTGTTACACGTGACACCGAGGAGGCAGCATATGTAATTTATAGACAGGGTAGAGATTAATTATGTGTATGCAAAACCTTTTATGCCTGGTGTTGGCTTAATGGTTGGCACGGTGGGCTTGGGATCCTCGGGCCTTGAGTTCAAATCCTACTTGGCTTTGAATTAATACCAGGTGGGGTTGACTTATCCTGTCATTGGGGTTGACCTATCCTGTCACCATTCTGAGGTCAGCAAAGTGAGTACAGATTGCTGGGATGATTGAGCCATTCAAGTATCTTGTGTTGGAGTGGTGACCTGTCCAGGATTGTGCCAAATAGCCCAGGACACTGCTTCAGCAGCATTAATGCTCTGTACAGAGTATGGTCCCAATTAATTTTTTTGGGAAAACATCTTGTTTGTGGACGAGACGAGGTGTGGACTTCCCATCGCAGAAGCATGTGTGCGATGTGTACAACTATGCCAATTATGATCTCTCTGGCGAGTGTGTGACAGCCATGATGGTGCAGTGAACTGTAGAGCCCAGAAGAAAATATGTATGTTTATTTTTATAGGAGCCACCCCCATGGGCGGCACCCAAGAGGGAGACTCCGCCCAGGAGAAAGAGGTGCATGACAGTTGACTGGTGTAAACGATAGAGGAAGAGTCGAGATGAGAGAGACCACTGGAGTTCCCACCAGGAGAGGCTCATGTAAGAGATAACTGAGTCAACCAGGAGAGAACAGAGAGGTTCGTGTGGAAAGGAGTACTGAGACCTTGCTTGGAGGAGAAGCCTCGTGTGGGATCCTCCAAGCTGGGAACATCCTGTGTTTTTAGAGGGCCAGGAGGACTCTGTCTAAAAAGGACAAAGGGGATCACATGGCCAGGTTGAAGTCCTACTCATCACTAACCCAACTCCTGGCCGCTTTACTTTGTCTGGGCACCATTGTTACTGGCTCTCATCATGCACCTGGTCTCTAAAACAGGCTATGTTGTGTTGAACTACGTCCACACTGTGCATCAGAGAAAAGCGAAATCCCGCCTGAATTACTGTGTTGTTGTGCAAGTGAGATCTGTGGTGCTTAGTGGGTGAGGATTTGAACTTTTACTTCTCATCCATTGAATACAAGTTTGCATATTCCCATTCTCCTCTTTGTGTCTTTTGACTCGCTTGGTTTGTTCTGTTTATCACAGCGTATTGTCGACCCTCTTCCTTGTGCTTTTCAATATAAAAATAAATCCTTTAAAAGGTAAGAAAGCGTGTTTCAGCCATCTGCTTTCCATATGAGTTTGCCATCGTTTTGTCGATTTGGGCAACCTTAGGGAATGGCAAAGAAAAGTAATATTTAATGCAGTGCATCTTTAAAGCCAGTTTCGGTCGATCCGCCCAGCGTTGGTGTTAATTGGTGTGGACACGACAATACATTGTTTTGTTTCTGGTATTGAAACCATATCTCACTAACACACCTGCTCTTCCTATTGTTTAGAGGTTGATTATGAAATGATGACTTGAAGCACAGACAAAAAAAACACAAAAACATGCTTTTCAATTATTTAAGAGAAGTTTATAGAAATCTGAAATTAAATTTGAAAGACATCCTATTGTTTTAATTTTTGTTTTTTTTTAATTTAAAACCCATTTCAACAGCTTTATAGAACATTGTGCATTTTTGAGTTTCAAGATCCATCAGAACTTAGGTGTTGCACTGATCATAATGCAAAATAATTGCTTTTCTTTGTAGGAGCCCATCACTCATCGGATGCTTCATCGTTGATCGCAAATACTTTGAAGAGATTGGCCTTCTAGACGAGGGTATGGAGATCTATGGAGGTGAAAACGTGGAGCTGAGCCTCAGGGTAAAAGGAAACATCTTTGTCTGGCTAGCATGCAGTACAAATGGTATTTGTATAGTTTTCAGCTTGAGGACATTGAGTGGATTCAGCATCAAATTTATTGGATTTCAAGCAGAATCAAGAACAGTTCTTTAAGGCAAAGGTGTCTGTTGTGGCTTGAAATAATTTTGGACACGATGTCAGCCTCTTCTTCTTTGTGCAGAAAAGTTGTTATCTCACTTTCATGATCCGAATAAAGGGTAATCAAGTTGGTTATGAGCTCTAGACTCTAGAGAATAGTTTTGACAAATTATATTCTGGGGCACACGAGTTTATTAATACTGCTGGAATTGTGACCTCTCTGTTATGATACATTTTCAGAGATGAAAGTCATTACAGCTCTTTTCACAAAATATAGCCCTTGCCTTGTAGAAGTTTCTCCTTCAACCATCCTTACTCACTTTAGATTTCATTGGCTACACATTGTGGTTGCAATCCACCAAAAAAAAATATGTAAAAACAATAAAAAAAAACAATCAAACATTTTGGACAACCATCATCTGTTGCCATAAGTAACAGCAGATTATTGATCACTCACGATAACTTACTGCACAAATATTGACCACAAACTTGGATTTATCAGTGCATGTATTTCCTGTTCCCATTCTGTTCATTGTTTGTATAAGGCACACCGAATGTTTCTTGTTTCATTTGAGGCACATTCATTTCATCAAACTTATGATCATTCAGTGAATGGCATCGGCTATTGAGACGACGTTCATAGGAAGGTTGACCGTTATTGTTTTGCGACCTTTATTTCCTTGCTTAACCTGGAATTATTGAATCAAACAGTGATTCAGAGCTACCAAAATATGAATTCTCAGAATTACCAGGATTATTTGCCAAAGCTTAAATCAAAAACATTTGCACATGAAACAAATCTGTTTGACTTTCGCAGCTAATGGTAACGGTCGGTGATGTAATGAGAATGAAATTAGACAAAACTGCCTCAAAGCTGGATTTCTCCATGCACAAATATTTCTTATTTAGCATTTTCACAACTTTATAAATGGATGCTGTTTGCAGGATTATCCAGAGAAGACTACTTCATGTTTGCACTACTTATGCCCAGCTTCAGAGAACTGATTTTCAAGTACAATTAGGAACAAATTGCCTCTATTTAAATGTAAATGAGTGTACAGACTGAGCCAGACTGATTAGTTATGGCCAGGGATGTATCTGATTGATAGTTTTAAAGAATAATGTGTCAAATTTCACGCATGAAAACAATTCACATAAATTCCCCATGGTGTCTAATCATTATTAGTCTCCACTTTGTATTTGATCTGCCTTTGGAACTGGTCTAGACTCCAGACTGTTGAAATTTTGGCCTTCTCATTAAGAATAAATTATCTTGAGTGGACTGCTGCCTCAGCAAACTATGTTTCTCAACTTGAGAGTGAAAGCACTGCTAACTACAAACAATCGCTTAGGTCGAAGCTCAGTTTTGCTCTTTTGACCATTGAGTGGTTTTCACTGGAGACGATGCGGGCAATGCTGGCCTGTCGTTGACAACCTAATTGGATCTTTCTCAATTTTTTTGATTTCTCAATGTATCTTTCTCAATTTTTCTGGATAATATCAGACAACATGTTAGGAGCCATCCATTTATTATATACTTATAGAGAGGAAAGAAAGCCTGGTGTTGGCTTAACGGTTAAGATGGCTGGCGAAAGATCTTAGGGCCTTGAGTTAGAGCCCCTGTCACGCTATTGAAATAACACCAGTCGGGTTGACTCTGCCTGTTATCTTTCCAAGGTCGGAATAATGAGTACCAGCTTACTGGTAACAGGGGCACGACATCAGTGGCACAGCTGCACTTCCAGAAAATTATGCAAATAGCAGGCTGCATACAAAGTGCAAATAGCAGCCACAGGCTGCATACGAACCAACAAGAGAGGAAGTACTAAATTGAGAAAATTAATGTAGATAATTGGAAGAAATGGGAGATAGATAAGAGAGACTTGAAAGACATGCTCCATTTTAAAACTATGTCTAATCAATTTCAGATCAGCAGATTGCGTCACAGCTGATGTCTGGCTGTTATAGGGGGATTGGCTGGTGTACTGTACAATAATGCAAACTCATCTACAAGAAGGTTCTGTTCTGTTCTTGCGCATGGCAGCTTGTCTGCCAGTTAGCTATCATTTCTTGGAATCATGGCTGTGCCACTGATGCTGTGCTCCTCTAACATTACGCTCATACTCATTTCGCTGACCTCAGAAGGATGACAGGCTGAGTCAACCCCATCTGCTGTTAATTCAGAAGCCAACGGGGCTTAAACTCAGGGCCCTAGGATACTAAGCTAGCCACCCCAGCTGCTAAGCCAACACCAGGCTTTATAAGAAGAAGGTAGAGAGGGTTTTCTATAGCACCGGAGAGGTGGCTTATTTAGATCAGACAGGCACAGATCAGGGGATAGGTATAAAAATATTTCATAGGCCTTGAATATCCCTTGGAGCACAGGCAAGACAAACATTAAGAAGTGGAAGGCTTATGGTACCACAAATACCTTGCCTAGATCAGGCCATCCCTCCAAACTGGATGACCAAGTAAGGAGGAGATTGAACAGAGAGGCCACAAAGAGGCCATTGGCAACTTTGAAAGAGCAACATGCCTTTATGGCAGACTCGTCACTGTGTGCATGTGACAACAATATCCCAAGCACTTCACAAGTCTGGCTTGTGCGGTAGGGTGGCAAGAAGGAAGCAATTACTCAAAAAAGCTCACCTTGAGTCCCATTTGAGGTATGTAAAACACCACTCCAGAGATTCTGAAGAAATGTGGCAAAGAGTTTTTTGGTCTGATGAAACCAAGATGGAACATTTTAGCCTAAATGCAAAACCTTACGTTTGGTGCAAACCCAACCCAGTACATCACCCAAAGAACACCATCCTCACTGTGCGGCATGGAGGTGGCAGCATCATTTGCTGGGGTTGTTTCTCATCAGCAGAGACTGGGGCACTTGTGAGTATAGAAGGGAAAATGGATGTAGCAAAATACAGAAAAATCCCAGAGGAAAACCTGCTGCCCTCTGCAAGAAAGCTGAAATTGAGAAGGAAGTTCACATTTCAGCATGGCAACGACCTGAAGCACACAGCCAAAGCTACACTGGAGTGGCTCAGGAACAAAAAGATAAATGTCCTAAAGTGGCCCAGTCAGAACCCCGACCTAAATCCAATCAAAAATCTGTGGCATGACTTCAAGATTGCTGTCCATCAATTCTCCTCATGCCCCTTGACTGAGTTGGAACAGTTTTATACAGAAGAATGGGAAAATATTGTCCAATCAAGGTGTGAAAAGTTGGTTGAGACCTATCCCAACAGACTCACATCTGCAATTGCTGTCTAAAGTGCTTCCACCAAGTATTAATTCAGGAGGGTGGACACATCCAAACAACACAACATTGCATTATCGACGTTTCAGGGAGATGTTCATAAACATCAATCTTTATAAATAGCTGCCAATCGTCATGTGACGGATGGAAAAAAACTTTGGCTCTGTAATTTAGAAAACATGTTGATGCAGTAAAATGCTCAGAAATTGTGTGTTATCAAATATATATTACCCTCAAACTCGCAAATATAAACCATATCATCTATCTATAATTCCAGCAATCTGTGTGTGTCTGTGTGTCTGTGTGTCTGTGTGTCTGTGTCTCTGTGTCTCTGTGTGTCTGTGTGTCTGTGTGTCTGTGTGTCTGTGACCGCTGTTTCTCGACAACCACTGGTCCGATCTAATTGAAACTTGCCAGATATATTGCTGGGGACCTGAGGATGTGCCTTTTCAAGGTTTGATATTAATCGGACAAGTGCTTCTCAAGTTATGGCCATTTATTTACCAAACCAATGACAAGACACGTTGTTGTGTGGGCGTGGCCGATGGGGAAGGGAAGCTCAGCCGCATTCCCCATTACGGGTTACAACGTATGGGCTTCCGGATAATGATGACTTCGTGTGTTCTAATAATTTCTCGATTTCTTATGCGCATTTATAGATAAACACAATGCCCCAAGTTATGATCGTTTTCATATTAGACGGTGTATAAATTTCGGTAACATCAGAGTGCTTGGTATGCTCTGAACCAGGAAGTCAATTTTTTATCTCTCTCTTCTCTTCTCTTTTTGTTTTTCCTTGCCACGACATTGCGAAAAGGTAAAATACGTTAGCACTAATTGAATAATTGGGTATTAAAACGAAATTGCGAATAATCGTAACTGCGAATAATATGTGAACTTCTGGGCCACACACGTACAGGCACGCGAGAGCGAAGAAACGGCCTGTGTGGTTGTTGTTTGTTGCTTGTGGTTTGAATGTTTATTTATTATTATTATTATTATTATATTTTTTTTACGGGCACATACTAGTCTTTGTAAATCATGTCCCTCTATGTTGTAGAAATTGCCGACTGTACATCACAATCGGGACACGAACTGTACCGCTATCGACTGTAGGGTGCTCGGCAAGTGGTGTAAGCACTCCCATGAAATGGTTGATAAGGAACGGCTGGCCAGGCTGTGGGTGCATACCATATAGGATCCCTTTAACTTTAAAGCCTGTCTTCACTACGCCTGCAGCAGTTAAAGAAATTAAATGAATTTGTTCAAATAATGACTTTAGCCACAAAAGAGTTTCTGTTTAATGTAGAACAATCCTTGAGACATTGCAAAGTTTAATCACCCATGACATAAACATTGCAGATCATCCGCCGCGTTGCCTGCTCGTCTGTGCACGCATCAAGTGGTACATTTGAAATGTCTGTTTTTCTCCAGATTTACTTTGATTCCCTGTAGAGCATCTCACACAACCTACGAAAATATAGACACAGATCTGGCAGATGCTATGGACAAGCAGTCCCTCTGGGGGACAGGGCGTGAGGTCTACCAGTCAATGCATTAAATCATATAGCTCAATGAATCTTGTTAATTTTGGCACATTCCTAAATCTCTTGTTCACTCGAAATAATTCTCCAAACAGTAGAAAAAGTTAAGTTTATTGCTTTGGAAGTTTCACATTTTCTTGTGTATATATGGAGAAGGAGGAACCATCGTCTTGCATGCTTAAAGTAAAGAGCTATATTGTCTTAGTTATAAGGCTCATTATTTCTTTACATTATTAGATTTCACCCCAGATTTCAACACTTATTTAGTCCGGACGATATCTGATCATCAAAGCCGAAATCATATTTCGATGATATGCTTTAATTAGTCCGTGAAAGTAGATCGTGGAAAATTGCATAATATATTGCATGAAATCACTCCAAGCTCCTGATTTCAAAAGTATAGTACTTACAGAAGTGATGTATACAGCGATTTGTAGCAATGATGAACAGGAATTTGATAATATGAGTGAGGAAAGTGAAGAAAAAAAATGTTATCTTGAAGAAATTGCTGTGGCCTGTTAGAGGACAAGGCATGGTTGAGTAGGGCAAAAAACATTGTGGCTTCAGACCACAATGAGGTCACCTTAGTAAAAATGGTGAAAAATAGGAAGAAAAAAAATATGCAAAAACTTTTTTTTCTTATATTTTTCTATTTGAATTTCTTTTTAGATCCTCGTGGAGGATCTCTAAGTCTTACTCATATTGTTGTTATTCATCTTCTTCTTGTGGACTTTTTTGTTTCACAGCCAACAGTTTTAATCGAAATGTCCTGAAACTTGGCATATACGAGGTGTGTTAAAAAAGTATCCAACCTTAATTTTTCGTGCGTAAACAAATGAAGCTAGGGAGGCGTGGTTTGGTGCACGTATGTAGGCGATCCTAATTCGTATGCGTGAATATTTTCCCGCCTGCAGAAGCTGTCAGTCGCTGACAGACCGCCGATGAGTGAGGAAGTGTAAGTGAACACCGTCGGATTTTCGTTAGTGACAAAATGACGGATCACTGTGGTCTCATCGCCAGTGATCACTGTGTTGAAGAAGTTGGGATCGCTGTTCACAGTCTCCAGCATGTCCTGTGCGATCTCCAAACGGACTTGCTTCTGCTCGATCGTTCGCAGCTTTGGCACGAACTTCGCTGAGATTCTCCTTAAGCCCAAATCCTCAGTCACAATGGAATGAATGGATCCAATGCTGACGCCCACCTCGTCTGCAAGTTCTCTGATCGTGATTCGACGATCCTGCATCAGCAGGGTCCTCACTTGGTCAATGACGATCTCATTTTGGGATGTTGAGGGCCTACCAGAACGTGCTTCACTTTCCACTGATGTGCGACCATCTTTGAAGCGGTTGTACCACTCTTTTATCTGCGTGGTGTCCATTGCTTCGTTCCCGAAGGCCTGTTGAATCTTGCGGATTGTTTCTACTTGGGAATTGCCAAGCCTTACACAAAATTTGATGCAGTAGCGTTGTTCAAGTTTTTTCCGTCATTTCGTCCAAAACGAAAATCCGACGGCGCTCACTTACACTTTCTCACTCATCAGCGGTCTGTCGGCGACTGACAGCTTCTGCAGGCGGGAAAATATTCACGCATACAGATTAGGATCGCCTACATATGTGCACCAAACCACGCCTCCCTAGCTTCATTTGTTTACGCACGAAAAATTAAGGTTGGATACTTTTTGAACACACCTCGTATATGTGTAAAAATACCCTGCGCAGACAGTAACCATCTCCGATTTTGAAAATTCCTCCGAGAAAAAAAGTTGACGTCTTAATATCGCCGCTAATGGAAATCGCCTGTACCATTATCTCCGAAACAAGGCAAGCTGTTTGAATTTTGTTTGCGGGAATCAAGCCGGGCATTCGCACAGATAATTTATCGCAAAACTGATACATCAGAATGACGTCATATTCGTTTTTATGACGTCATCATTAAGAGGACGAGGATCTTAGCTCATTTGAGCTTGTTTTTTTTAAAATTGTGAGTTTTGGAACACAAAAAGGGGAAAATAGGAGATAAAAATATATTTTAAATTGCAACTTTTGGAGCAAAAAATGGGGGACAAAAAATAGAATAAAAAAAAAAAACAACCGGTTTTGGAACAAAAAGAAAAAGAAAATAAAATAGGTGAAAAATATATCATAATAGCCAGTTTTGAACAAAAAAAAAATAGGAAATAAATAGGAGAAGAATATTTTTTAAGTAGGCAGTTTTTGAACAAAACAAATAGGGAAAAAATAGTGAAACCACTTTTGTGAAAACAGCAACCAATTTCATAAACAACAAAGTACTGAAAATTAGTGTAAAAATAGCAGCAAATTTGGTGTAAAACAACAAAGTATGGGGAAAAAATAGTGAAAAAAAATAGCACAGCAACCACCAAAATCTCAAAAATAGTAAAAAAAAAAAAAACAATAGGAAAGGAAACCTATCTTTTTGCTATTTTTGGGGGAAAAAAATAGTTTTAAAATATCACTGAAATACCAAAAAATAGAATAAAAATAGGGGGGGAATTTTTTTTTTTTTTGCTTGTTGCAAATTGACTAGGGAACCCAGGATATGCCGAGAGAGAGAGAGAGAGAGAGAGAGAGAGAGAGGGAGAGAGAGAGAGAGAGAGAGAGAGAGAGAGAGAGAGACAGAGAGAGAGAGAGAGACAGAGAGAGATATATATATATATATATATATATATATATATATATATATATATATATATATATATATATATATATATATATATATCTTCTTCTTCTTCTTTCGGCTGCTCCCGTTAGGGGTCGCCACAGCGGATCATCCGTATAATCCGCATTGTGATTTGGCACATGTTTTACGCCGGATGCCCTTCCTGACGCAACCCTGGTCGCCTCTTACGACACAGGGATAATATATATATATATATATATATATATATATATATATATATATATATATATATATATATATCTTCTTCTTCTTCTCCTTTCGGCTGCTCCCGTTAGGGGTCGCCACAGCGGATCATCCGATCCGCATAGTGATTTGGCACATGTTTTACGCCGGATGCCCTTCCTGACGCAACCCTGGTCGCCTCTTACGACACAGGGATATGGTACACCTATTTTAACCGGGGTATACACCGGCCCAGTATACTGGTACTCATTTCGCCGACCTCAGAAGGATGACAGGCTGAGTCAACCCCCTGGTGTATTAATTCAGTGGCCCAACGGGGCTTGAACTCAGGACCTTTTGGATCCCAAGCCGCTGCCCTAACCACTGCGCCAACACACCAGGCTATATATATATATATGGCTGGCGATGGCACCTGATGAAATATATAATTAAATAAGGCTGTTAATTATCTTCAAAAAGGGTGTTTTAATTCATCCAAACACCCAATTGTCAGTCATGCACTTCTTTTGAGTTTTCTTAATATACAAGCAAAGTTTCAGGCAGCTGAGTTTCATGGCTTTGGAGTTATGGAGGAGGCATGCTGACACACACACTGACATTTATTACTATAGATGTGTATTTGTATGAGCCCATACATTATATATGTATATTTGTATGTGTATATATGTATATACAGTATATATGTATATACAGTATATATGTATATATATATGTATATATCATATATATATATATATATATCATATATATATATATATATATATATATATATATATATATATATATATATATATATATATCATATATATATATATATATATATATATATATATATATATATATATATATATATATATATATATATATATATATATATATATATATATATATATATATATATATATATATATATATATATATATATATATATATATATATATATATATATATATATATATATATATATATATATATATATATATATATATATATATATATATATATATATATATATATATATATATATATATATATATATATATATATATATATATATATATATATATATATATATATATATATATATATATATATATATATATACCATATATATATATATATATATATATATATATATATATATATATATATATATATATATATATATATATATATATATATATTGGCTGGCATTAAGAAAAGTTAAAAGGCTCTGGATGCAAGCCTGGTGTTGGCGCAGTGGTTAGGGCAGTGTCTTGGGATCCAAAAGGTCCTGAGTTCAAGCCCCGTTGGGCCACTGAATTAATACACCAGGGCGTTGACTCAGCCTGTCATCCTTCCGAGGTCGGCGAAATGAGTACCAGAAGACTGGGCCGGTGTATACCCCGGTTAAAATAGGTGTCCCATATCCCTGTGTCGTAAGAGGCGACCAGGGTTGCGTCAGGAAGGGCATCCGGCGTAAAACATGTGCCAAATCACTATGCGGATCATACGGATGATCCGCTGTGGCGACCCCTAACGGGAGCAGCCGAAAGAAGAAGAAGAAGAAAAGGGTCTGGATGTTTAAGTTTTCTCGAGAACAATGAGGACTTCTTGTTACTCGAGGAGAAAGGAAATATTCTTATTATTAAACATTTAAATTGTGTATTGAGAAATAAATATAGTGTTGGCATTCTTGTACTATTTTGAGTATCTCATTCCTAGAACTTTTGGAATGTCCCATTTGTCTGTTAAAAAATTAAACTAGAAGGGCACGTCGTAGAGCGCATAACTCCGCCATGCAATGCCTGATCCACGAGAACATATTGGGCCCAATACATTTTTGAAATATCGTTTTTAACCCAATCTCTCAATGGTGTAGAATCACTTGAAAATTGTCAGATTCGGATCTGTCACACACCCAACATGTCCACCAAGTTTCGTCCGAATCCATCCACAATTTTTCGAGATATCGTACTCAATATAGTTTTTGGCCCGATCTCTCAATGGTGAAGAATCACTTTAAAATTCTAGTAGCTGGATTCGAATCCAGATCTTCACCAAAATCTAATCAGTTCGTCCTTGTCACACACCCATCCTGCCCACCAAATTTCATCTGGATCTGTCTACAACTATTTGAGATATCCTGCACACAAACAGTCAAACAAACAAACAGACAGAAAGGGGTGAAAACATATCATCCTTCACCTTTGCTGGCAGAGGTAAATATGGCATACTTGTTTCAATGATTCATCATTATTTTTATCTGAGATAGAAAACAGTCACAAGTATTGGTGAGTTCCACATAACATCCCTTGCTGTGTTGTTTATAGCATCACAATTTTGCTTGTTGACATACAAGCAAATCGCTGTTACACTTTTATACCCTCGCTGTGATGTTGCAACATGCACTCATCCTTCCTATCAAATATCAATAAAAACAAACAATCTCTTCTATGTTTAATGAAGTGTGTTGCAAGTCCCCAGCCTCTGGAGGTCTTGCTGTTGAGGCACAAGAAAAATAATTGGTCCAATGCATAACACAACAAGGATGTGTCTCTTAAAAACAGGTCACATCAATTATTTGTTCATCACAGCTTATCTCAGAAATGTTTGGTCCTGGTCAATTTAATTCATTTAGAGTACTGATCAACGACTCACCTTTTCATTTCTCACATAACAGAATCGATGAAACATTGTTGATTCTCTGGTTTCAGGTATCTAAAATACGTTAAAGCCTGAAACATCAGTTATTCTCTCTCGATTTCCGATGCACTTGCCATTATATTATACTTTTTTCCCATTACATTGTGCTCATACCTATAGACAGTGTCATTTGTTCAGAATTCTAAAGATTATGGTGAAGAAAAGGTAGAAACAGTTGCAGATCATGACAAAGTTCTCAAATGATGTCATTCCATCCTACACAATGTGAAAGTACAAAATGAGTCATGAAAATAGAAGTGTTTTTGCTCCCAATGTGCCTTTATTGTGATTGGAAGTCACAGATTGCGCTTACACTGTAATTATCAACTCAAATTATCTTTTTTCGTCTTTCTCAAATAGTCTCATGTATTGAAAGTCAGCCCAATTACACACAGTCATTCCCGAGTTGCGATAATCACAATTGTTATTTTTTTTGAAACAATTGGTAAAAATAGTTGCCGTCTCTACTTATTTCACACTCGATGTTAAAACAATGTCACCTTTTGAATTTTAAAATTATTTCTTTCCTTGACTGTCTGGCATAAGGAATGCATATCAATCGTGCATCTTTTGTTTTACGTTCCAATTCTCTTAACGGTATAATCGGGTGAAACAATACTTTGCAGCGGTGAATTTTTGTGCATGACCAACAGAATCAGAATTTAAAGTTCCATCTCGATGTAGTTGTAATGTTGCATTTGCTTTTGTGCAGCCAGCTGTTTGGTTTTCCTTGGCACACCAAGGATTTATATGGCACACTCTGACCTGGTGGAGTGTGCACATTAACGATCATATATCGATCAAGTTCTCGTCTTCTCACTTTTGGAAGATAGTGATACATCCAAGCCTGCTCATTATTCGTTTTTGGTTTTCAACTATATTATTTTCTTCGGAAAAAAGACCGACGCCGCATCATATTAACTTCAAACAGCGTATTGGCAAAATGTTCGCAACAGCAAGCACAAAGCCTTTTAGTGGGGCAACTTAGCTAAATATAGCAGAACAATTGCACATTTTGTGAGGAAAGCACCAAATTTGGCACACTAGTAGCCTATCATATTCTGAACAGATTTGGATATTGGGCCATCTCAAATTCAGCCGCTGATGGCTGTGGCAGCCATTTTCCACTGCCATCAAAAATTTGGAGATGGCCCAATATCCAAATCTGTTCATAATATGATAGGCTACTAGTGTGCCAAATTTGGTGCTTTCCTCACAAAATGCGCAATTGTTCTGCTAAGTTGCCACACTATTTGGACTAATTTTTAACATCTTGCTGTACCCATTTCATGGAAAGAATTGAACAGTAATTTCTTGTATTTTTTTTTTTTATGTCCACCGTCCTGTCCACTCTTGTTTTTCACACCACTGTCTGCTTGTTTGCTTCTGTGTTTGTCAAAATCCCCTCACCCTCTGTTGTTTCACTTCTCCACGAACATTGGCTTTGTAGAAGAAACAGAGAGCACTCTAGTTCGGAAATCAAACAAACCCAAATTATATGTAAGATCGTTATCCAAGTGCACATCGGCTGCTAACCTTTACACAACATCGCAAATAATTTATAGGGTTATTGTCATTCACACCCTTGCTGGCATTTCCACTGTAATTGCTCTATATATGTACTCATTCATCCTGCCCATTAGCACAATGGCAATTCCGATGCGTCGGTGCATTTTTGAGGCATATCCACACACTGGCAAAGCCTCAAGTGAGAAACATCATCCAGATGAGATAATAAGGTCGAGTTTGTTGAGGCATTGTTCTCAGTACCTGCTCTCCATGGAATATCGAGAAAAGAACCAATGCTGAAGTGTGCTGTGTTCATCGACATGATGCATGTTGTTCACCATTTCTATGATGCAATGCTAGTGTTTGTGAAGGCTAGTGTCTGTGTGCATCAGGGAATATGTCAAATAATGAGTTTTATGAAATGAAAGCGAATCTCTCTCTGTCGAGTGCAGCCTGTGGCTGCTGGTTGCATCATTGCTTGGGACGCGGCTATGCCGCTGATGCAGTGTCCCCCTTACCAGTGCACTGGTGCTCATTTTGCCGACGTCGGAAGGATGACAGGTTGAGTCAACCTCCTGGTGTATTTTAATTCAGCGGCCAACAGGGCTTGAACTCAGGACCCTAGGATCCCACGCCGCCACCCTAACCAATAAGCCAACACCAGGCTATGAAAGCCAATAAGGGTATGTTAATCACCATGGAAAGGATGACGTTTCCAGCATGTCTGAATTTAGAGCAATAAATAAATAAATAAATAATCAGGATAAAATGAGGATTGTGGATAAAAAGTGCTTTGTAAACCAGAACAGCACTCGGTAGAGCACATAGCTCTGCCAGGCTGAACAGTATATGATTTGTGTCCCACTGATGGGCCAGATCTGCTGATCTGAACCAAAATCTAAACGGCTTGTTCTTGTCATCTAACCAACTCATCCACCAAGTTTGCCATAATCCATCCACAACATTTTGAGATATCGTGCGACATATCCATTTTGGCCCCATGTCTCAATGGTGAAGAATCACGTAAAAATTATCGGATCCACATCTTCACCAAAATAGAACCAATTCTTCCTTGTCATACACCCAACCTATCCACCAAGTTTCATCCGAATCCATCCGCAACGTTTTGAGATATCATGCTATATATTGTTTGTAGCCCTATCTTTCAAGGGTGAAGAACCACTTTTAAAATTCTCGTATCTGGAACCGTATCTTCACCAAAATCTAATAATTTTGTCCTTATCACACACCCAACATGTCCACCAAATTGCGTCCAAACCCGCATAAAACTTTTTGACATATCCAATGTTAACACCACCTCTCTTGATTTATAAATAATCCCCTTGGAATACAACCTAAAACCCTATTTGCTTTCCCTATAGCTGCCTGGCATTGTGCTGCCTGCTTACTTCCCATATCTATTACCACCCCCAGATCCTTCTCCTGCGTGACACGCTCAAAAATTACCCCTTCCATCCTGTAATCTCTCTTTTCATTGTTCTTTCCCATCCCCAACACCTTACACTTGCTCAGGTTAAATTACATCTGCTAATCCTTTGTCCAATCTATACAAGTATCGATACTTTCCTGAATCTGATCACCACCCCCTCTGCTATCCACCTCACCTCCAAGCTTTGTGTCATCTGCAAATTTTGAAAGCTTACTCTTTACCCCATTATCCAAATCGTTGATGTAAATTATGAATAGTAACGGGCTGAGTACTGATCCCTGAGGTACCCCACGACTTACATCCTCCCACTCACAGCCACTCTTTTCTTGCTATCATGAAGCCAGTTTGCAATCCAATTAGCTACCTGACTAGGTACTCCACAAGCCCTCACTTTGGCTAACAACCTCCGATGTGGTACCTTATCAAATGCCTTTTTAAAATCTAGATATACTAGAACTCTAAAAGATTTGTTAGACAGGAACTACCTTTGGTAAACCCAATCTGGCTACCTTTCATTAGTTTGTATTTCTTTTAATGGTTCCTCATTTGGTCTCAAATTAATATCTCCAACACCTTCCCCACAACTGAAGTCAAATTAGCAAGTCTATAGTTTCCCAATTCTTCTCTGGATCCTTTCTTACATAATGGTGTTACATTTGCTACTCTCAAATCCTCCGGTACCCGTCCTGACTCCAGTGAGCTATTGAAAATATCCGTTAACATCTCGCTTACCTGCTCAGCCACCTCCATCAATACTCTCGGGTGCATATTATCTGGACCCGGAGCCTTGTCTACTCTTAGATTTCCGAGCTGTTCCTTTCCTCCACTCAAACCTGGATCTTTTGTAAAAGCCCTTTCTCACTTCCTTGATAAATACTCTCAGCTATTGGCAATTCTCCTGACTGTTATTGTGTAAAAGTTGAAGCAAAATGCCTGTTTTAATAAGCCTGCCATCTCACTTTCATCACTAACCACTCTCCCGGTGCCATTCCTCAATGGGCCCACACTGGTCCTAACCTGTTCTTTTCCCCTGATATACTTGAAGAAATCCTATTATGTGTGATTTTCTTAGCCATGTTCTTCTCATCCTCTCTTTTGGCTTGCAGAGTTATTTTCTTAACTTGCCTCTGTTTACTCCGACAGTGATATAAATCTAACTCCAGTCCTGATATTTTAAACCTAATAAATGTCTTCTGCTTCTCCTTAATAGCATTCCTCATCTCACTGCTCAACCACCCTGACCTCTTTCTGCTTCTAGTTTTACACCTCATTGGAATGTACTTACTCTGCACTCCACACATTTACTCATTTAAGGTTTCCACTTTCTCTGATGCTGATTGTCCTGTTGTTAGGGTCTCCCAATCTATATCACCCAATTCTCTTCTCATACCCTCAAGGTTTGCCTTCCTGAAATCTAATAGACTTACCCAACTAATCTGAACTCCAACCCTTAACACAGTCTTTTCCAGCCATTAGTTGACAACTATCCCCCTGTTCATAATTTCTATATCGTTTCCTAATCTTGGGAGAATCCCAAAAACATTGCCTCACAACACTTTGCTTTCAGCCACTTACTCAATATGCTGTATCTATTTTACAAAAACGTCTGAGTAAACTTTCCCCGACATCATTCGTTCCTGGGTGTACCGCAACCAACTTCTTCCTGCCATGACTCGATACAATATCGTTTACCCTTCCTTCAAAGTCCCGAACTCCTGCTCCTTCAAAACTACACAGAATTCTATGTCTCCGATCCTTCCTGCAGAATGAAGAATCTACATATTTAATTGTCTCATCACCCACAAAAACTGCTTCCCATACCTCATGCCTACAAATTTCTATTGCTGCACCGACACCACTCCCGAAAACTTCTGTACCGCCAGTGCCTGCACCCAGGGCACCTCAACCACTGCATGCACCCGCTGCACCTCCACCACTGCCTGCTCCAGCTGCACCATCACCACTGCCTGCCCCACTGCACAATCTCCACTGCCTGCCCCCACTGCACCGTCACCACTGCCTACCCTTGCTGCACCTTCACCACTGTCTTCCCCTGCTGCACCGTCACCACTGTCTGCCCCTGCCACACCGTCACTACTGCCTACCCTTGCTGCACCATCAACACTGTCTCCCCTGCTGCACCATCACCACTGCCTGCCCGGTGCACAATCACCACTGCCTACCCTCGCTGCACCTTCACCACTGTCTGCCCCCACGGCACCTTCACCAAGGCCTGTCCCTGTGGCACCGTCACCACTGTCTGCCCCCGCTGCACTATCACCACTGCTACCCTCGCTCCACCTTCACCACTGCCTGCCCCCACGGAACCTTCACCAAGGCCTGTCCCTGCGGCACCGTCACCACTGCCTGCCCCCGCTGCACCATCACCACTGCCTACCCTTGCTGCACCTTCACCACTGTCTGCCCCTGCTGCACCATCACCACTGCCTGCCCCTGCTGCACCATCACCACTGCCTACCCTTGCTGCACCATCAACACTGCCTGCCCCTGCTGCACCGTCACCACTGCCTGCCCCCGCTGCACCGTCACCACTGCCTGCTCCAGCTGCACCATCACCACTACCTGCCCCGCTGCACAATCACCACTGCCTGCCCCTGCTGCACCATCACCACTGCCTACCCTCACTGCACCTTCACCACTGCCTGCCCCCACTGCACCTTCACCAAGGCCTGTCCCTGTGGCACCGTCACCACTGCCTGCCCCTGCTGCACCATCACCACTGCCTACCCTTGCTGCACCTTCACCACTGCCTGCCCCTGCTGCACCATCACCACAGCCTGCCCCTGCTGCACCATCACCACTGCCTACCCTTGCTGCACAATCAACACTGCCTGCCCCCACTGCACCGTCACCACTGCCTGCTCCAGCTGCACCATCACCACTGCCTGCTCCAGCTGCCCCGTCACCACTGCCTGCCCCGCTGCACAATCACCACTGCCTACCCTCGCTGCACCTTCACCACTGCCTGCCCCCACGGCACCTTCACCAAGGCCTGTCCCTGCGGCACCTTCACCACTCCTTGCCCCCGCTGCACCATCACCACTGCCTACCCTCGCTGCACCTTCACCACTGCCTGCCCCCGCGGCACCGTCACCACTGCCTGCCCCCACGGCACCATCACATCACAACTGCCTGCCCCCATGGCACTGTCACCATTGCCTGCCCCCATGGCACCGTCACCACTGCCTGCCCCCGTGGCACCTACACCACTGCCTGCCCCCGCTACACCGTCACCACAGCTTGCCCCCTGCAGCACATACACCACTGCCTGACCCCACTGCACCGCCTCCACTGCCTGCTCCCGCTGCCCTGCCACCACTGCCTGCTCCTGCCGCACCGTCACCACTGCCTGCTCCTGCCGCACCGTCATCACTGCCTGCTCCCGCTGCACCGTCACCACTGCCTGCTCCCGCTGCACCGTCACCACTGCCTGCTCCCGCTGCACCGTCACCACTGCCTGCTCCCGCTGCACCGTCACCACTGCCTGCTCCTGCTACACCGTCACCACTGCCTGCTCCCGCTGCACCGTCACCACTGCCTGCTCCCGCTGCACCGTCACCACTGCCTGCTCCCGCTGCACCGTCACCACTGCCTGCTCCCGCTGCACCGTCACCACTGCCTGCTCCCGCTGCACCGTCACCACTGCCTGCTCCCGCTGCACCGTCACCACTGCCTGCTCCCGCTGCACCGTCACCACTGCCTGCTCCCGCTGCACCGTCACCACTGCCTGCTCCCGCTGCACCGTCACCACTGCCTGCTCCCGCTGCACCGTCACCACTGCTTGCTCCCGCTGCACCGTCACCACTGCCTGCTCCTGCTGCACCACCACCACCACCTGCTCCCACTACACAGTCATCACTTCCAATATCCTCAGCAACCTCAATCCACAACTATAACCAACTATAATCTCTCCAAATTTCTCACATTCTGCTACTTTCTGCATATTATCTATGCGTTCCTTCAACCTAGTAATAACTATCCTCAACTGGGCTATTTCCTCACACTTCCTGCAACAGTAAGAACCCTCTGCTTCCCCTATTGTTGATACGACCCACACTGAACAACTATCACATTTTATGAACTCCTGTTCCTTTCTCCTTCGGTCTCTACTTATACCCTTTTTTACCCCATACTCCATCCATCCATTGGGACCATACTCTGTGCAGAGCGTTGGTGCTGCGTAAGCAGTCTCCTGGGCTATTGAGCACAATCCTGGACGGGTCACCACTCCAACACAGAGTGGCGAGGTATACTCCCAAGGCCCCAACTGACTTCACTCAAAACTTAACACGAGGTCTCCCCCTGCTTTCTTTGAATAAACTAACACAAATACCCACTAAAACTGTTATGAACACAAATACAGCTTTGTTCCATTTCCAAAGCCCCTGACAAAAAACACAATAACAAAATACTCATAAGAACACACAAAAAACACTTGTTTTGTTCTGGTCAAGCTTACCCTCTTGCGAACTACAGGAAGTGACGTCCTCACAGTTGTTGTTATTGGTAATTTATTTATATCACATTATATTTCCTGGGGGGTGGGGGGGTGAAGGAGTAGATACACCTTGCTTTAATTTTTTGAGGGCAGAGGGAAACAGGACTAAGCTGACAGTCTATTTTGATATTCTGTCTGTCTGTGTCTGTCTGTTGGGTCGCCAAAATAGGTGACTCTTATTGTCAGTAATTCTGTCTGTTTGTTTGGATGTTTGTTCGTTTGTCATCAGCATAATTGGTAGTAAACGTGGGCGGATTTTGACCAAACTCGGGTGGTAGGTACATCTTATGACCTAGTGCTTTGGAAATTGTGATGGATGCTAGGGACGCTTTGGTTCCCGAGCATCAACCAAAAAACCTTCAAAATCCGTACCGATCACGCGAAATCAATTCCGAAAGCCATTATCCCACGTAGGGTTATGAAATTTGGCACGAATGATCTACAGGTGATGCTCTATCAAGTACATTCCGGTTTTTTGTGATATATGGAATACTTTACCCGCAACGCCCCCTACAATTAGGGAATGCGTGGAAATTGGCGAAAATTGAAGGCCCCCTAGCGACCAGGTGAGTGCATCGATACGAATGAAACTTTGCAGGTTCATGGTACTCAATGAGTACTACAACTTTGCCTCAGGACACATTGACCGATTTCGCTTAGGTCAGGGGTCAAAGCTCGATTAGTGCAAAAATCGATAATATGCGAGAGCTGGAGGTGCCTTCGTGCCAAATGCTACTCCTCCAAGGGTTATTGTCGGATGGTCATGAAAATTCACACTAATCGTCTGGAATACATTGTGCACAAACGATCGAGCCGGATTTTCAATTTAGATCTTTGTTCACCCACAGCACCCCCTCGAACTTTGGGGATTTCCGATTTCAAACCGCATTTTCAGTACTTTTCATTCAAATGGATACCGAGTAGTTATCAGGCGATGGAATTGGATGAGATTTGATATGCATAATCTTAAGGTGATTGTCTATCCACTATATGACATCCATTTTGCTCTATATCTTATCGTTTCCATGCTCGGCGACCCATCGCCGCCTACCGGCTTGTTCTGTCTGTTTGTCTGTCTGCTTATTGCTTACAGGTCACACTTCCAAACCGATCGTCATGAAACTTTACCAAGTTGTAGATGTAATCTCAACTGAGAAGCTTATTGATTTTGAGGTCAAAGGTCATCTTGAGATCAAATTTCTAAAATCATCATTTTTCATTTGATTGACTAGAAATTTGAACAAGATTTGCACATTGCATCACTGGATTGGGAAACCAACAATTTCTGAAGTCAAATGGTCAAAGGTCAACTCAAGGTCAAATTTCTAAAATCATTCAATTTCATCTTAAAAATCGTCAATTTTCACCTGATTCACTGAAAAATTAAGCAGCATTTGCATAGTGCCTCACTGAATTTGGAAACCAATTATCTTTGAGTTCAAATGGTAAAAGGTCAACTCTAGGTCAAACTTCTAAAATCATCAATTTCAATCCTGAAAATAATCAATTTTCATCCGATTGACCTGAGCTTTGATTAAGATTGTCAATTTCAATCTTAATGAAATGGGTAATTTGATGGATGTTTCCATGGCAACCTTTGGAGATGAGGTGGACTTTGCAAGTATCGTGCTCTGCACGACATCTTTTTCTTGTTTCTTTGTTTGTTTGTTTGTCTGTCTTTGTGCAGGATATCTCAAAAAGTTGGGGACGGATCCGGATGAAATTTGGTGGGCAGGTTGGGTGTCTGAGAAGAACAAACTTATTAGGTTTTGGTGGAGATCCAGATCCGGATCCAACTACTAGAATTTTTGAAAGTGATTCTTCACCATTGAGAGATAGGGCCAAACATGATATGTAGCATGATATCTCAAAAAGTTGGGGACGGATTCGGGTGAAACTTGGTGGACATGTTGGGTGTGTGATGAGGAAGAACTTTTTCAGTTCTGGTGAAGATCCAAATCCGGATCTGGATACGAGAATTATTTGATTTTTATAGTAATTCTTCACCATTGAGAGATAGTGCCAAAAACGATATATAGCATGATGTTTAAAAAATGTATTGTGCTTGATATGTTCTCTTGGATCAGGCATTACTTGGTGGAGGTATGCGCTCTTCCAAGTGCCCTTCTACTTTGTTATTGGTTATTTTGTCAAACATCCTGGAAAAAAAAAACATCGCACCCATGTACGAAGGAAACTGTGCAGTGAAGCGTCTGCATCGCTTAAAAAGTAGCCCCGTGGTGGACCGACGGTTACTTACCGACCAGGTTGGGTGACCTTACTGTCCTGATGGAAACTAAACATTAACATAAAAAAGGACAAATGTGTCCAAGAGCAGCGTCCTAAAGGTTTTGTCGGATAAAAATATCAAAAAACAAAAAAACAAAAAACAACAACAACAACTTCCGATATTTCGTCACGTGCCTTGATTAAGCCAATAGCGAGACCCATCATAATGTATTTACGTATTTACGATATATCGTGTATTTACGAAATAAATAGTGTATTTACGAAATTACAATACGATAAATGAAATAATCTATAAATAGTAACGTGAACTTTTCGAAACTTTAAAGCAAATGTCCGAATATATTTAAAAGTTCATGATAGACGCTCTCAAAAGGCACTGTCAATGCGAGGATGTGTACATCTGCTTAGTATTTAAGGAGATCCGGATCTTGTATATGCAAGAGCCGAGTCCTAGAGGTTAAGGTTTTGTCTTCACAAGAAGAAGAACAGCAAGAAGAACAACAACAAGAACAAGAAGAAGAACAACGTCGAGCTCTCTATGAGCAGCGTTCGCTACACGAGACGCTGCTAAAAATGAAACAACACAACAAAAACTAAACAACAACAAACTATTTATTATAAACATACTGTGGTTTAGAAAGGTTCTTATTCTTCATTTTTACGTGAGGATGGAAGGAAGGACATACCAAATATTGAAGCGGTTTGCACCAATTAATAATCCATATCTTCATGTACAATTCTTGCACTATTCCTTGAATCGATCATTTTCCCAATGTAAATACAGAGTTTTTTTGTAGCTTCGACCAAGCCGCAGCACCGAGAGCTTTACTGCTGCCTTCCCTTCACTGCCACTTTCCGTTTCCGTGTGTGATATGCGAGCCTACCGATCTGCGTACGTATGTTCCATCACAGCCACTGCAGTACAATTCGGTGCATGCTTCACATTAAGATTATGCAAAATACGATTGCTTTTAAAACTAGCAGATTCTACAACGAATGAAGAATGTAAACAAATTGTGTGAACACGACGAATCGTTTTCATGATTTAAGCTTCATTTTTGAAGATAGTTTTCAGCCATTTGCAAATTCGGTCGGGAACTTAGAGTCCTGAAGCCATGGTATGCAAGAACAATTCTTGATGAGTGATGCTCACAATATGATGTTTTATCCGATTTCACGAGTAGGGAGTTGGACCAGGGAGCGCTGTTGAGTCCACATCCCACAAATGTAAATCTGTGTATTAAATGTTTAGTGTAGATCTATATAGAAAGATAGCAGAGCCAATCATTTTAATATGTACGAAGTGTGTAGTATTTTGTATTTTGCCATACATTTGTTTTATATGTGTTTAGAACTGTGGATTTTATTTTTAATAGTCTCAGTGAGTGTGTACATGACATGTCAAGTATATGACCCACATCAAATTTGTTTTGGGGAAGAAAACTAATACATCTCGTACATGACTCTATGTCAATTTTTTTGGAGTGGGGGAGGGAGGTAAAAAAGTTGGCGTCGGTTACATGATTTGTTGGGTACTCAAAGCCGGTGGTCATTTTGAAAAAAAAACAAAAAACAAATAACAAGTCAAAAAAAAGGGGCTCTTCCTTCCTTAAAATTTTTTTTTAAAATCCAGATGATTAACTCATATATATTTTTTTGTCCTTATATGTTAAAATCTGGGTTTCCTTAAGCCTTTATCTACACAAGCAAAAGTAATTATTATTGAATATAAATAATATCACAGCAATATCCAATTTGCTTATGATGTCATTCACATGCACTGAAGAGATGATAATTGTATTGTGTCGTGCTTTGGTTTAAAGCTAAGATCCTTCCATTATAAATACTGTAGTGCTATGATCAATGTCTGAAGGTTTGTCTTGTTTTTAGGTTTCTGGCGAAAAAGCCAGTACAGGAAGACACGAAATTTGTTCGATTTTGTCCTTTTCTTTGAATAAAAAACGTTTTCTGCCTTTCGGCCATTTCGATCAAAGTAAGCAGCCATGCAGAGCAAAATGATGAAAGCGACTGCGTAATTCTTTTGATCTGGAGAAAAGTGATTGCTGAGAATCAACACACCCCCCTCTCTTTCTTGACCAAATGATATTAAGCCTTGTGACAAGGCTGAGTTGAAACTCTTCATTTTAACAGCTATCATGCAATGATGAGCAAATTGACTTTTATTTAGCCTTGATGAAGCAGCTTATTGAGCTAATGCAAACAGCCTAGTTTGCTGTTTCTCATAAAAATGGGGTCCATTTCACAATGCACTATCTCATGACCTTGCAGCCAGTCTTTTTTTTTTTCTCTCTCTCTCTCTCTCTCTCTCTCTCTCTCTCTCTCTCTCTCTCTCTCTCTCTCTCTCTCTCTCTCTCTCTCTCTCTCTCTCTCTCTCTCTCTCTGTCTCTCTATCTCTCTGTCTCTCTCTCTGTCTCTCTCTCATCAGATGATTGCCTCAAGACTTTTCAATGTCTTTGCTTATTGATACTTCAATCTGAATGGCACCTGAGCTTGGTTCTGGCATAACATGTTCAAGGTCATCAATTCAACACAAGGCTTAAAACTCAAGAAAAGCAAATTAATGTGGCAAATAATTATTGGACCCCAACTGGAGATTCCATTATAAAACACATTACTTGAAAACCAAAAAATTCGCAAAGAGCATTCTACCATTTATCCAAACTAGCTTGATTCCAGAGATAGAGCCACATTTTTGGAAAGAGATAAATTGAAAGCCTTTCTTCTCAATGTTGAACAAAATATATAACATGCCAAAATGCCATATATATGTATATATATATATATATATATATATATATATATATATATATATATATATATATATATATATATATATATATATATATATATATATATATATATATATATATATATATATATATATATAAAGCCTGGTGTTGGCGCAGTGGTTAGGGCAGCGGCTTGGGATCCAAAAGGTCCTGAGTTCAAGCCCCGTTGGTAAACTGAATTAATACACCAGGGGGTTGACTCAGCCTGTCATCCTTCCGAGGTCGGCAAAATGAGTACCAGTGTACTGGGCCGGTGTATACCCCGGTTAAAATAGGTGTACCATATCCCTGTGTCGTAAGAGGCGACCAGGGTTGTGTCAGGAAGGGCATCCGGCGTAAAACATGTGCCAAATCACTATGCGGATCACACGGATGATCCGCTGTGGCGACCCCTAACGGGAGCAGCCGAAAGAAGAAGAAGAAGATAAATATATGTATATAGATATATATATATATATATATATATATATATATATATATATATATATATATATATATATATATATATATATCTCTTCTTCTTTCGGCTGCTCCCGATAGGGGTCGCCACAGCAGATCATCCGTATGATCTGCATAGTGATTTGGCACATGTTTTACACCGGATGCCCTTCCTGACGCAACCCTGGTCGCCTCTTATGACACAGGGATATGGTACACCTATTTTAACCAGGGTATACACCGGCCCAGTATACTGGTACTCATTTTGCCGACCTCGGAAGGATGACAGGCTGAGTCAACCCCCTGGTGTATTAATTCAGTGGCTCAACGGGGCTTGAACTCAGGACCTCTTGGATCCCAAGCCGCTGCCCTAACCACTGCGCCAACACCAGGCATTATATATATATATATATATATATATATATATATATATATATATGTATGTATGTATGTATGTATGTATGTATGTATGTATGTATGTATGTATGTATGTATGTATGTATGTATGTATATGTACAGTGCCTTCAGAAAGTATTCACACCCCGTGACTTTTGTCATATTTTGTTGTGTTTCAGTCTGAATTTAAAATGGATTAAATTTCAATTTTTTGGCACCGATGTACACAAAATACCCCATAATAATGACAGAGTGAAAACATGTTTTTAGAAATTTTTACAAATTAATTGAAAAGGAGAAGCTAAAATGTGTTGTGTCAAGTTTTCAACCTCTTTGCTATGACACTCTAAATTGAGCTCAGGTGCATCCAATTTCTTTTCATCATCCTTGAGATGTCTTTCCAACTTGAATGAAGTCCACCTGTGGCTAATTCAATTGATTGGACATATTTTGGAAAGAAAAACACCTTTCTATACTGTATAAGATCCCACAGTTGACAGTGCATGTGAGAGCAGAAACTTCACCATGAAGTCCAAGGAACTGTCTGTAGAACTCTGAGATAGAATTGTGAGGAGGCGTAGACCTGGGGAATGGTATAAAACAATTTCTAGAGTGTTGAAAGTTCCCAAGAGCACAGTGAGCTCCATCATTAGAAAATGGAAAGAATATGGAAATACCCAGACTCTTCCGAGAGCTGGCCATCCGACCAAACTGAGCAACTAGGCATGAAGGACTTTGGTCAGGGAGGTGACCAAGAACCAAATGACCACCCTTGGAGAACTACAGATTTCCTTTGCTGAGATGGCAGAACTTGCCAGATGGATAACAATCTTTGCAGCACTTCACAAATCGAGGCTTTTTGGGAGAGTGGCCAGACAGAAACCACCCCTGAGAAAAAGGAACATGACAGTATGCCTGAAGTTTGCCAAAAGGCATGTGAAAGACTCTGAGAGCATCAGGCAAAAGATGATTTGGTCTGATGAGACGAAAATTGAACTCTTTGGCGTGAATGCTAAGTGCAATGTCTGGTGGAAACTGAGCACAGCTCATCATCCATCTAACACCATCCCTACTGTGAAACATGGTGGTGGCAGCATCATGTGATGGGAATTTTTTTCAGCAGCATGGACTGGGAGACTTGTAAGGACAGAGCCAGAGGGAACAATGAAAGGAGCCAAATAAAGGCAAATCCTTAAGGAGAACCTGCTTCAGAGTATAGAAGTCCTTCAGCTACGGTGAAGGTTTACATTCCAAGAGGACAATGACCCCAAGCATACAGCCAAAGCAATGCTGGGATGGCTTCAGAACAAGAACGTTAAGATCCTTGAGTGCCCCAGCCAAAGGCAGACTTGAATCCCATTGAGAATCTCGGGAAAGACTTCAAGATTACTATTCACTGATGCTCCCCATCCAACTTGACAGAGCTTGAGCAAATCTGTAAGGAAGAATGGGAGAAAATCACCAAATCCAGATGTGCAAAACTGATAGACATACCCAAAAAGACTTGAAGCTGTAATTGCTGCCAAAGGTGCTTCTACAAAGTGTTGATTGAGCAGGCTGAATACTTATTGATGCAAGAGATTTCAGTTTTTCATTTTTATTTAGTTTGTAAAAAATTTGAAAACATGTTTTCACTTTGTTATAGTAGGGTATTTTATGTAGATCGGTGACAAAAAATGTAACTTTAATCTATTTTTAATTCAGGCTGTAATACAACAAAATGTGATAAAAGTCGAGAGGTGTAAATACTTTCTGAAGGCACAGTATATTGTTGTAGTCATTGGGTTCAGCCCAATTGCCCAATCCGAATCCTAACAAACCATGTCAAAGCGGACACGTCGGCCAAATGATTTTGACCTCCAAGCAGGATTATAGGCCTGTTTTCCCTGATGCCTTGGTTCAGTGGAACACCCGACCCAATCAGGTGTCGCGCTAATCAGAGCCGTACATCCGTTCACACTAATTAGTGATTTGAGCAAAATCGCTGGACGCAGGTACAGTCTTGCCCAACCGAATCTGTCATTTAACGGATGTGGATAACTACCATGACTTGAATCAGGATGCTCAAATTCACCCAGAGACCATGTGATTTTATAAAGTGTATTTTTGGACAACAAAAGGGGTGGGAATACAAAAAGAGAAGCAATGCATTTATTCAAACCCCACTACCCAATACATGCCCTTGAGTGAACGAACAAATGGCAGATTCCTTAATTAATTAAGCCTTAATGGGCCCTCATTCACACCTCAGTAGATAAACGAGAGAGATTTGAAGGGGTTGAAATATTGTAGACTACATCTGGTAGGAGGCAGATTGGTCTAGGTGGAGACATGGCCTTACTGTGTACCAGTTTGTGCTGCAGTCTGAGCTGGCACAAAGTGTGGAAGTGGGCATGGCCTGCTGGAGGGGGTGCGGTAAGAGGCTGTGGCAGGCAGTGCTTGGCTGTGGCGAAACTCCAGGAGTCCGTGTGCAGGCTTCGCAACAAGCCCAGTGTGCATCTGGCCTTACACCCATTTGGTGTTGGTGGTGCGAGACAGATCAGGAT
The DNA here is from genome assembly GCF_056783735.1 of Eptatretus burgeri. Taxonomy (NCBI): domain Eukaryota; kingdom Metazoa; phylum Chordata; class Myxini; order Myxiniformes; family Myxinidae; genus Eptatretus; species Eptatretus burgeri. The sequence continues at coordinate 76,707,960 of NC_140965.1, forward strand.
GGTGATGGTCCACGTTTTCCTGCATAAACTGGTGCCTCATGGCCTGTCAGAATCTTCAAAGTGACATAAAAGACAGATTACAAACATTTTCAGACACAGACATGGGGGAGGTCGGTTGGGGACGGAGGACACCAACTTTCAACACATAAAACAATGCATATCTTGTATTATACATAAATTACCTCACGCTTATTCAAATACATGCAATACGGAAAATATCACTATACTATGCAAAATTACTATACCCCCAGGATGGCATTCCACATATTATATATGTACAGTGCCTCGAGAAGGTCTACACCCCCTTTCAAAATTTTCACCTTTTGTTTCCTTCTAGCCTAAATTAAATTGCATTAAATCAGACTTTTTCCACCTTTATTTGCACATTGTAATCCACAATTTCCAAGTGAAAAACAAATTATATAACCAGAAGGGGAGCACTCGGTAGAGTGCAAAACCTCCACCGCCAATACTGCTGGGTCACTTAAGTGAACCTGATATCGTATTCATTGTAGGTCAAAACTGGTCAGACTCTCCTGAACCATGATTGAATAAACTAAACTAGATCGACGCGCATGTAGAAAGGCCAAAAAAAGAAAATCGAAATTTTTTTGAAAAAAAAAAGGTGCAAAATTTGTTGTGTTTTTTTTGTCTAACAATTTTTTTTGGGGGGGAGTTGGAAATCACTTAAAACATGTAGAAATGGGAAAAAAATTCAAATATTTTTCAAATAAATTTGAAATTTTTTGGAAAAAAAGTTGCAAAATTTTGTTTTTTTTTCTCTAACAAATTTATTTATTTTTGGTTGTAAATCACTTAAAACATGTAGAAATGCAAAAACAACTAGAGGGGGAGCACTCGGTAGAGGGCAAAACCTCCGCCGCCCATTGTGCTGGGTCACTTAAGTGAACCTGATGTCCTATTCATTGTAGGTCAAAACGGATCAGACTCTACTGAACCACGATTGAATATACTAAACTAGATCGACGCGCATGTAGAAATGCCAAAAAAATATAATCGAATTTTTTTTTAAAAAAAAGTTGCAAAATTTCTGGGTTTTTTTCTCTAACATTTTTTTTTGGTTGGAAATCACTTAAAACATGTAGAAATGCAAAAAAAATTCAAATATTTTTCAAATAAAATCAAAATTTTTTTGAAAAAGAGTTGCAAAATTTTGTTTTTTTTCTCCAACTAATTTATTTATTTTTGGTGGGAAATCACTTAAAACATGTAGAAATGCAAAAACAAAAATTCAAACATTTTTTTAAAATGGCCGCCATTGCGGCCAGATTGGACTTGGACCAAGTCCAAAATCTAATGGCATGATCCTTGGACCATACCTAATCCCCGCACCAAGTTTCGTCGAAATCCGTCCAGGAGTTTTTCCGTAATACTGTTAACAAACAAACAAACAAACAGACAGGGGTGAAAACAGTAACCTCCGTCCATCTTTGATGGCAGAGGTTAATAATTCAAATATTTTTTTCAAAATGGCCGCCATAGCGGCCATATTGGACTTTGGACCAAGCCCAAAATCTAATGGCATGATCCTTGGACCATACCTAATCCCCCCACCAAGTTTCGTCAAAATCCGTCGAGGATTTTTTCCGTAATACTGTTCACAAACAAATGAACAAACAGACAGACAGGGGTGAAAACAGTAACCTCCGTCCATCTTCGATGGTGGAGGTCAAATATTGGAAAATTAATTTAAAATACAAAACTAGAATATCTTGGTTGAATAAGTGTCCACCCCCTTATAATATAAATTGCAAACTAGAGGGGGAGCACTCGGGAGAGTGCAAAACCTCCGCAGCCAATACTGCTGAGTCACTCAAGTGAACCTTATATCTTATTCATTAAATATGATGTCAACTGTGCTGATAGTTATAGTTCTTTTCTCCAACATTTTTTTTGGGGGGGGGGTTGGAAATCACTTAAAACATGTAGAAATTCAAAAAAAAAATTTTTCTCTTATTTTTTTTTGAGGGGGGGGGGGGGTTGGAAATCACTTAAAACATGTAGAAATGCAAAAATAAAAAATTTTCTCAAAAAATTTTTTTTGGGGGGGGGGCACAAAGTCCAAAATCTAATGGCATGATCCTTGGACCATACCTAACCCCCCCCCCCGACCAAGTTTCGTCGAAATCCGTCGAGGAGTTTTTCCGTAATACTGTTCACAAACAAACAAACAAACAAGCAGTCATAGACAGGTACTTACGAAATCGTCAACTTGACCTCTGACCTTGTGTAATAAAAGCTGTCTCTCAAGAAGGTAGCGACGTAAACCAGAAGTTTCTACGATGATTCTGTACTAAACCATCAAAAATCGAATGTTTTGGATGTTTGACCTCACTGTGACCTTGACCTTTGACCGATTTTGACCAAAATCTAATCAGCGCTAGCCACCACGCTCCTGAATCATGTGGTGTAATTTGACATTGGTAGCTTCTTCCGTTCTCGAGTTATCATTTTTTGGATGTTTGACCTCACTGTGACCTTGACCTTTGACCGATTTTGACCAAAATCTAATCAGCACTAGCCATCACTCTCATGAATAACGTGGTGTAATTTGACATTGGTAGCTTTTTCCGTTCTCGAGTTATCTATACCAAACCATAAAAAAATCGGATATTTGACCTCACTGTGACCTTGACCTTTGGCCGATTTCGACTAAAATCTAATCAGCACTTTCCATCACCCTCCTGAATCACATGGTGTAATTTGACATTGGTAGCTTCTTCCGTTCTCGAGTTATCGTGCCTACAAACATACAAACAAACAAACAAACAGAAACGGAAGGCATCAATATACTTACGAAATCTTTAGATTTCGTAAGTAACAATCAAACAAACAAACAAGCAGTCATAGACTGGTACTTACGAAATTGTCAACTTGACCTCTGACCTTGTCTAATAAAAGCTGTCTCCAGAGAAGGTAGCGACGCAAACCAGAAGTTTCTACGATGATTCTGAACCAAACCATCAAAAATCGAATGTTTTGGATGTTTGACCTCACTGTGACCTTGACCTTTGACCGATTTTGACCAAAATCTAATCAGCGCTAGCCATCACGTTCCTGAATCACATGGTGTAATTTGACATTGGTAGCTTCTTCCATTCTCGAGTTCTCATTTTTTGGATGTCTCACCTCACTGTGACCTTGACCTATGACCGATTTTGACCAAAATCTAATCAGCGCTAGCCATCACCCTCCTGAATCACGTGGTGTAATTTGACATTGGTAGCTTCTTCTGTTCTCGAGTTATCGTGCCTACAAACAAACAAACACACAAACAAACAAACAAACACACAAACAAACAAACACACAAACAAACAGAAACGGAAGTCATCAATATACTGTTACGTTTGAGGGGGGGTATGCATTCAAAGGGTAATTAGAATGTTTAATTAGGTATGCCATGCTGTTCGAGTTTACCAGGATCTCGATGTAATAAGTAGCAATTCAGTGGTGATAAGTTGTCTAGTAAATGTTCATTTCTTCAAGGGGGGAAATGATAATTGTCACGTAATTAGATAGGGACACGGGATAGGGTAAGTGTGTCTGCTTAAACCCCTTTTGGTATTCTCTGGAGACTGGCCGTGACGTCACAGGACAGTGCAGCGGATGGCTCCGCCCCGTGATCACGATTGGCAGAAGGCAACGGCGGTGGGCCAATAAACGGCTCGATTGGAAGTGACGAGGATGGGAGCATAAAAAGGTTCTGTTCGGGGTCGAAAAGGAAGAGGAAGAAGATCGGGACAAAACGATCGTGTTTTTTTGGTGTGGAGGCTGTTGCGTGGAGAGCGTCCTTGTTGTTGTGCTGATTCGATCGTGTTCTTGATCGTGTCTTGGAGCCTTGCTGAGCCTCGTGCCTCACCTTGGTTGGCTCTGGGGTTCTGCTGACTCGGAGTACGGGGTCGAACGGCGGGCGGACCTGCCTCCCTCTCCTGCTCGCAACTTGGCGCCAGAACTGGTTCCCTGGCGGCTGTGAGCGGACTTGGGCCAAGACCAGGAGGTCGACAGCACCACGGTTTCTCCTGCCCCCCCTGACGAGAGCAAGGCCAGCTCGTCCGACGCCGATCCAGGGACAGTTGCGTCCACACCACGGTCCAGCCTGACCACCAGAAATAGCTACGTTTTGTGTGTGTGTGTGTGTGTGTGTGTGTGTGTGTGTGTGTGTGTGTGTGTGTGTGTGTGCTTGGCGCCTTAGAGGGTTTGAGATCTGTATATTCATTGGAATTGTCTGTGTTTTTCCCCACGCCCGATCCCACACCATCCCGTCGAATCGCCCCGGATCCCTCTTCTTGCCGAGTCTTGTTATTTCTGGTCAATAATAAAAACAAATAAACATCATCAACTCAGTGAAAAGTGACTCGTGCCACCTTCCTTGTCCCGTTTGCGGTAGAGCGATTAGAACCGCCATGTTTGGGTTATAAATAAATAAACCGCCTCCATCGTTTTGGCTCATTCTACGTTGGCGGGACTGTTCAAGTCCCGTGGACGTCACATTGGTGTCAGGGTGTTGGATGTTCGAACCCCTCTAAATTATATTTGGTATCGGGAGAACATACCAAGATTAAAATCTCGCCACGAATTGGAATATAAAATTACTACAGAAAAGCGCGGGAAAATTTTGGCGGGATTTTTCAAATTTAAATTAATTGGCGGCAAACGGGACTTCTGCACCATGGCGGATGTGCAGATGTTTGAGGAGGAAGGCCACGTGTCTGGCAGCGAGTCGGGGGAAGAAGGGAGAGACTGGGGTAGGGTTGGAACCTCCCCCATTCCGAGCGTGGACCGTGCTTCATCGCCCGTAACGGGGCCGGCAGCGCCGGAAACCGGCGCGATGTCGATCCAGACAATGTTGGAACGTTTAATAGGGGACATGACGGTACAAATGACAAATCAATTCATGACACAGAGGGCAGAAATGATGGCACAGAGGGCAGAAATGGCAAATCAATTCGTGACACAGAGGGCAGAAATGATGGCACAGAGGGCAGAAATGACAGATCAATTGGGGGTAATGGGGGTACAGTTGGGTGCACGGATTGATTTAATGAGGGATGAATTGGGGGAAAAGATGGAGAAAATGAAAACTGAGATGCAGGAGTGTGTGGATGTTAAATTGGGGGAAATACAAAGTAAATTCGAGGATAGATTGGAGGAAACAAAGGCAGAAATTACATTGGAGGGGGAAAATATACGGAAAAAATTGGTAGATAAAATTGATGCAACGAACATTCGGGTTGATAAAGTGGATGAAAGCCTGGAACGTCATCGTGCCTGTGTGGATGCTCGTATGCAGCTGCAAGTTGAAGAGTGGGGAGAGCTGAGGAAGCAAGGGATGAATTTGGCGGAGGAGGTAAAAGAATTGGAGGCTCGTTTGGACGAACAAGATAAAATTATGAGCCAAGATGAAGTCTTGGATAAAGGCCTGGTAGAGCCGTCTTTTGTAAGTAGAGTGTCCGGGTTGGTTGAGGAGCAGCTACAAACTCGCGACGGAGCCTTGGAGGAGGTTGTGCGGGCCCAGAAGATCCTGCGGGAAGAGATGAATCGGTCCATTCAACGTTTGGAACAGGAGGCAAAATTGACCCATGAGACCCTCACCACAAAACATCTTTGGCCACAGTGGGCTCCGAAATTGGATACGCAGCCACAAGGTGTTTGATCCCTGGGCTGGATTCGGACAAGGGAGAAACTGAGAAGCGGGCCACCGTAAAAGTGATCCCCCTGGTAAATTTTGACGGGTCAGGGAACGTTGAAGCTTTTCTGACGCAATTTGAGTGCATTTCCCGACTAAACGGGTGGAATGAGCAGGAACGTACAGGGAATTTGGTGGCAACGTTGCGGGGACCAGCCGCAGATGTGTTAAACGTGATCGCGGAGGGGATGTTGACCAGCTCCCACATTTGCGAGGCGTTGAGCCGTCGGTTTGGGTTTGCAGCAAACTGTGATCTGGTGCGGGCCCAGCTCCAGCACCGCAGATTAAAGCCGGGTGAGACAGTGCAGGAGCTGGCACAGGACATTTACCAATCAGTCAGGATCGCGTATCGGGACCTTACAGTGGAGGCGTGGGACAGACTGGCAGTCGAGAAATTTTTAGCTGCTCTTCCTGACCCTGAGGTCCGAGCGCTAGTGGAGTTACAGGATCCACCCACCGTTCACCGAGCAGCCGAGTGCGCGGCCAGGCTGGCCTCGTGGAGTTGGCCTTGTCGGGTTCCAGAAAGGCCATCGGTGACGATCCGACAGGCGGAGATCCAGGATGAGGGAGGGGGGCTGGGAGAAATTGGCATTACCCAAATGTTTCAGGAAATTTGCCAGAAACTGTTAAGTTTGATAAGGGGTAATTCGGTAGTTGGTGTGCCAAAGCGGCGGGGTCCAGCCCAGCCAATAGAGCAATTCGATTATGGCCGAGGGGGTCCGGAACCGGAAGAGACATTACACCGATACCCACGGGGGCCTTTTATGGGGAGTTGTTTCCGGTGCGGGCGAAGAGGACACATGCAACAATATTGCCGGTACCCGGCGATGGAGGGACCCTCCAATAGACTTTTAGACTCGGAGAGGGTGAATCCTCCTGCTGAACCGCCAGGTCTATCCGAGATGCCCTTTCATAGGTCGGGTCCGGAGATCACTGTCGGGGATCGGGGAGACTAGATTGGGCTGAGCATATACGGCCATGCTCGGCTGCTGAGATTGTGGCGAAGTGCCCTCCTTTGGTGGAAAAAAATGAATTGTGGGAAAATTGGCATGGGTTTGTAAGTTCTGCTGGGTTTTAGAGTGACAATTGGGACAGTGGGTAATTGGAAACAAAGCGGGCACGAGTGGCTGTCCAATGGCTGGTGTGTGGATCGGGTGAGAAGTGCTGTTTGAGTTGTTTTCAGTGAAGAAGTGAAATGTATGGTGCACACATTGTTTTTTTTTTATTAGGCATGGTGTGGTAACAGGGAAGGTCATGGTCGGTGAAGTGTTAGAAATGCAGGTGTCACATGTAAGACCGATGGGGTGGGGGAGTCATGTGGGTTTTGTGGGTGGGGATGATGTGCTTGTCCACAGGGATTGCTGAAGCTCACGGTGAGTGTGAATTGCGACCCCCTTCAAGGAGATTCACCACCTGGTGTCTAATGGTGACAGTGTCTGGAGGCAACTGGGAGAGGGTCTGGTTGGGCGACCAAGGCGGGTAGGACCTTGGCGACCCAGGAAGGCCAGAGGAGCCAGTGAGACCCCTTCCAGAGTGTTGTACGGGATTAGTGCTGATGGCAACAAGGGGGGTGGGAATCAAAGGGAGCGGGGCGGAGAAACGTCTGGGTTGGACTAAAGCTTACCTGTGGGCATGGTTGCACCTGAGATGCCCCCATCATCTTGTGGTAACCCACCCCACGGCCACGACGGGATTCAGCCTGCATGATTAAAATGAGGACCATGACCTAGAAATGTGATGATGACCATGGTGTGAGTGTTGTGAAGATGTATGAGTCCCACTCGATCCCGCACAACTTGACATGTGCA
>NC_140965.1:76730474-76742974 GCF_056783735.1 Eptatretus burgeri
CCTACCTTGGAGACTCACAAATTTTGAAAAAATCAGTAAATGAGTTATCCTTAAGAGACTTTGTAAGTTGGTTTTACTTTGAATACTTGAAATGTGGGTTCTGGATTGATAACTCACAATGTGATACATATCTTGGAAACTCAACGGGAATGTGGTTATACCTTGAAGACTTGGAAAGTTGGGTTTATGTTGGACACTTGAAACTTTTTTGGGGGCTTTTATTTATTTATTATTATTATTATTTTATTTATTTATATTTTGGAGACTTTTGGAGTTGCTATCACTCTTTGGGATCTAAACCTATCGATGTAGTTCTTTGTCGGATGGTGCTTGATGGGAGCAAGATCAAGAAAGTTCTGGGAAGAAAGTGCAGGCTTACTCCCCTTTTTACGTCATCAAACCTGAAAGCCTTAAAAGACAGAATTGGAAGAAGAAAAAAAAAACGTAAAAATATATATATATAGGTGGAAATCTCATTTTGAAAAAGACATTGTGTTGGGCGAGGATTGAGTTGGGGTTGAGATTTTGAATGTGAGGGTTGGGACACACACACACATACACATCAACAAACAAAAGTTAAGCCTTGACTATTCAGTTGAGGATTCTGTGTTTGGGGTTCACAGATCTAAGAACGTCCCCTTGACACACATTATATACTGTTATACACCTCGGACTTGGCCCTCGAGTGTCCACAACGGTGTATAGTAGGAGGGAGTGAAGCGCCAACCTATTGCTCCCATTGCACACACACACACAAACAAAAGTTAAGCCTTGACTATTCAGTTGAGGATTCTGTGTTTGGGGTTCACAGATCTAAGAACGTCCCCTTGACACACATTATATACTGTAATACACCTCGGACTTGTCCCTCTAGTGTCCACAAAGGTGTATTATATGCTTAGTTTTGTCTTTTGTAATTCCTGTGAATAAAATGAACCTAAAATCTCTTCCCCTTCCAAATCATATATTTTATAAGTCCAAGGAACTGTATCTATTACATCAACAATTTTAAAAAGTTCTTTCGTCCATCGTTCAGTAAAACCCTTTTCAAAATGAGATTTCCACCTATATATTCTTACGATATCACCAACTTTGAACTTAGGTTTTCTGACATTAATCTCTTTTTCATATTTTAATTTTGTAAATGTTTCTGATGGCTTCATATTCGTTGACGTGTGAATCGTGTCATTATACTTATCCACAATATCCTGAATAAAAGATAACCATTGTTGTGAACCGAGTTGTGTGAATTTTTTATATAGTCTCTCTTTTAAGGTACGATTAAAACGTTCAACAACAACTGCCTTCCCTTCATTAAAGGTACTGTATAATGTAATACTGTTATTTTTTAAAAAATTCATAAATGTCTTGTTATAAAACTCTCTACCCTCATCAGTCCACAATTTCTTAGGTTTTCTCTTACTTTTATTAAATATCTGTTGAAAAGCTAACACAAGAGTATTACCTGTTTTGTTTTTTAAAGGGACAACCCACGCATATCTACTCCTCAAATCAATAACGGTTAAAGCATACTTGTACCCCTTATCATTATTGAGTTCAATCAAATCAGCAGACCAGATATAATCAACTTCCTTGGAATAAACTTTCCTTCTCTGAAACTTTGTGAATATTGGTTTATGTAATTCATCAGCTAATTGCTCTTCAGTCTTAATGGCATCATTAGAGCCTATAAGTTTTTTGAATTTCCAAGTCCAAGTTTCAATTTAGCACTAATCATCTTCTTCACGATGAACCTATCAACTTTTTCTCTCAAGGTTGGATTTTGTATCAGAGACAAATTATATAACATTTCTCTATCGGCTTCATGCTTTTCTTCCAACGTTGTGGTATTCCCATAATCAATATCGTGTCTCATGCACACTTCATCAACTCTATTGATTGGTTTACACCAGGATTTAGGATTGTCTGCCTCATCTAATCTTTTATCCAAGTTTGTGCCTGGACCACAGAAAGAATACCCTGGAAGATGTAATTCCTGGTATTCCAGTAGTTGTAAATTTACTTCCTGATAAAAACTTTTGTATATCTCCTCCGAGTTTGTGTTTGGAGATAAATTGATTTTTTTGAACCACACACCGAACATATACCTTTTTGTATAACCCTGTTATTTTTACTTTTAATATATGAAATATTTTTAGTATTAGTTTTCTTTTACATTTGAGACAATAACTCATTTATTTATGAGAAAAATTTCTGCAGAGTGCAAAAACCTTTTAGTTTCCAACATGCACATTTGAATCTTAATTTTTAAAACATAAAGAATCCTTAGAAATGCCTTCACTCTCTCCTCCATTTATTTAAGAAAAACTTGAATTAAAATACATGTCTTCTCGATGTCGATAGTCTTGTCGAAAGTATTGTAAATAGACTTTTAATTCTTTGTATTCCTCCCTGGTGAGATAAGTTAATTTCTTTAATACCTCTATTCTTTTTGAATCTCACTGGTTTCCATATTTTGATATTTATTCATTCTCTCTCTTTCCTCCCTCTCTCTCTTCTCTCTTTCCTCCTTCTCTCTCTCCTCCTCCTCCTTTTCCTCCTCTTCCCTCTCTTCTTCAACTCCTTCCTCATCCCTTACTATACTTGAATCGTTTACACCCCATAGAATATTATACATATATTCATCAGGATTTCTTGTTATTCCTGTATCCAAAATAATTTTTTACAACAGGATACCAATAAAATTTCTTTTGAATTTCTAAAAGAGCCTTACCTTTTCTTAACCTTATAATTTTTTCATTATTTAACATTCTAATTAAATCTAAAGTTGTTGGTTTATCAACATCAGCATAATGCCAATCTTTTATTGAAAATACCTCATTCTTATGTTGTAGAACATATTTATTAAAATACCGAATACCCTTTTCTTGAAGGTATGCTTGAACACAGAAATGATAATTTTCTTGAAGCCTTCTTGCTGTCATTTATGTATTAGAAATATATGTTAGAATAATATTATGGCACGAAACACCTCCCCATCTTCCCATAGTTAAATCATTTTGTATTTCCTTACTTATTATATATAATCCTGTTTTTTCTGTTTTCATGAGATAAACAAGGGCAAAACCATTATTATATTTACCCTTATTAAATTCTTTTATTTGTTGTTTACTAATCGTGGCTCCACAAAACTCATTCTCGATACCAAGTGGATAATATTCTTCCTTACGAGACTGATTTAATTGTTCCAGGTCTTCGAGGTTAATTTTAAATGACCAATTATACCCTAAATCATTCATATCATACCCCCATTGTTCTATTCTCATACAAACGATACGCCCTTCTTTATAAAAATTTATTTTAATTCGAACTGTGAATTCTGTATGACCTGGAGATAATATCAACACTTCTGTATCTTTAGAATACACAGCCGTTTTATTTAAGTATATATATTGTGATAAATCGCTTAATCTCACCAAGTCATTTGCGTCAGTCGGGCTTGGATAATTTTTTAATTTATAAGCATTTTTCATGTTAATATTTTTGTTTATATTATATTTATGTCGTTCAGCCTGTGCCTTTGTGTAATAATTTGATAAATCAATATCCAGTTCTTGAGATACACCAAAGATAGAACCATCTTTACCAACATAAGTCATTTATATTAGATTAAAAATAATATCATAAAAATTTTTATTTTTGTTGAGTTGAAATAACACATATAGACATAATTGACCACAACACTTGGAATTTAATTCTTGGACTTGAAATGTTTGATAAACACCATTCTGTAAGAATTTTATGACTTCAACAGGTGGTGGAAGACCAAAACTATCAAAATAATATTTGTCTTGACTATTAAAAATACAAACCCAATGAGAACCGTTCCCATCATTATCTTCTAAGTTCATAATAATATTCTTTGTATGTTTCGACACATTTGTTAATTCATCTCTCATACAAATAACCACATTATGAATTTTTAATTTCTTACAATATTTGGCAAGTTGTAAATTTGATGTTGTATTCTTTCCAAATTCTTTCAACCACTCATCAATGCTCATTTATTTATTAGAAAGATATAATCCATTACCTCTTTTCGTTAATTTTACACCTGCTTGTGCTATAGAAGAAAGCATATCTCCAACTAACAATCTCGCTTTATCAGGCAGACCTTCAAGTTTTTCAGCAAAATCTACAATTACACCACTTCCACTAATTTGTTTCTCCAACTCTTTGTTATGTCTTTCCAATTCTTTTTGAGCCTGGAGTTGAGCCTTCCTTTCGTTGGCAGTTTTGACCGCTGTTGAAATACCACCCGTCAATGCTCCAACCGCACTTAAACCAGCAAATAAAGGAATTAGAAATGGGAGAAATCCTCCACTCGTCTCTCTTATTGAATATTTTTTAACATTGGTTTTGTCATTTTAATTTTAAGTGAGCCAGTGTCATTCAAGATTTTAACCTGTTCTCTTGTGAGCAAAACATCAATTCTTACTGCTCCTTTTCTCTGAATTGTATTAACGTTAATCGTACAAGGCTTTTGATTTTGAACACAAGATGATAGTTTATGAAGATTGATTTGATTAACATATACCCCAGTTGGTACTTTGCCACTCATTTATTTAACAAAAAAATTATGTGAGACTAATCATCACACCATTATCTGTATTAATCTGCAATTCTGTTTCTTCCAAAAGCAAACAATATGTATCAACTTCTTCACTCTCTCCTCTTTCAATGTATAGGGAAGTATCCACTCGATTAGACTTTATAGTTTCTTTTTGAGCGCTCAGGTCAAACGTATAGATTGTATACAAACTTTTAAATGCTGTCATATCCAAAATAGGTTCTTTATTTCCATTACTTTCACACACCTTTTGGTAAGACTTGTATGCTTCAGCAAAATCATTTTTTTCCCAATTAATTTCCAATCTATCTCGTGGATAAAATGTTCCATCTAGAGAAACGCGAAGTTGTTTCACCTTAGCATTATCACTCAATGCATTATTCTTATCAGTCGCAGTATCACCATCTGGCTTTTTAAAAATCATCCACAGATATCGTGGCTTTCCTTCCAGAACACCCAAATTCCACGTGTAAGTAGTTTGATTGAGTTTAACGTGTTGACATCTTCTTTTGAGGTATGATACACTGAGTGGTTTTTTTGAGTTAAGTCTTCGATTCAACATCTCTTCTGTTTTAAGATTAGGAGTATATTCACTGATATACCAACTCATCTCCTCAATTACAAATTTATTCTGATCACTAAAAGCATTACCAACACCAAAAAGCAATCTATTTTCATTATCATTCCTTTGTAGTTGAAATCTAATTTTAAGACCATACAGAACTTTATCATAATCACAAAATCCAAATATACCTTTAAGAGGAACTGCCACAGTAAAACTATTTTCTGCTTTTGTATCATCATTATACATTCCTTTCCTTTGAATATATCCAGGGTCTGTGTTTGTTCCCGTTGACATATCAGGAATAAAACCTTCGACAGACCCCTTTCCCATTCTATCACTGAATGTATAGAGTGTAAATTTCATCATTTCAGATACAGCAGAGACATAATCAACCGCTTCAACTTCTTGTGTTCCAATATACAATCGCACACTATCAAACATTTTCCAGAAGAAATCATTTACAAGTGTAGCGTTTGTGTTATTCCCAGCCTTAGTGAATTTAAATTTACACAACAAGAAACTTTCGGAGAGATTCAAATAGGTTTGTTGATTATTTATTTCAAAACTTTTTGTACCATTTGTATTCCAGTCTGTTCCAGTTATTGCATTTACCTTGAAGTAATCTTCTTTTTTAGTGGAGTTTGAGATAATAATAGTATCATCCAAATCATAGATACTATCAATTGCTTCCATACTTGTATTTATTTAGGAAAAAAGATGTTAAAACTTTTGAAACCCTGATCCAAGTATTTGAATTATTTTCTGTCGTTCTTGGGGGGACAACTGAGTTTTACCTTTCTTAATTTCTTTTATTGCTTGTAATTTATGAGATTCTTTCTGAGCATCTTTTATACTCTTTACAGCACCTGCTACATTTCCCACAGCAGAAGCAGTTGAACCAATTAGGTCTTTATGTTTAAGAATAGTTGAACCAATACCCATGAGAGTATCAATTATCCCATCTCCTCTAAATTGATGTCCAACACCCCTTTGTCTCTTAGGTTTATAGTATCCTCTACCAAGATACATACCTTCACCCTTGTAGTACGGGGAAAGGAACATCCCATCCCCTGTAATTATTTTATATTTTCCCAACTCGTGCTTCCTCACAATAACCATCGTATTTATTTATTGAAAAACTTCACGTAGGTGAATTCTGATGGATATAACTTCTCCATTAAAAGAGATCACACGATTATCTTGGTCGGTTATCCTAAAATTTACTCTGTGTATGGTTTTTCCTGACACAGGTAGATAAACCAAATTTTTAGGCTCCATATTGAATTTATAACCAATTGGGGTTGAGTATGCGCTGAATGAAAATATTGTATTTGTTTTTAATCCATCATTATAAGCACCATCAATCAAATCACAGTGAATTAACACCGAATTTATTCCTGAGGATATTTGAATGACATTATCACTGTAAAACGTCCCATTAGTTTCAATCTTTTTGAGGAGAAACCTAATAACTCTCTAAATGAATTATCAATTGTGAAATCAACCTTGTAGTTATTTTTAACTTTAATCGTTGATTTTGAAGTATGTTTTTGAATGTTTATAATAATATTTTTTGGTTCATCACCCTGTTCTTTCATAAGACGAGCAATTTCGGAAGATATTTGAGAAATCTCGTATGCTCCGGTGAGACTGTTATCGTTTTGTATCCACTTCCCGGATTATAACTAAACTTGTCATTTTTCTCGGTTATATTAAATAAGGTATTATAAGTCTCCATGGACAATAAAGATGCCTCATATTCTTTTGTTGTGTCAAGTTGTAGTGGGTATGGGAATGAAGATGTGTGGTCGCTTGTTGTGAAATTAAAACTCAGGATTGTGCTTCTCATCTTATTTAATATGAGATAAAATGTCTTTATATTGAGATTTATTAATTATTTTCATGTTCATCAACTGATCTAAAATGGCTGATGCTTCATTAAAACAATTGTTATTTCCAGCCTTCTTACTGCCGAACAACAATAACAGTCTATTAACTAATTGCGATGGGTCATTTGGAAGAAAACTAATACCTGAACCAAGGATACTTAAAGCCTGAATAATGTGTTTCTCCTTCTCATTCTTCCTACTTTTACCAGAAAGAATAACCTTATAATTTAGAGTGTTCAGCAAATCAATATATACTCTATCATCATTATTTTCCATATCCAATGGTTTATCAATATACTTTGATTCATCCCTCACAGTTGAACCTTGTCTTCCATCTTTTGTGAGAAGAAACATTAATCTCGGAGTTAGTTTAACAGGGGTTGAGCAGAACTTAAGAACCTTAATTCATCATTAAATATCAATACCTTTTCTTTAACAAGATGAAATATTGCTGGTTGTTCTGTTGGAATGAGTCCTGCTTTGGTTTTTGAATCCGCTGAATATTCATTGTTTTGAACAGCATTCACAATATAATCAGGGGTTGATTAATCTCTTCCAGTTGTTGAAATAAACCTTCATCATCATATTCTAATTCTCCTAAATGCTCTAATTCTTCCTCCGTCATTTGACTGAAATCTTTTAACATTTGAAGCTTTCTAGGAGTATATTCTACTGTGGGAACTGTGGAAACATCTTTCATTTTTTCTTGGGAAGTTTTTAAAAGTGGTTTAAAAAATTTCTCTTGTTTTTTTTCAAATGCTTCTTCGCCCGTTAGTTTCTGTCTGCGTTTCTTCTTTATGTCTTCCTGTTGTTTTACAACTTTTGAAACCAACTCTTGATGTTCCTTAAATCTTCTTGCTCTTTCTTTTGTATCCATTTATTTATTGTAAAATATCATTTAATGAATTGTAAAGATCAACAGGGAAATTTTCCTTTTCTTCATCATTCAAGTAGATGTGTTCAAATAAATCCTTTTCTTTAAATATTTCATCAAATTCTTTATTAACATTAATGCGAGTTGTAATTTCTTCTTCACTAATCCTTGCATCTCTGCTTTTCATACGTTTGTGTTGAGTTTCTTCATCAACATCAAAACCGAATGATAAAATCTTCACTCCGCTCAGATATTTAATAATTTGTCTCGTTCCTTCTGGATTAGTTTCTAATATCCCAACACCACCAGATTTTAGTTTCTTTAACTCACTCTTACAATGTGAATATTTTGTTGTACCAAGAGAAACCTCCTCAAATATTTGTCCTTCATTCCTCAATCGCATATGTTCCTCCACTGAAATATAGTGATAATCTTCACCTTTTACTTCTCCAGGTTTTATTGCTCTAGTTGTTATTGATACAATGCGTATCACGGGGTGTTTTTTAAGTAAATTTACAATATTCTCATTTGTACTACACAAGAACCTTGATTTATGAAAGTTTTTTCCAGAAGCAGATTTACCCACAAGATTTATAATAATAGTTGTCATTTATATATGTAATTGTTTATAAAACAAAAAATATATCCCTTAATATCTCATCTTGTTTCACAACAATATATTTATATTTTTCAGTCGTGTGCTTCATATAATCCTCAAATTTCTTTTTACTACATAATGTAGAACAATTATCTCTCCAAAAATTATTGATATCTATTGAATTTAACTTGAATAAAATAAAAGTATTAGCATTGTTTCTGATGGAACGACGAGGAAGTTGAAAGTACGATTGACTAAGATAAATACAATTACAAGAAGAATGTCTCCCTCTTGTGTAGTAGCTGTCCATTACCGTTTGGTTTCTCTCATTAACACAATCATCAAAGATAACGAGGTTCTTTTTTGATTTATCCAAATCTTGGGGAGACGGTATATCATCCGTATTATCACTAAGAATACAAGTTATAAGATTTGATTTCTTTTTACATCTCTGTGTATCACAAAATAGTTGAATTATATCTTCAATGTTATAATCATTTAGGTTTTTTTGACGTTTAAATAAACCTATTATATCTTCTTTTGAAGACCAGCATTAAAACCTTGTGAGAGTAGTTGATACTCTGGTTGAAAACTCGACTTTGTGAAAATTATTAAATTATCATAATCTAAAAAGTTGGGAGTGAGGAGCATTTTTAAAAGTAAGCAGGTTTTTCCACATCCACTTGAACCAACTATGAGACATCTTAATGAATTTGGGAGATTTTTATGGTTGTTAAATTTTATCTTATTTTCCCAAATAGGTAAAAAATCATTCATTTATATATTTGAAAAACAGGTTATTTAATTTATTATTGGCTTTTTTAGAAACTCTATATTTTATCCTAAGTTCAGGTTTAATTTCAAGATAATCCATTATTTTATTTATACAATATCTTGTGTTGATATTTCCCTGAAAATTACATCCATGAATAATATACAACAACAATCCTTTGAACATTTCTCTTATACGTTCAGTTTCTTCCCTTGTAAGGAAAGGTGTGTTATCATCCTCATACTTTACATTCATTTCTCTAATCAATCTTGTAAAGTAATTCATTTTTGGTGTAAATCTAAAAGAATTATTTTCCTTTTTATATTTTTTATTATCATTAATTAGAAGATAATCACAGAATATACATTGTTTATAGGCTTTTGACTCTGTGTTTAATCCCTGTCTTTCACACGCAGGACAATTCTCAAATTTGTCATATGGAGAATCAGGAAAGTCTAGCATATTTATAAAGTAAAACTTTACTTAAACTGAAATTCATCTATACTTTCAGTTGTATATTACCATCGATATCGATATACTTTTTTCATTATCAGATTCAACGACAACATTTTTTATATTAAAGGTAATTTTAAAATTATCGTTAACTACTATTGAACGAAATGTCATTTCACCTGATATATTAACATCCTTTATTTCATCAAGATTTACATCTTTAGGGTTGTTGAAAAAAATACAAATTTCTCCTTGCATATTACAGATGGTCTTATCTTTTCTTTCTAAAGCTTCATCCATAAGGTTTTTGTTCTTTGATACTTTTTCTTGTTTCATTGCTTTTTCTAGTTTTGAATATATTACTAGAAGGAGAGGAGAAACTTTTGTTGGAGATACTTTAATTGATGTTCTACCAGGTATACTAAAAGCCCTTCCACTGAAGGAAATTGAAGAACTCATATTATTTACCATAATAGTTTTTATCCAATAGTTGTTATATTTATCTTTGTTCAATTTTACATCCTTGACATATTTCTCAGTATCTTTAACAGATGAAGAGATTGATTGAAACTTGTCTTTTGTGTCTTGAAACATTGTATTTATTAAGTGAAAAAGTTGGAGGATAAAATGTTTTTAAGCACAGATTCACCTATAAATTAAACGAAATTTTCATCAAGAAAATTTTAGTTTAAGCAAAGTTTTATTCTATAAATATGGTGAATACAACGTACTGCGATGTTTGTAATCACGAATATAAACATTATAGAAAACACCTCCGAACCAACAAACACACATTTAATCTATTTCATCAAATATCTCCTCTTGAGTTGGAAAGAAAACATTGTGATATCTGTTCAAAGGATGTTTTGAAGAGTAGTTATAATCAACATCTTCAATCACAAAAACACAAGAAAAATGAGTTTAAAGTAAAGGGAGACTATTATATTAAAAACACTGATGAGGCATTTAAAGGGCATATAAAAATAAGGATTTTTCAATTTGGAGAACCCAGTCCATCATCAATAGCTGAATCAATTGAAATAGTGAAACCCGAAGTTGAAAAATTTATTAAAAAGACATTAAAAGAAATAAAAACTTTAAAGTTTTATATGGGAGTGAAAATGAATATGAAAAGACAAGATGAAGAACAAACTCCTTATATGAGAACAGATCTTCATTTTATAACATCATTTCAAGATTTTTTGAATAGTGGGGTTTATGAAGAACTATCAAGACAAGAGGAGGATGTTGATAATACAGTGGTAGGAAGTGGATTCAATATTAAAAAATCATCTTTTTAGATATACACATTCTAAAATCAAACCCTCTTAAAGCTTCTTCTTATATTGAATTACCAAAAGAAATAAAACTAAAGAAGGCAGTTGTTAATATTAAGAACAATGATAATAAATGTTTTCTCTGGTCTGTTCTTGCTCACTTACATCCACCAAAATGTAATTCAGAAAGAGTAAAACAATATATGAAATATGAGAATACCTTGGACATTAAAGATTTTAAATTCCCAATGCCATTAACAGATATTCCTAAATTTGAGAAAAAGAATAATCTTTCTATTAATGTATATGGATTAACGGATACAAACAAAGTTCAAATATTAAAAATTTCAAACAACTATAAAAATGAAGAAACACACATTGACCTTTTATATTTTAGTGTTGGAAAGAATTCACATTACACATACATCAATAATTTATCAAGATTAATCTCTTCTCAGGTATTCAGAACAGCAAACAAAATATATCCTTGTAAGCGATGTCTTAATTCATTTCATACAAAAGAACGATTAGAACAACATTCAAAATATTGTAGTAATCATAAATCAGCTGTAATTACAATGCCTAAACCTGGTGAAAAGATTTATTTTGAAGATTATAATAAATCTATCATGCACCCATTTGTGATATACGCTGATTTTGAATGTATCCTTAAAAAGATAAATACTGCTTCTCCTAATCCAAAAGAACCATATACAAATAAATATCAAAAACATATTCCTTGTGGTTTCTGTTATTATATCAAATCATCTGTTGGAGAAAAGTATAACAAACTTGAACATTTTCGTGGAAAAAATGCTTCACAAGAGTTTGTAAAACGATTAGAAAAGGATTGTATAAGACTCACTAAATTAATGAAAGAAACAAATGAACCGATGAAATTAACCAAAGAAGAAAAATTAGAATTTAGAATGAACAATATCTGTCATATTTGTGAGGGGAAAATTAAGGAGTCTAAAGTTAGAGACCATTGTCATCTTACTGGTAAATATAGAGGTCCCGCTCATTCCTGTTGTAATCTTAATTATAAATTACCTTCTTTTATTCCAGTCTTTCTTCACAACAGCGCCAACTATGATACACATCTATTTATAAATGAACTTTCAAAAACACCAGGGAATATTTCTGCTATAACAAACACAAGTCAAAAGTATATTTCATTTTCAAAAATGATATTCACAAAACCTTTAACTCGTATTAGGTTTTTAGATTCTTACAAGTTTATGGGAACACCACTAGCCTACCTCGCATCAAATCTAAGCTCCACAGACTCTTTTCCAAATCTTAATTCATTCTTTCCAAAAGAGGAAATTCTCACTAAAGAGGAAATTCAGATTAAAGATGAAATTCTGATTAAAGAAGGAATTCTTACGAGAGAGGAAATTCAAACAAGGAATGAAATTCAAAGTAAAGAGAAAATTCTTACAAGTAAGGTAATTTATCCTTATGATTATATGGATTCA
>NC_140965.1:76747974-76750474 GCF_056783735.1 Eptatretus burgeri
CTATACATTGAAAGAGGAGAGAGTGAAGAAGTTGATACATATTGTTTGCTTTTGGAAGAAACAGAATTGCAGATTAATACAGATAATGGTGTGATGATTAGTCTCACATAATTTTTTGTTAAATAAATGAGTGGCAAAGTACCAACTGGGGTATATGTTAATCAAATCAATCTTCATAAACTATCATCTTGTGTTCAAAATCAAAAGCCTTGTACGATTAACGTTAATACAATTCAGAGAAAAGGAGCAGTAAGAATTGATGTTTTGCTCACAAGAGAACAGGTTAAAATCTTGAATGACACTGGCTCACTTAAAATTAAAATGACAAAACCAATGTTGAAAAAATATTCAATAAGAGAGACGAGTGGAGGATTTCTCCCATTTCTAATTCCTTTATTTGCTGGTTTAAGTGCGGTTGGAGCATTGACGGGTGGTATTTCAACAGCGCTGAAAACTGCCAACGAAAGGAAGGCTCAACTCCAGGCTCAAAAAGAATTGGAAAGACATAACAAAGAGTTGGAGAAACAAATTAGTGGAAGTGGTGTAATTGTAGATTTTGCTGAAAAACTTGAAGGTCTGCCTGATAAAGCGAGATTGTTAGTTGGAGATATGCTTTCTTCTATAGCACAAGCAGGTGTAAAATTAACGAAAAGAGGTAATGGATTATATCTTTCTAATAAATAAATGAGCATTGATGAGTGGTTTAAAGAATTTGGAAAGAATACAACATCAAATTTACAACTTGTCAAATATTGTAAGAAATTAAAAATTCGTAATGTGGTTATTTGTATGAGAGATGAATTAACAAATGTGCCGAAACATACAAAGAATATTATTATGAACTTAGAAGATAATAATGGGAACGGTTCTCATTGGGTTTGTATTTTTAATAGTCAAGACAAATATTATTTTGATAGTTTTGGTCTTCCACCACCTGTTGAAGTCATAAAATTCTTACAGAATGGTGTTTCTCAAACATTTCAAGTCCAAGAATTAAATTCCAAGTGTTGTGGTCAATTATGTCTATATGTGTTATTTCAACTCAACAAAAATAAAAAAATTTATGATATTATTTTTAATCTAATATAAATGACTTATGTTGGTAAAGATGGTTCTATCTTTGGTGTATCTCAAGAACTGGATATTGATTTATCAAATTATTACACAAAGGCACAGGCTGAACAACATAAATATAATATAACCAAAAATATTAACATGAAAAATGCTTATAAATTAAAAAATTATCCAAGCCCGACTGACGCGAATGACTTGGTGAGATTAAGCGATTTATCACAATATATATCCTTAAATAAAACTGCCGTGTATTCCAAAGATACAGAAGTGTTGATATTATCTCCAGGTCATACAGAATTCACAGTTCGAATTAAAATAAATTTTTATAAAGAAGGGCGTATCGTTTGTATGAGAATAGAACAATGGGGGTATGATATGAATGATTTAGGGTATAATTGGTCATTTAAAATTAACCTCGAAGACCTGGAACAATTAAATCAGTCTCGTAAGGAAGAATATTATCCACTTGGTATCGAGAATGAGTTTTGTGGGGCCACGATTAGTAAACAACAAATAAAAGAATTTAATAAGGGTAAATATAATAATGGTTTTGCCCTTGTTTATATCATGAAAACAGAAAAAACAGGATTATATATAATAAGTAAGGAAATACAAAATGATTTAACTATGGGAAGATGGGGAGGTGTTTCGTGCCATAATATTATTCTAACATATATTTCTAATACATAAATGACAGCAAGAAGGCTTCAAGAAAATTATCATTTCTGTGTCCAAGCATACCTTCAAGAAAAGGGTATTCGGTATTTTAATAAATATGTTCTACAACATAAGAATGAGGTATTTTCAATAAAAGATTGGCATTATGCTGATGTTGATAAACCGACAACTTTAGATTTAATTAGAATGTTAAATAATGAAAAAATTATAAAGTTAAGAAAAGGTAAGGCTCTTTTAGAAATTCAAAAGAAATTTTATTGGTTTCCTGTTGTAAAAAAATTATTTTGGATACAGGAATAACAAGAAATCCTGATGAATATATGTATGATATTCTATGGGGTGTAAGCGATTCAAGGATAATAAGGGATGAGGAAGGAGTTGAAGAAGAGAGGGAAGAGGAGGAAAAGGAGAAGAGAGAGAAGGAGGAGAGGGAGAAAAAAGAGAAGGAGGAAAAGGAGAAGAGAGAGAAGGAGAGGGAGGAGAGAGAGAAGGAGAGGGAGGAAAGAGCGAGACAAAATAATTATCAAAATATGGAAACCAGTGAGATTAAAAAAAGATTCGTGGTATTACAGAAAATAACTCAACCCACTGAGGAGGAAAACAAAGAATTGACAAGTCTATTTGCAATACTTTCGACAAGAATATTGACATCGACAAGATATTCATTTTAATTCAAGTTTTTCATTTTTATTTTTTTTCTTAAATAAATGGAGGAGAGAGTGAAGGCATTTCTATGGATTCTTTATGT
>NC_140965.1:76757974-76817974 GCF_056783735.1 Eptatretus burgeri
ACAAGATGGTATACATGAAGAGCTTGAACAGAGATTACAGGCAGACGAATCTTTTGAGGTCAAATGCCATAGATACTGTGTCAGCATACACATCACGCTCACACATAGAAAGACACTTGAAACGAATGAGTAATGTCTGTTTGGAAGATGCTTCAACAAGCAAAGGAAGCTGCAGTTCAAAGACGACAGTGTTTGACTTTAAAGAACATTGCATTTTTTGCGGAGAAAAGTGCATCATGGACTTTGATAAGAAGAATCCTAATCGTTGGTGGCGAGTTCTCCTTTGTAGGAATGCCGATCGTGTTGATCGGACAACTTTCAAACAAACTATTCTAGTTGTTATCGATTCCTGCTAGGATGAAGAAGGACACCAGGTCAAGATACGATTAATGGGCGCAATCAGCAATCTTCATGCTGCTGATGCGAGATATCACGATGACTGCAGAAAATCCTTCATGACCCCCTGTTCTGTTGCAGCAGCAGCACACAGTGGCAGAGAAACCCAGGACATTGAGCCAGCTGTCAGTTCTCCCATCCTATCGATGAAAACGACATGTTGCGCATCTGGAATTCAGTAGAAGTCTACAATATGTACAAGGATCATTGAGGAAAGCTATACTCTCGACGAACCCTGTTATCCAAATTGTTGGATATACTTGGCTCTGAGCTTCTGGTTCTGTCTGGTGAAGGTGTCGCTTGTTTAATCTTGTTTCGCAGCAGAGCGTCCACTGCGATCAACTTAGTAGCATCAGATGAAGATGATGCCATTGATGTTTCCATAGAACGAATTGCCAAGAAGGTTGAACAGGAATCTAAGCAGTTGTCGTCCGACCCCAGTTCCTATCTGACTATAATTAATATAGATATTGCTAATGAAGCAGTGAGTTCAACCCTTCAATTGCTACTCTCCAAAATATCAGCTAAACTTGACTGCACACTTCCAGGAGCTCTGATAGGAAACATCATAACGAATATGATCACCAATCGACCAACTCCACTCCAAATAGCACTGGGAGTTCTAGTCAGTCGTAAAAGCCTCATCGAGCAGTTGTACAACTATCGTGTGACCTGTTCCGATGATGAGTTTTAGCGTTTCAAGGGATCAGCAGCAAAGGCTGCAACTGTTCACTCCGGGATTAGGGGAACCACCAATGCTGAATGTGGCCTCGTTGAGGTTGTTGCTGACAACTTCGACACAAATATCTCATCCCAGAATGGACTTGTTTCAACACATTCTCTTGCAGTACTACTTACCATAAAAGATCACGAGATATCTTCCACATCTGAAGATGAAGCCATCATCAGACGATTGACCCGTGATGAAATGAAGACACCTGTGACAGAAGACATTTCGGTTCAAAGGTACAAGGGACCTGAGAAACCAGCGATGCCAGTTGAAGAAGCCACACATGTGGTGTTACCTCTCCCCATGTTGGCTCATCAAGCGATACAACTTAGGAGAGTTCAACATATGGATTTCTCTTTCTGAAGCAAATCACTTCTGATCAGAACACACCAGAGTTTGGTGGCTTTAATACAAAGCTCTGCAGAGAGCAAGGACGATTCATCCAACCTGCAATGAGGGCCATTTATACACCACTCATAGATATGGATCCAGCTGATCCGGACATGATGTTTACAGCAATGGAGGAGGGAAAATGCTTGACTGCAGAGTGTGGACAAACCGTAACCATCTTCACAAACGACCAACAGCTGTATCGAGTGGCCATTCATGTTAAATGGGTTTATCCTGAGTGATTTACCCAGTTCATACCAAGGCTGGGCGGCATGCACACCCTTATGAGTTTCATTGGTTGTGTGGGGAACTTGCTGGCTGAAAGTGGGCTGGAAGACGTGATGAAATCTGCCTTTGGAGGTGTTGCTCATATGCTTGGTGGGAAAAAAAGTTTCCCCAAAACTTCAGGGCCCTGCGATTGGTGACGGAGGAGGTCTTTCGTTCCAGCGTGGCTCAGGCAGAAAGTCATGAAGACATAATGGACACTTGAAACCAAAGCAACAAAGAGCATGACCACACAACTATGGGTACAGAACCTTGTGAAACCTGTATTCATCATGATGGCGTTTGTTCATGTTGAGTGTGAAGGAGACTGGCCATTGCATCTTTGGGCTATGAAGGAGATACTCCCCTACTTCTTCACGGCTGGACATCACAACTATGCTAGATATGGACTCTACTACCTTCGATCAATGGAAAGGCTTCATTGAGACATTCTGGAAATGTTCTTAAAAGGAGATCACGCGAAACGGCACAAGAAGGGCCAATGGAATGGCATCTGGTCAGATTTGTACATCGAGTCCACGTTCATGCGCTACGGTCATGGCATACATGGAATCGTTGGCATTACACTGAAGCCTTCTACACTGAAGAAGTGGGCCTATAGTATGCACACGTTTAGTCAGATAGTCCATGATCTCACAGGTATGTCTGAGGGGCACATAGTCACAGAGGTGACCATTCACAAGGAAGAGAAGCCATCACGCATACGATCTGATGCAGAGGACCGAGATAAGATAAGGAGAAAACTCCAGTCCTGTATCGACCCACTTGACCCAAACGAACATGCAGACAGAGTTGTTAACATTGTAACTTGTAGAATTAGACCGGAGAAGGTGAACGCGCCAAGGGCAGTTGACATTGGCTGAGCACAGATGCATTCGTATGAAGAAAGCTGGCCAGCAGGATTCAACACTCCCTTATCTAAATAAGTCATAACTGTGGCAGTGACACGGAAAGTAATGCGTGTGGGATCTACTGAGGTTTGTGATCTAAATCTCGTCTACTCCCGGGTCATGGGACTCCAACAAAGTCGAAACATCAAACTATGTGACGTCTTAGAGTATGAGCTTGCACCTGTACCAACATCAATGTTCGATGAAAAGGGCGAGATGAGAATAGCAAAGACCAAGTCGACATTGAAGAAGAATCTCCAAGTGGAAATCTCAACAAGACTGGGTCCACAACCTGAAGTCACCATCATAGATGGTTGTGTAATCCTCTGGGTTATTCATTGGCCTAACAGGGGAATTGTGCAAGACTTTGTTGACAACTTCATGAGCTACATCATGGCAAAGGTGGACAAATCAGATGTATATCTGGCATTTGACAGATATCATGATTTCAGCATCAAGAGTGGAACAAGATTAGCAAGAGCTGGGCAGCAAGCTAGCAGGCGCCACAGGTTGAACCGCCAGACTCCACTGCCTCCACAGCTGGTGGTTCTGTCAGTAACTGAGAACAAAGTTCAGCTGATAGAACTGATTTCCCAGAATTTGATTGACGTTAGTCAACAGAGAAAGCAGAGCCAACACAGGCTTGTCATTACGGGACAGGAGTCTACCCGAGTGGAAATACACCACGGAGCCCAAAGGTGTTGCACTGATTTGAAGACGATGCATGAGGAGGCAGATGTCATCATGATTCAGCAAGTCACCAAAGTTGCCGAAGATGGTGCGAAATGCATCACAGTGATCTGTGATGATACTGATGTGTTCATCTTGCTTGTGTATCACTTCGCAGAACTTTATCTGCAATGCTGCATAACAATGGAAGCAGCATGCCCTGACTGATCGTTGATCGACATTGGGGCCACTGCCAGAAAGCATGCTGGGATGGTGCAAGACCTACTGGCTTTACACGCACTGACAGGTTGCGACACCGTTGCCCAGATGTATGGTCGAGGTAAACTGACTGGCAAGAAGACACTCGCAGCAGGCCATTCACTTCAAAAACTTGGGAATGTGGATGCATCTATTTAAGATGTCATTGCCGAAGCCACTGTGTTCATGGCTGTTTGCTATGGTAGCAAGGAGAGAAGCAACATGTCTGATGTTCGCAAAGAGGTGTGGTTCATGAAGATGGCGAAACCAAATGCCATCAAAGCACCAGACCTAAAGGCTCTGCAACCAATTACAGAGTCCTTTGAACAAAACGTGAGACACACTCATATCCAGACAGCAATATGGAAGTCAGCTGCTGAGCTGCAGCCACTACCTCTGGATCCCACTCAGCACGGATGAAAATGTGATGAGGCATCAAGATCATTACTTCCAATTATGCTGCCGCCCAACGTCGCTCTTGCACCACCAGATATATTGGAGCTAATACGATGTGGATATTCCTCCGACAAGCAATGCAACGCAACTCAATGCTGCTGCACAGCAGCCAAGTTCCCATGCAGAGTTTTCTGGATGTGCCATGGAGATACTGGCTGCAGGAATGAACACACCAAGACAGCTGCTGCATTTGCCCTTGATGATGACGACTCTGACACTGAATGAGACACCAAGCACTGAAGTAGCCTTCATAAGGTTTACAAACCTTATATATATATATATATATATATATATATATATATATATATATATATATATATATATATATATATATATATATATGAACATTTGATTTACACAGGAATGTCTTCTTTTGTTCATGTTGTTAGCTGCTTTCATTGCATACTGTCGAATTATTGAATCTGTATGAATAATAAAGTGATCTATATTCACAAAGACTGGTGTTTTTTTTCTCTCTATATGTCTATTTATCTACATTTTCAAAAATGGTGACTGCTAATTTGCATATTAATTAGCTAAATTTAAATGTTATTAAATTGTAAGTGGGTTTATCATGACCAGTGACCCTAAAAACATGGGTGTAGACACCTCAACCAGGCTGTTTGGATGCTTACTTTTGGAGATATTAAGAAAAATAGTAATTTCGACAATGGCCACCGCTAATTTACATATTAATGGGTTTCTACAAAAATGCTCAAGGGTGCCAGAGTGGCATCAATCGGAATATTCATTCAGATGGTCTGATGATCACAAAAATGCAGAAAAACATTGTGTGGACCCTAATGCAAAGCTTTTCTGGCCAACACTCAGACTATTACCTTCTTATGGGCCTTTTCAGAGGTTGCCTTCTTATGTACGGAAGTTTACCTTCTTATGGACAGTGTCTATACGAGGCAGGTGATCCGAATCATAGTTCTTCAACAGATAATCTGCTGCTGAGCATGCATCAAGGCCATGTAGCCATTATGGTTATTAACCACAAATTTGTGTTACAAAAAGCATGGTTGTATCCTCTTTATCCCAAAAAATTATTAACCTCTTCATACTAGTTTTTTTGTTAATATTACAGAAAAATACCGTCATGTTCAATTGACAAGGGCGCAAATTGACTAGGTCGGTCTGAACGTCCTGTTATCTCCTTTATTTTATATCATTCCACTAAAGTGATCACTTGTTTTTCTTGGCAAAATCTTCAGGTAAATGACACGGAGAAATAATAATTTTGGACTTGTGCATTTTATTACATACTATTTCATACCATTTGATTGGAACATTCCGTGGCACTTTGGACCGTAATGCATTTACTGGACTCTGCAACATGAGGTGCACCAGTTTCTGGTTCATAAATCACAATATATTTGTTTTTAAGTCACGGTAATACTATTATCCTGCATATTTATGCACAAATGCTTGTTTTAGGAAACTTATATTTTGCCCTAATTATCATTCAAAAATGTTATCTCTGGGGGAGGGGAAGTGCCAAATCCCATTTTCCCCCTGAGCCTAGAATGCAGTCAGTCTGCCCCTGGTTGGTGGATAATAAAGATCCCTTTGTGGTGTCCTTCGCGAAGAATAGCGGAGCTATCCCTGGAAAAAAATCCTGGCCAAATTCCAAATTACTGATCTAACCTACAGGGTCACTGGATCAGCTGCATGATCACACCCTCAGTCAATGATGCTACCTGCAGCCTTGTGCTTCACAGGAAAAAAGAAGACGACCATACCCCGATGTGTGGTGTTTTATTGTAATAATATTTTAATTCATTTACTCTGAAAAATTTCCACTCAATTGTTAAAATTTAAAAACAAGGGATTTTGATTCGTATGCCTGTGTAGTTGTTTAGAGAGTGCGTTCTGATTGTCTGAGAACAAAACATATTTTGAATATCTTTTTCACATGGTCAACTATATGTGGGTTGTTCTCGAGTTGGAACACCAAACAATTTACATGTTCTGGGACTTGATGGAAAAACATTCATTGTTGTCTACCAAAAACCATTACAACAATATGTTCAATTTTGTTCATATCTCTGTTCAGTACTGTATTTTGTTGCTTGATAAATAAAATGCTTGTCTCCAAATGCGTATGCGCTTAATTGTGGTAGTGTAATAGATGTATGTTAGATCCCGGGCAATGCCGGGTACCTTTGTAGGAGGAGGGAAGGGAATGGGTGGAAGTGAGAGGAGGGAATGAGGTGTGGTGGGATGGGAAGAGAGAGGGAAAGGGTGAAGAAGGGAGGGGAAGGGGTGGTGTGGGAGCCTGGAGGGAGGGGGGTTGGTTGGTGAGGTTGGGTGGGAAGAGGCAAGGGTACAGGTGGGAGGGGGGAGGGGAAGGAAGGTAGGAGCAATACTGGGTACCTTTGCGAGTGTATATACTCAGCACAGATGTACATAGTATATATATATATATGGAATGTTTACAGACTCAAATTTTGGTGAACCCAATTTAAGATGAGCACATTGTACAATTTTATTGGAGCAATTAAATGTTTATTTATGCACTATACTTTGTGCAATTTGCATCAAACACATTTTTCTGTTGAGTTTTGTGTTGACACATTCAGAAATGTAAGAGCCTTGTTCAAGAAAATAATTACTTGCAAAGCTGAGTTATACTGTATGTGTAAGAATGATTCAATGTGGAGTGATGTTGATAATGGTGCTTGGCAGGTGTGGCAATGTGGTGGCTCCATTGAGGTGCTGCCTTGTTCACGGGTCGCCCACATTGAACGCGCGCATAAACCTTACACTGAAGATATCACGGTTCACCTTCGCCGAAATGCACTGCGTACTGCTGAAGTCTGGATGGATGAGTTTCGGAGCCATGTTTACATGGCTTGGAATATTAATACAGATGTAAGCTCTTCATTCTCCTTTCAATATTTATCAATACTTCTATCTATGCTGTCCCAATATTTCTCTGAAATCTCGAGTAAATGTATCAATGGAATTTAAATAAAGTTCATCCTTACTATACATGTATAAAATGATAATAATGCCATATAATCTCGTGGAATAATTATTCTCCTTGCGGCTCTCTTACTAATAGAAACCTGAGGTGGACATCGGAGATGTTTCTGAAAGGAAGATTCTTCGACGCAATCTTGGTTGCCGTGGCTTTCGTTGGTATTTGGAGAATGTGTTTCCTGAACTCCGGCAGTACCATGATGTACTCATCTATGGTGTGGTGAGGCAACGAGTTCATGGCATGTCATAAGATATAACTTGTGGCGAGACCTGTGATTATAGTAAACTTGGAACACCCACTCCTGATGGGAGCAGCAAAGGGGTACAGCTTTATTTTGTATTCCCGTATACTGTTTCGGATTTTATATATATATATATATATATATATATATATATATATATACATATATATCTATATACATACATACATACACACATACATACATACATACATACTAGATGACCCGTGAACCCGTTGGGTTCCCGTTGACAGCGGTTGATAAAAAAAGTCATTTCAAAAAAAGAAAAAAAAAAGATAGCTCCAGCGAACTATACTACTGAAGTTGTTTGCATTGATCAAATAATCCCGAAGAGTAGTTGACTGAATCGGGAATTGATTTTTTAATATTTTTTTTTCGTTGCCCGATTTGAATGAAACTTGATATTGTGCATCAAGGTGAAGAAAAAAAAAATCGGAGAAAAGAAAGTCGAAGAAATTATTGTGCGTAATCTTCCAAACACAATTTTATTTATTAATGAACACAGAAGTATTAGATCAAAATGGCGATGTTTATTTTATGCTTAAAAATTAATCGTTCTTTGTCTATACTAAATGTTTGAGATTTTAAAATAAATCATTTCAAGAAAAAAAAACATAGCTCCAGCGAACTATACCGCTGAGGGTGTTTGCATTGATCAAATTCTCCCAAAGAGTACTTGACTGAATCGGGAATTGATTTTTCAAATAATTTTTTTCGTTGCCCGATTTAAACGAAACTTGACTGCACACCTCAGGAGAATGGTGAGTAAGATGGCTCTAAATTTTTTGCGCAATCATGTACCATTTTGGCTGTATTTCAGGAACATACATACATACATACAAACATACAAACATAGATACAAGATGAGAGTTTTAGTAATATATAGAAGATATATGTATATATATATATATATATATATATATATATATATATATATATATATATATATATATATATAAGATATATGTGTATATATATATATATATATATATATATATATATATATATATATATATATATATATATTTACTCTTTGCAGGAAGTTTATGTGGATGGGACTATCAATTTTGACATAAATAAGGCCCATCCAAGCAAGAAAAAGAAATTTAACACGACCAATTCTGAAACAAACAGGAAAGAGCAGAGTCAGCACCAGGCAATCCACAAGCTTTGCTAAGATAACAATAACAAACAAAGAATAACAAGGCAATGAGATGCAGAAGGACGCCACTCGACCCATCATGCTTGCGTCAAAACAACCTCATTTTATTGGGGGAATGGGGTAAGGAGTGGCAAAGAGAAAAGTGTGGCAGGCTCAGGGATATTCCAAAGATGTTAAAAATGAAAATGGTGGGAGGGGGGAATGATTTTTCAGCGGTGAAGCTGTTTCAGTATTTGACTATTTCGATCTGTCCGTCCGTCTCTCTGTCAAAAATATTGAATAACCTTTCTAACACATCGTGTTTCTCCGAAAAAATCGACCCTTTAGACCACGGAGACCCCTTTGATCATTAAAGATGCTTAAAAACCCCCAAGCCTTTAAACACCCTGAGGACAAAGAAGACCTAAAATATCCAGAAGACCCAAAATTCCCTGAGGACCCAAAAGACTTGTGACCCTAAAGACCCAAAAGACTGAGACAACCCAAAAGTCCCCATTGACCCAAAAGACCCAAGAGTTGCTGAGGACCCAAAAGACCCCCCCCCCCAGATGGCCCAAAATTCTCTGAGGACCCAAACGACCTGAAAGACCCAAAAGACTCTGAAGACCCAAAAGTCACTGAAGACCCAAAAGACCCATTAATATTCCATTATAAATGGATGTGTATGCGTGTGTGTGTGATATAAAATTCTTAGAAAAAGAAAATGAAAAAAACGAGTGTGTGTGTGTATGTGTGTGTGAGTGTGTGTATGTTATGTTCCTTCTGGAGTTATACTGGAGCATTCTGATGTGGAATGTGATACACCAGAATGGTCGTCATGATATCCTGAGTTGATTCGTCTAATTAGCTACAAAGATCCTGGAATAATTCCCATGTTTTAAATGCACGCCATGTTAAAGTATAAAGGGCAGCTTAGTAGTAGGTACTTCTATAGCATGGCAATCCAAACTATACTAATAAGTGTGTGTGTGTGTGTGTGTGTGTGTGTGTGTGTGTGTGTGTGTGTGTGTGTGTGTGTGTGTGTATGTGTGTATGTGTGTCCTCCATAACTTCAAATCCATGAAACCTAGCAGCCTGAAAATTTGCATGCATACTAAGAGAAAGCCAATGTAGTGCATGAGTGAAAATTGGGTGTTTGGGTGAATTAAAACACCCCTTTTGAAGATGATTAACGGCCTTGTTTAATTATATCATTTATCAGGCGATCCTTGGCCACCTTGCTTTATATGGGGTCTTAAGACGTTTCCTGGGTGATCTCGATGGGGTTTGAAGTCGCCATGTTTTTTTTGGCCTGCTCAACCATATCCTGACTTGGAACAGGCCGCAACGATTTCTTAACGATAAAGTTTTTTTTTTTTTCCACTTTCCTCACTCATATTATTGAATGCCTGGTCATCATAGCTATGAATCAGAGTACATTGCAATGCTTATAAACGTGCAGAGATGCCAGCATTCGTGGCTTTATTTCATTTACGCCTATGTAATAAGCCAGAGAATCTCTTAAACTTAGCTGAATTACAAAATGAAGCTCCAGATTTGAACTCGGCAACAGTTCTGATCCTAAAAATGTATTCATTTGTCTAACTCAGACATTGCTTGGGCGTTTCTTGGTGCATAATTTTATCGACAGCAATTGGTAATCGCTTTCCAAGCCAGGCGTTCCATTGGAGTGCTTGCTTGAGTGCTTTAGCCACTGACCGAGCACCCTACAGTCAATAGCGGAACAGTTTGTGTCCCAATCGGGATGTACAGTCGACAGTTACTTCAAGGTGGAGGTACGTATACAGCGCACATGGACATATGGTTCGGTTTGGATCTGTAGGGACTCTCCACGCATGTGTGGACATGCCACACGTTACAGGCACCATGGTGGCAAAGTTTCATCCTTTCTCTTATGGAGGTTTTATGAGGTTTTCCTTTGTCCTTGTGACTGTTTCGAAAGCATTTAGCTGCCAGATTTGCTTTACAAAAGTTATATGTTTCTTCTTCTGCGGTTCAAAGAAAAAATATATTTGATAACGCCCGATTTCTGAGCTGTGTGCTGTTTTAACATGTTTTCTAAATTACCGAGCCAATTTTTTTTCCACCCATCACATGCAGCTGTTTATATAGATTAATGTTTGTTCACATCTCATTCAAACGTCTTGATTAATGCAACGTTGTTTTTCAGTGAAAGCTACTTAAGATTTTTGGGTTGTATACAGTACGTACTGTAGTCGGTAATCACACCAACTCCAACCTGCTGATTCCCAAAAAATTGCCGATATATATAAAAAATTTTTTTGCAAAGCACTAGTGTGTGTGTGTGTGTGTGTGTGTGTGTGTGTGTGTGTGTGTGTGTGTGTGTGTGTGTGTGTGTGTGTGTGTGTGTGTTTTGTTAATAAAGCATAACATATTTTCTCTGCTAACTCCTCTACCCCCACCCCTCTCTTTGACCCATCCCTGCTCTACCCACACCCCTCTCTTTGTCCCATCCCTGCTCTACCCCTCCCAATACAGTGCAGTACCCTCCTCCCACACCTCTCTCATTCTTCCCACACTCCTCTCCCTCTCCATAATCATCGTTTTACAGCCGTTGCCATGGTTCACCTAATGGCTGCTTTCCAGGCTGCATGATCCCTTGCTAGCCCTCTTGTTAGGCCTTAACTCTAAGATAATATCTCAGCAACACATCCCATGTTTTCCTAAGATGTAACTCTGAGATCATCTCCCCCCCCACCCCAAACTCCCTATTCCTCACTCTCAGTATTCCCATATGCGAAGCGACTGCTGGTATTTGATTGTTACAAAATAACACATGTTCCCTTGCTAGCCCTCTTGTTAGGCCTTAACTCGAAGATAATATCTCAGCAACACATCCCATGTTTTCCTAAGATGTAACTCTGAGATCATCTCCCCCCCCCACCCCCACCCCAAACTCTCTATTCCTCACTCTCAGTATTCCCGTATGCGAAGCGACTGCTGGTATTTGATTGTTACAAAATAACTAACAAAAATAATGACAACAATGTAACAAGTCATATATTAATTAATACAAATAATATTCACAACATTAACAATAGTAGTATCATTTGGCAAGAATAATAACGAACGCATAATCTCTGCCCTGGCCCAAGCACATCTGGGCTTGGTTAAATGCAAACTAATGCTGAAGAAGCAGTTCAACAGACAGGTATGCAACAAGGCTTGGAAGACCAATGAAAATATGGTCCAATGGACCAATGGGCTTTCGAGTAATTCCAAAGGATTCTAAAGGGTAATTCTAATGGATTATAAAGAGTGATTCTAAAGGGTAATTCTAAAGGGTTTTCAAGGGTAATTATTTAGGGTATTCTAAAGGGTAATTATAATAGGTTTAAAAGGGTAATTCTAAATGGTAATTCTGAAAGGTTTTCAAGGGTAATTCCAAAGGGTAATTCTAATGGGTTTTCAGGTGTAATTCTAAAGCATAATTCGAAGGGGTTCCAAAGAGTAATTCTAATGGGTTCAAAAGGATAATTCTAAAGTGTTCTAAAGGGTAATTGGTAATTCTAATGGGTTATAAAGGATAATTCTGATGGCTTATAAAGGGTAATTCCGATAGGTTCTAAAGGTTAATGCTAATGGGTTATAAAAGCTAATTCTAATGGGTTTGAAAGGGTAATTCTGATGGGTCCTAAAGGGCAATTATAATGGATTCTAAAGGGTTCTGAATGATAATTCCAAAGGGTAATTCTAAAGGGTAATTTTAAAGGGTAAATCTAAAGAGTAATTCTAAAGGGTAATTTTAAAGGGTAATTCTAAACGGTAATTCTAAAGGGCAATTCAAAAGGGGAATTCGAAAGGATAATTCTAAAGTGTTATAAAAGGTAATTCTGAAGGGTGCTACAGGATAAATCCAAAGGGTAATTCCAACATATCCTAAAGGGTAATTTCAACAGGTTATAAAGGGTGATTCTAAAGGGTGAATCTAAATGGTAATTCCAAAGGGTAAGTCTAACGGATTCTAAAGGGTAAATCGAAAGGGTAATTCTAAAAGGTGATTCTTACGGATAATTTGAACGGATAATTCCAAAGGATTCGAAAGGGTAATTCTAACGGATTCTAATGGGTAATTCAAAAGGGTGATTACAGTATAAAGGGTAATTCCAAAGCATAATTCTAATGGATTCTAAAGGGTTCTAAAGGATAATTCAAAAGGGTAATTCTATAGCGTGATTCTAACGGATAATTCCAAAGGATTCTAAAGGGTAATTCTAACGGATTCTAATGGGTAAATCGAAAGGGTAATTCTATAGGATGATTCTAAAGGGTGATTCTAAGGGATAATTTGAACTGATAATTCCAAAGGATTCTAAAGGGTGATTCTAACGGATAATTTGAATGGATAATTCCAAAGGATTTGAAAGGGTGATTCTAACGGATTCTAATGGGAAATTCTAAAGGGTGATTATAAAGGATAATTCTAACGGATTCTAATGGGTAATTCTAAAGGGTAATTCTAACGGATTACAAAAAGGGTTCTAAAGGATTATTCTAAAGGGTAATTCTAAAAGGTAATTCTTATGGGTTTCATTCATTTCCAGGCTTTGCCTATGTCATATTGAAAATGCCAAACTTAACCACTTCTTTCAGGGGTCCACGGGGTGGTTTTCGACCCCCCCCCCCCAAAATAGGTATTTGCTCTCTTCTCCGAAACTACACACACACACAATTTTGATGAAAGTTGACGACAACCTTAATCACCCATCCCATAAGAAAGTGTATTAACTACATCAAAATCTGCACTAATTACGGGGGTTAGTGTGTGTGTGTGTGTGTGTGTGTGTGTGTGTGTGTGTGTGTGTGTGTGTGTGTGTGTGTGTGTGTGTGTGTGTGTGTGTGTGTGTGTGTGTGTGTGTGTGTGTGTGTGTGAGGTTTGACCCTCCCAAAATATGTATTTGCCCTCCAAAACTACATCACACACACAATTTCGATGAAACCTGACCACAACCTTCATCACCCATGATGTACCAAAGTTTATCACCTGCATCAAAATCTGCTCTCATTAGAGGGGTCTTGGGGGAATTTTGACCCCCCAAAATATGTATTTGTTGACTCAGCCTGTCATCCTTCTGAGGTCAGCAAAATGAGTACCAGCTTACTGGGATGATTGAGCCATTTGAGTATCCTGTTGGAGTGGTGACCCATCCAGGATTGTGCCCAATAGGTGGGAGCAGAGGGGAAGTCGCAGCCCGAGGTACTCCTGGGGTTTGGGAGGTGTAAAAGCAGTACACACAGAGTGAGAAATGGAGTTTTTTATGTACAGTGCAACTCTGCCTCCAGGACGGGATTCAAGTCGGTCAAATCAGAGGAGACAATAGCCAAGGAAAGACACTAAGGATTCAGGGACATCTGGTAGGAGGAAGGATTCTGTTAAACAGATGATGTCTGGTTTATCAACAGTGGCCTGGACTGAGGGATCGGTCAGGTCGGAACAGAGGCCTCAGATGTTTGAGGTCCACACAGTTATAGATTATGGGGTAGAAGCATTGGGATGGTGCAGGATGGAGGGAGAGGGGGAAGAATATTATACTATAATATGGAAAATTGCCACATTTTTGAATGATTTGTATATGAATAGGAGTTTGATTTATCTTTATGCGATAACATACTGTTTTCAAGTCAACCTGTCCAGTGGTTCAGGAGTGCATCAGCATATATGAAAAAACATTTTGGGACCATACTCATTGGAATTATCAGTTCAAATTATCCCTTAGAATCACCCTTTAGAATCACCCTATAGAATTACCCTTTCGATTTACCCATTAGAATCCGTTAGAATGTCAGGTCAGGTTAGATCTGTGACCTGCTACAGGTACCATGTAAACCTGTACTAACCTGTTCCATGGTCGGGTTGTCGGCGACTAAACCGTCTCCCCCACCAGGTTTTCTGGTGAGGAGGGTGTTTGGATATGGCCATCCAGCAGCATTAAAAACAAAACCTGTCAAAGGGTGGAGGAGCTCCTTGTGAGCCAACGGCCATCCATATCTAGTGCCCAACTGTGTCTGCGGACGTCCTCCTGCAGTTGGGTTACTTTTTTATGAGGAGGTTGGTGGCAGGATTTGCACTCCGGCCACCGTAAAACCCTTCATTCCGCAAAACACAAAAACGCAAAAAAATCTGAAAACCCACTCCGTGGGAGTACCTCCTGTGCAGCTTCCCTTCGCAGGGCAGCTCACCGGATGACGGGATTGGGGCAAAGCCTTCGGGACCCCCCAATCTTTGATGATAGGAGGGAAGCCCCGGGGTAACATTCCCGGGTCGGATTGCGGGAGAATGTGTCGGAGTGGGGCTGAGGTGTCGTCCACCAGACGGCGGTCTGCTTGGGTTAACCTGAGGCGGTCCCTTCGGGTGGGTGCCTGGAATGTCCTACCCTAAGAGAGAATGATCACCTGTCTCTGTTATCATCTGAGCTCAAGCGTTTGGACATCGGTATTGCAGCTCTCTCTGAGGTTCGGAGACCAGATTGCGGTGAGATCATGGTGGGTGGTTACACATACTATTGGTCTGGTCGCTCTGATGGTTACCATACTCAGAGTTGCTGTAGCTGTGTCCAATAAGCTGACCCCAATGATAATTGACGTAACACCGGTCAACGAGCGTATTATGAGACTAAGGATTCGTCACTACTTAGGTATCATTTCCCTGGTCTCTGTTTATGCTCCAACTGAGGCGAGTGATCTCACCGTGAAGGATGCATTCTACGCCACGCTCGAGTCTGTGGTTGATCAGTGCCCCAGACGAGATACACTTCTAGTCTTGGGGGATTTCAATGCATCGACTGGAACTGATAGGGATGGTTATGAGGTGTGTGTTGGTCCCCATGGGTCAGGAACTATGAACCAGAATAGCACTAAATTCCTTGACTTTGCAAGAAGTCATGGACTTAGGGTGGCTGGTTCATGGTTTCAGTGCCCACAAGCGCATCGCTGGACTTGGTATTCCAACGCTGGTGGTGTGGCAAAGGAGATTGACAATGTCTTCATTGACGGTCGTTGGAGGATGATCCAGAACTGCAGGGTCTACCGGAGTGCTCAGTTCCTCAATACTGACCACAGATTTGTTGTAGCAACTCTAAAGCTGCACCTTAAATCCTGGAGAATGGTACCATCCCAGCCTAGGCTGGAGGTTGGCAAGCTCAGGGATGAGAGAGTAGCTGAGGAGTTTGCGAACAGGCTGAGTGGACACTTGGGGGGTCTGGGTGCTTTTGGGGGGTCCTGAAGAGTTGTGGAGTGTCTTCAAGACCACCATCCTTGATGTTGCCGGTGGATGTCTTGGAACTCACCGCAAGGCAAAGAAGAATTTTGTCTCTCAAGGGACACTGGATACCATTGACCTGAATGGCAGAGCTGAGCTGTTCAGGGAGCTGAGGCATAAAACTGCACGTGTACTGAGGGTGGACAAGGAGGCCTATGTGCGAGGAATCTGTGAGGGGGTAGAGCATCACCTGTGGACAGGTGATTCTCGTCCCGCTTACAGGGGAATTCGCGCATTGCGTTCATCGAAGCCCATCCCTCGGAGCACTGCAGTTAGAGCAGAGAGTGGTAGGCTCTTGACAGAGGAGTCTGAAGTGAAGGCCCGCTGGGCCGGTTACTTTGAGCGGTTGTACGAGGCTGATCCCCCAGCTGTCGAGTTGGATGTCAAGGGTGTTACAATCCCTGTTGCTGACCCTCGAATCAACTGTGGTCCACCTTCGCTTGTGGAAACACGGGCTGCGGTGAACCGGTTGAAATGGGGCAAAGCTCCAGGGATCTGTGTCATCCATGCTGAACTTCTCAAGGCTGGTGGAAATGCTTCACTCGTGTCGTTGCATGCAGTTCTGTGCTCTGCCTGGAACACAGGCATCATCCCAACTGATTGGAAGATGGGCCTTGTTGTCCCTCTCTGGAAAGGGAAGGGTGATCGCCAAGACTGCAACAACTACCGAGGGGTGACGCTGTTCTCAGTGCCGGGCAAGGTCTTTGCTCGGATAATTCTTGATAGGGTTCGCCACCATCTGCTTGAGCACCAGCGTCCAGAGCAGTCAGGCTTTACACCAAAGAGGTCAACGATTGACCGTATCCTTGCACTTCGTGTCCTCACCGAACACAGCGAGAGTTTCGGCAGGGGCTGCTTGCAGCCTATGTTGATCTTTGTAAAGCGTTCGATTCAGTGAGTTGGGATGTCCTCTGGAGGATTCTTGGTCTTCATGGGATGCCACCAAAACTGATCGATCTGATGTCTGAACTCTACTCTGGTACTGAGAGTGCTGTGAAGTGTGGTGGTACCATCTCTGGCTTATTTCCAGTTGTGACTGGAGTTCGTCAGGGGTGTGTACTGGCCCCCACACTTTTCAGCACTTGTATGGACTGGATTTTAGGGAGGATGTCGGAGAGATCAAGCTGCGGTGCATCGTTACCTTCGCATTCTGCGAAAGGTTATGTTTTGGTCGGCGTGTATTTAATTATTTATTTATTTATTTATTTGTAATCTTGTGATTCGTATAACTCAAAAAGTATTAAACCGAATTGCATGAAATTTGGTGGGATGATTGGTTATTAGCCAGGAAGCATTCGATTAGATTTTGGGATCGTTCGGGTCAAAGGTCAAGGTCAATGTCACGAAAAGGTCAAAATCGTCTTTTTACGATAACACGGTCAATCTTTATTCAATTTGCATGCAACTAACGCCAAAATGTTCAGAATTCAACGCCTCATCTTGTGATATGCAATATGACACAATGACGCCCATACTCTTGTTACCGGTTAGGGGTCAAAGGTCAGGCGGGTCACGACCTTGAAAAATATGCGGTTTTTGTCATAACGCGGTCAATTCTTGTCCGCTTTACATGAACACAGCACCAAAATGTTCAGAATTTAATGCCCAATCTTGTGACACAATGACGTCAGAACACATGTCACCGGTTGGGGTAAAATGTCGGGGGGGGGGTCACGCCCTTGAAAAATATGCGGTTTTCGGCATAACTCAGTCAATTCTTATTCAATTTGCATGAAACCAGCATCAAACCAGTTCCCCACACTCAAACCAAGAACAAAAAAAGTAGTGGCGGCGAAGGTATGTGCTCTATGAGTGCCCGTTCTAGTTTGGGAATGTCAAGATCTCGGACCTTGATTTTGCAGATGATGCAGTCATCTTTACGGAGACTTTAGACATCCTTTTGGGGGCACTCAAGGTGCTGAATGAGGAGTCAGAGCCGCTGGGATTACGGGTTTCTTGGGTCAAAACTAAGATCCAGGCTTTCGGTGACATCTTGGATGCTGCTGTCCTGTCTGTGTCTGTTTGTGGTGAGGATGTTGAGGTCGTGGACAGATTCACTTACCTTGGCAGTGATATTCATGTCTCTGCTGGCTGTGAGTCAGAGGTCAATAGATGTCTGGGTCAGGCCTGGGGAGTCATGGATTCATTGGATCATGGGGTGTGGTGCTGCCGGTACCTGTGCGGGAGGACGAAAGTCCGAGTCTTCAGGTCCTTGGTACTTCCAGTCTTGCTCTATTGATGCGAGACTTGGACTCTGACCAAGGATCTGAGACGGAGATTTAATTCCTTTGGTATGAGGTCTCTTCGGAGAATCCTTGGCTATCGCTGGTCGGATTTTCTGTCCAACGAGCGGTTGCTGAGAGAGACTCGGATGAGATTTGTTACCTGCATAGTCCGTGAGCGTCAGTTGCGGCTGTATGGACATGTGGCTCGTTTTGCTGACGCTGATCCTGCTCACCAGATTCTCTCAGAGAGGGAGTCTCATGAGTGGAGGTGGCCAGTGGGCTGACCACGTGCCTTGTGGTTGCAGCAGGTTGACCATCATCTCAAGGAGATGGGGATGGGCCTGGCATCTGCCTGGGGGATGGCCAAATGGAGGCCCCTGGAGTACCGGCGGAAAGTGCATGCAGCGACGTGCTGTTCTGGCACATGCTCCCATACCTGACCTGACCTGACCATACTCTGGGCAGAGCATTGGTGCTGCTAAAGCAGCCTCCTTGGCTATTGAGCACAATACTGGATGGGTCACCACTCCAACACCGTATACCAGCATGCTGGCACTCATTTTGCCGACCTCGGAAGGATGACAGGTTGTGTTAACCCCACTTGGTATTAATTCAATAGTTGAGGAGGATTTGAACTCAGGACCTGAGGATCCAAAGCCCACCACCCTAACCATTAAGCCAACACCAGGCATATATGAAAATTGACCCACATTTATGATGTCTGGTTTTCTCATGATAATTCCTCACTTTTATTTAAAAGTAAAAATATAAGTTTGAGTGTCCATCCCAGCTTGGAGACCATGTCCATGCCCACCCCAAGTACAACCACCAAGTTTTAACGCATTTCCCCCCACAAACAGACACATCGGTTTCAATGCATCCCTACCCTCCCCCACCCCTGCACATACATGGTGACTGTAATTTTTACCTTCGCATTCTGCGAAAGGTTATGTTTTGGTCGGCGTGTATTTATTTATTTATTTATTTATTTGTAATCTTGTGATTCGTATAACTCAAAATGTATTAAACCGAATTGCATGAAATTTGGTGGGATGATTGGTTATTAGCCAGGAAGCATTCGATTAGATTTTGGGATCGTTCGGGTCAAAGGTCAAGGTCACGAAAAGGTCAAAATCGTCTTTTTACGATAACACGGTCAATCTTTATTCAATTTGCATGCAACTAACGCCAAAATGTTCAGAATTCAACGCCTCATCTTGTGATATGCAATATGACACAATGACGCCCATACTCTTGTTACCGGTTAGGGGTCAAAGGTCAGGGGGGCACGACCTTGAAAAATATGCGGTTTTTGTCATAACGCGGTCAATTCTTGTCCGCTTTACATGAACACAGCACCAAAATGTTCAGAAT
Source organism: Eptatretus burgeri (assembly GCF_056783735.1). NCBI lineage: Eukaryota > Metazoa > Chordata > Myxini > Myxiniformes > Myxinidae > Eptatretus > Eptatretus burgeri. The sequence continues at coordinate 76,777,337 of NC_140965.1, forward strand.
TTAATGCCCAATCTTGTGACACAATGACGTCAGAACACATGTCACCGGTTGGGGTAAAATGTCGGGGGGGGGGGTCACGCCCTTGAAAAATATGCGGTTTTCGGCATAACTCAGTCAATTCTTATTCAATTTGCATGAAACCAGCATCAAACCAGTTCCCCACACTCAAACCAAGAACAAAAAAGTAGTGGCGGCGAAGGTATGTGCTCTATGAGTGCCCGTTCTAGTTTGGGAATGTCAAGAGCTCGGACCTTGATTTTGCAGATGATGCAATCATCTTTACGGAGACTTTAGACATCCTTTTGGGGGCACTCAAGGTGCTGAATGAGGAGTCGGAGCCGCTGGGATTACGGGTTTCTTGGGTCAAAATTAAGATCCAGGCTTTCGGTGACATCTTGGATGCTGCTGTCCTGTCTGTGTCTGTTTGTGGTGAGGATGTTGAGGTCGTGGACAGATTCACTTACCTTGGCAGTGATATTCATGTCTCTGCTGGCTGTGAGTCAGAGGTCAATAGACGTCTGGGTCAGGCCTGGGGAGTCATGGATTCATTGGATCATGGGGTGTGGTGCTGCCGGTACCTGTGCGGGAGGACGAAAGTCCGAGTCTTCAGGTCCTTGGTACTTCCAGTCTTGCTCTATTGATGCGAGACTTGGACTCTGACCAAGGATCTGAGACGGAGATTTAATTCCTTTGGTATGAGGTCTCTTCGGAGAATCCTTGGCTATCGCTGGTCGGATTTTCTGTCCAACGAGCGGTTGCTGAGAGAGACTCGGATGAGATTTGTTACCTGCATAGTCCGTGAGCGTCAGTTGCGGCTGTATGGACATGTGGCTCATTTTCCTGACGCTGATCCTGCTCACCAGATTCCCTCAGCGAGGGAGTCTCATGAGTGGAGGAGGCCAGTGGGCTGACCACGTGCCTTGTGGTTGCAGCAGGTTGACCATCATCTCAAGGAGATGGGGATGGGCCTGGCATCTGCCTGGGGGATGGCCAAATGGAGGCCCCTGGAGTACTGGTGGAAAGTGCATGCAGCGACGTGCTGTTCTGGCACATGCTCCCATACCTGACCTGACCTGACCATACTCTGGGCAGAGCATTGGTGCTGCTAAAGCAGCCTCCTTGGCTATTGAGCACAATACTGGATGGGTCACCACTCCAACACCGTATACCAGCATGCTGGCACTCATTTTGCCGACCTCGGAAGGATGACAGGTTGTGTTAACCCCACTTGGTATTAATTCAATAGTTGAGGAGGATTTGAACTCAGGACCTGAGGATCCAAAGCCCACCACCCTAACCATTAAGCCAACACCAGGCGTATATGAAAATTGACCCACATTTATGATGTCTGGTTTTCTTCAAACCAGCATCAAACCAGTTCCCCACACTCAAACCAAGAACAAAAAAAGTAGTGGCGGCGAAGGTATGCGCTCTATGAGTGCCCATTCTAGTCAGTGTTTCAAAAGTACGGAATTATAAAAAAATAAATTGCGAGACAACGCCTTGGATTGATGTTGTGGACCGATAGAGTGCCCCCCATGTAGTCCATATTTAATGGCATTTGACTTTTTTTTCTTTGGGGACACCTGAAATCAATGGTTGATATCATGAGACCATATATGGTTGAAGATCCAAAGAATGAAATAAGGAGCGAATGTGCTAATATTGATGTCAATGTGAAGAAACATTCAAAGAAACCTACATCCAATAATTGATATGTATATGCACATCAATGGCTTGTCATTTGAGCAATTATTATGATAAAATTGTAAAATAAATATCCCATTTATTCTGGACTTGTGAAACACCCTGAACTGTAACTCAGAGAATTAGTGGATTTTAGTATGAGCTAGGACTTGCAATACACACTATCACCGGGAGCAGCGCTACACAATACACACTTACATTAAGAGATTGTGTTACAAATCCCCCTTCTCCCACCCCCCACCCCCATTTCCCGAATCCTGCAACTGAATTTTTTTTTTTTGCAACTAAAACCTTCCCGGCATACCCCAAGTATAACCACCAAATTTCAAATCATTCTGTCTGTCGGTCTGGGAGTGCATACAAATCAAACAAGAAAAAGAGCAATCAGAGATTGCAGACCCTTGCCAGGACTTCTTTCGAGTGGTGTATTTTTATAAGTTTTAGGGTAAATCCAATATGGCTGCCAAACCATGTGACCAATAACAACATATATGTGAACCTTTTGTCCCTCATGGACAGGTGGTAATATGTGTAAAGTTTCACCTTGATCTGTTCAGCCACTTCAGAGAAGAAGCTTTTTGAATGTTTTTTTTTTATTTTTAAACAATATGGCTGCCGAATCACGTGACCGATGATGTCATGAATTTTTTTTCTGTGGACAGCTAGATGGTATTATCCCGAGATGTCCCTCAAAAATTTTCATACTGATCGGATGTGGCGTCATAATAAAAATCGCACTCATTCCCCATGAGGAGTACTTGCTACGTACGAAGTTTCAATTTTTTCCTTGTTGTGGTTTCAGATTTTCAAAGGCCCAAAGTTTTTCCATTTTTTCTAACATGGCTGCCATACCACGTGACCTATGACGTCATAATTATCATTAGAACATTTTCGACGAGTAGTTGCACCAATGGTGAACATTTCATCTCAATCTGACAAGCGGTTACGGAGAAAAACACCACAGTTATGTCCGGACAAACAGACAAACAAACGGACCCAAATGCAATGCACTCTCCTTCAGCGAGGGTAACACACACACACACACACACACACACACACACACACACACACACACACACACACACACACACACACACACACACACACACACCAAATTATATATAGTATGATTAATCACAAAATACTGTGCTCGATGGTATTAATTTCTTAAGAATTAATGCCACATTGGAAAAAAAATAATACGTTTTTGAGCAATATCTCAAGTCAGAAGCAAAGTTTTGATTTTTCTTTTTTTATGGATTATTATGTCGGGTTATGCTTTCCTGACAAGACTTTTAACATCCATCCTAAGTTTCTGAATCGGGTGGTGTGCCTTGTGGTCTCTGTGATGACAATAGTTTATCTCTGACAGTTTGAAAACATGATGTGAAAACATGGTTAAGCAATTGGTTTACTCTGTCTGTCTGTCTGTCTGTCTCTCTGTCTACAGACGTCCGTCTATTATTGAGGAACTACTTCATTTCAATTAAATTTTATATTTTGAACACTGTCGAACACATATCGGAGCATGAATCGGGACATGAACCTGCATTTTAGCAGTACTTTGGTTCTGAAATTGGCAAAATGTGCGAAATCTCATCTCGATCGAGCATGCATGGAGAGGGGTATGGCAACTTTTTTTTTTACTCTGTCTGCCTTTCTAGCAAAATTGAAAATCATTCCAAACAAGAAACTTTCTGTTTTTCTGGGCATAATAAAGGACACACAAAACAAGCATGATCAATAACGAACTGAACATGTTAAATAAGGTGCTGTAAAAGATGGTGATCAATGGTGGTAAACTTCCCCCAAAAAATTAAAAATCGATAACAAAAAACAAAAAATACATCTCCCTGCAATTTGACAGCAACTGACCTTGTGCTTTGATTTCATCATGGGAGACTCCAATAATGTTGAGAGCTATATAATCCAAATAATCCAGGGGAGACAGATGTGATGCTTTGGTGCCAGCCCATAGGGGAGCGCAGTCCTCCCTTGAGCCGCAGACAAAGGCCTTGTACACTCAGTAGTTCTGATTTTAAGGAAAGACTTGGAATGACGTTGGCTGTCCAGTCAATGGCTCGTTTTAGAGACCAGCTTCGTTTTGTGGTCGACTCGTTATATGGTCAGTTCGTTATATGTTCAGCTCACAACAGGTCATGATGGCTGACGTTGAGGTCTAGAAGTTCAAAAGATTGAAACTCTTCCACAGGCTGACATAGAAATAGATAGGTGGGTTCTTTTGATAATCTTTCTGGAGCAATAGGGTGAGACGAAGTTTTTCCCGGATTGAAGGTCATGTTCATAGGACACACCAGTATCTATTCAATTCCAAATCATCACAGTATGTGATGCAGCTGCCATCTGCCTGTTCGTGGAATGCCGGTACTGGATGACACAATGTGTAGTCGCTTGCAAAAAAGAAGCAAGGGTTTTTCATTGTACGGAGATGTTGATTATGTATATGAAGACCAAGGCATCGTTCAGTGCATGTTTCCATTTGTTAATCAGCCTCCACATCCTTCCCATCACGATACTTAACAGAAAACTTGTTTCATCGGTTGTAACAGTTTTCTGTGATTTATTGAAGCTACAAAAATCCAAGCAAATTTGTTTCCTGTAATGAGATGTCGATCATCCTGTCGAGTTTGTCTCCCGTATTCATATTTTGATAACTGTTTGAATGTCCATGTGCGTAGCTGAACTATGCACAACTTTGTGTGTTGTATTGTTCGATAGTGCTGTAGTGAAGTGTATGAGACCCAGTGGAATAACACTGGAGTCTTTCCGTATGCATTTCATAATAATGATCCGGTAAAATTAAATTTCATGAGACCACATGATGAGTAATCCCTATGTTCTTCAAAAATATGTCCTCAAATTTAAGGTTGTTGTGAAATTTCACTTTCTTGAGTGATTGGCTTGACCATTTTGGACGAGGAAGAGAGAGTTTCCTTGTCATCGGTGTTGGCTAGAAAGAGATGTTGGCTCAACTTGACATTGATGGCCACAATTGTTCTCTCCTATGGAGTTGGCCAGGGAACCTTTTTTGGCCAAGTCTTTCACAAACCGGCTGAGCAAGCCTTATATTCGTTTGAAGGTGACACAAATTTGTAATTTGTTCATGGTGCTGCCAGTGATAATTCGTCCACTTTATACGAAGAGCACTGTGGGATATTTTAACATACATTGACCAACGCTAGCAAATGGGACACCTCGTTTAATGTTATCCAATGGACGACAAAAAAACTTGATGTATCATCTCGCCTGAGAAACACCAGGATGACAGTTTTATAGGTGCGTTGAGATTCAAACCCAAGTTAGATAACTGAGACGTGAGTCTTCATACCTTCAGACTATCCTGTGAGCCCAATGTGTATGGTATCATGAGAGTTTATGAATGAAAGCAAACAGCGTAGTGTAGTTTTTGCCATGAGACTGCTTTTACTACACATTGTCATTGGAGAAATAGGACTGATTATAATTTGCTGATAATCTCATGAGATCCCATCAGACATCTTGGGAGATTATTACAAAGGCCGATGCTACTCCTTTAAAAAAAAAAAAAAAATTCGGTAAGGTATGTGTGGTAGTCCAATTTGTCACCATGGCATTTTCTTTTTCTTGGCAGTTGCGCAATGGGCAGCGTGAAGATCTTTGCCTTGACCAAGGCCCAGTGACAAAAAATACTCCAATCATGTATATCTGCCATGGCATGGTACCTCAGGTATGGCTGGCTGTACTTTCACGACTGTGATGATGAACACTTTACACAAATAACCCGATAAATATGATGTGGCCATTTGGCCTCTCATGATTGTCCTACGTCCATACTCCAGTATTACTAATTAAATCCATCATGGAAGTCGCTTCACTCAAGATCAATTGCTGCATTTGTCTCATGCTGTCTGGTGTCTTTGTTTGCATGTTTGTGCATGATCTTTGTGTGAAGGCTCTTCCATGAGAAAAAAATGGCCAAAGAAAATAACTTTTCAGGCCAAAAGGGAATATGAAAAGGACATATCCAAGAATATTAAACATAAGAGCAAGACATTCTTTCAGTATATAAGGGGCAAGGCAAGGGTTAAGAGGAGTGTGGGCCCATTGAGGAATATCACAGATGAATTGGTGAATGATGAGGATGAGATGGCAGGCTTATTAAATCGTTTTTTTTTTTTTTTTTTGCTTCTGCATTTATATGGGAACAGTCAGGGGAACTTCCAAAAGCGGAGAACATCTATCTCGGGGGTGAGCAAGGGATTTTAGATGAGATCCATGTAGGAGTAGATGAAGTGAAGAAGCAGCGAGAAAAATTAAGAGATGATAAAGTTTCAGGGCCAGATAACATGCACCCAAGAGTATTGCGGGAGGGGACAGAGCAGATAAGCGTGGCGTTAACAGATTTCTCTAACAGTTCGTTGGAGTCAAGACCAGTACCAACACCTTCATATAAAAAAGCTTCCAGAGACTAATTGGGGGAACTTAAGACTTATTCGCTTGACTTCAGTTGTGGGAGAAGTGTTGGAGACATTAATTAGGGAACAAATAGGGAAATATTTGAATACATACAAACTAATTAAAGGCAGGCAGCATGGATTTACGAATGGGAGATCATTTTAACAAATTTAGTGGAGTTCTACAAGGTAGTTTCTTCTTCTTCCTCCTCCGTATGAAGCACAGAGCTGTGGGTAGCATCATTGGCTGAGGGCGCGGCTATGCCGCTGATGCAATGCCTCTGTAGGTCAGGCAGGAATTTTGGAATTGTGGATAGCTTGCCTACTCTTTGTGAAGGATGCCGCGAGATGTTTAACATCACCAACCAATGCCAGTAGAAGGTACCCCTGTTTAATGCTCATCTGAGGGGCGGCACACACACTGATGAATCACCTTACCTGCGAAACAACATGATGAATGTTTATAGCTGGGTCGGGATTAATACCCAGGCTAGTTAGCTTAGAGGTGAGTGTGCATACCTCTCGGCCATCCTGTCAGTCCAAGTAGTTTCTGATTGGGTGGATGAGGGAAGTGCAGCAGACGTAGTATATCTTGACTTTCAGAAGGCATTTGATCAGATACCCCATAGGTGGTTGTTAGCCAAGGTAAGGGCTTGTGCTATAGCTGGAGAGTCACTAACTTGATTGGAAACTGGCTTGGTGATAAGAAGAAAAGAATGGCTGTGAGTAGGAGGATGTCTGGCTGGTAGGATGTAAGTAGTGAGGTTCTCCAGAGATCAGTGCTGGGACCATTATTAATCATTATTAACATCTATGATTTGGAAAGTGGGGTTAAAGTTACCTTTCAAAATTTGCAGGGGACAGACAAAAAGCTTGGAGGTAAGGTAAATAGCAGAGATTGTGGTGATCAGATTCAGGAAAGTCTAGATGCTTTAAAAGATTTGGCAAAAGATAATTATCAGATGCAGTTTGACATAAAGGAATGTAATGTGCTGGGGATGGTTAAGAATAATGAAAATAGAGATTACATGATGCAAGTAATCTTCGAGTGGGCCACACAGGGGAAGGATCTGGGGGTGGTAATAGTGAGGTTTGGACGGGAAGAAATAGGGCCTCTGGCTCGATTTTGCTGATACTTTTGATTTCTTTGTTAATTCGAGTACTTGAGGCTGTGTAGAATATGGAATTGGATGCTGCCAAATTTACAAATGATGTTTTGATACCTTGATTAGGCATTGACTTAAGGTATCTTAATTAGGCATTTCATGTAATTAAAGTGATTTCCCGATATCGGGAATGCCTTATAACTTCTGAACTAATGGACAAGGATGAATTTGGTATCTAAATGTAGGTTTTAGGGTATGAGTAATCGATTGAAACAAAAATCTTGTTCATTGGAACACTCCTCATTGGTATAAATCCAAGATGGCCACCCGCATACCCCCTGATGTTGGAGATTTCTTATGACTACCAACTTGGTAGCAATGGAACGATGAGTTGTGTGTCCCAGTATTGGTTTTCAGGTATGGGGAATTAAATTATACAATACCTTTTCTGATTAGAGCATCCCTCCTTAGTATAAAACCAATATGGCTGCCATATGATACACCCAATGAATAGCCGATGTGGGTAATCTCTTATAACTTTTGAAGTAAAGGAAAAAGAAATATGGTTTTAATATCTCATCATAGGTTTCCAGATATGGGAAATACAGACAAGATTGTGTTGATTGGAGCATTCAATATTGTTACAAATCCAATTATAGCTAACTTAAGAACATGATAAATTTGAGCGAGACCATCAGACATTGAGTGAAAACATGTTCATCACCATATTGTATACATGGAATCATCCATCATATAAACTGATCATCTCCGAATGCTATAAATCATCAAACCTCATCATGATGTTAACCAACAATCAAATGTCATCATCATATAAAGCCATCTATGGATGTACAAACTTAACCGGGCGTAGTGGCGTGCGCCTGTAATCCTGCTACTCGGAGGCTTGGGTTGGAGGATCGCTTGAGGACAGGTGCTCTGTGCTGGGCCGTGCTACGAGAGGGTGTAGGGCAGCCTGGAATCATGGCGAAACCCAATCCTTATCCCTGTGTCATAAGAGGCGACCAGGATTGCGTCAGGAAGGGCATCCGGCCTAAAACCTGTGCCAAATCAGTATGCGGATCATAACGGATGATCTGCTGTGGCGATCCCTAACGGGAGCAGCCGAAAGGAGAACAACAACAACATCAACAACCCACTAATCCAGCATGTTTGAGCAATCGGTGCATTTATAAAGCGGTGTACAAACTAATCCGTTTTTCATGCAGGAGCAGTTCTTTTTGCCTTTACAGCTACCCTTACACCCACAACTAATCAACTCTGGAACTGCTACAGGGTCCGGTTTGTTCAAACATCTTACTGGCATGAGTTGATTTTCAACTAGCTCCTAGCCATTTGACTTGATCGTGGGTCAGGTTGCGTTGGGTTCTTGATAGCTCTCGTCTCTCATACAGATATAATTAACTCTCTATATGTGACGAACTAGCATTCCACGAGTGGGTGGTATCTTTTTTCACCCTCAACATTCATGGAGCAGAAGAGCGCCCATCTGAGTTCTGCCAGGGTGGAGCATTTTTTCATCTGAGAGTACACCTTGGTGACAAATCGCTCGATTATGCCCAATGGCTTTATTGTTTATTTGCATGCCATTTTCACCAAAGTGCTGGAAGCACTGCAGAACAGGGTGGCCAACTGGAAGTGTGACATATGTGTTCACCCAAGACTTCTTGGAGATTCCCACAAACTTGCCTCCCTAATCAACTCCTGTGATGTTGTGGAACCCCAGTAGTCCACAAGTTTCCTCTCCCAGTACTTGTAAATCTTGCCTCTTTGTGTAATCATGTTCAACTTCCTTTCATGCAGTGCAGTTGTTGCAGCGGCCGCATCCATAACAAGAAAAAAAAATAATGTCAGAATCTGGAGACCAAACATCGGTATCTCAAGGTGATGGCTGAGAGATGTCAAGGACATGCAACGGTGTCTGTGTGTTTGCCTCCTCATGAGAATGCTGTCTCATCACATCTGAAATAATACCGGGGTGGTTGGCATAGCAGTTGCTCCCATAGGCAACACAGAATTCCAAGCTATAATGTTTTAAAGCGTGTAGGAGGTTCTTGCCCACGTGCTTTGTCAGCCTCGTTTTGGTTTTGGTGAGAGCCAGAAACTTTCAGTTTTACTTTGCAACATTTGTGGTGTCACTTACTTCAAACTCAGTGGGCAGAGATCCCTTTGCAGTTATTTTTGCCCAAATCTTAGCTTTCAATGAGTCATCTATGTACTTGTCGAAGATAACTAGTCCATCACTTTTACCTTTCAGCATGCACTGGATGCATTTGACGAAGACAGTCGAATCATCACTGATGGTCTTCATTGATGATGTTTTCATTAATCCTTGCACAACGGCTTGCCCATCAATGACGAGTACTTTTCCTGGTTCAATCATGTCAATATCCATCAACACCACCACTGTCGTTCATCACTGGGATGGGCATTTCTTCGATGGTCTTCATGATGGAACTTTTGTCAGTCGGAAGGAGCAAATTATCATCCCCTGCAAACATTGAGAGAGGTGTCACTTCCATCTCGTATTCTCCGATGGTTCCATTCAACTTTGGCAGTTCTGACCAGGATTGCTGAATTATCAGAAACTTTGCTAAAAGGTGTCTGAACTCCCGCAACTTGATAACTTTTTCTCCAACTATTACACGGGTTTTCGTTGTCCATGTAATGATAATTTTCAACTTCTGTTTCTTCATAGGGACCCAACCAGATGTGGCTGAAAGTTGGGTGGGGTCGGAAGAGTATGAAAGAAGCTGTTGATTGACAAATTCCTTGAATAGACTTTGCCCAATCATATCTTTGTCAAGAATGTCTCTCTCACTATCATCATCTAAAATCACTGTAAAAAAACTACAACACAATCTTATCTTCAATGAATACCCCATATCTGGAAATCTATGATGAGATACCAAAAACATATTTCTCTCCTTCACTTCAAAAGTTATTAGAGATTACCCATATCGGCTATTCATTGGGTGTGTCGTGTGGTAGCCATATTGGATTTATACCAATGAGGGATGCCCTCATCGCAAAAAGTATTCCATCATTTAATTCCCCATACCTGAAAACCAATATTGGGACATACAAATCATCGTTCCATTTCTACCAAGTTGGTAGTTATAAGAAATCTTCTGTCTCAGGGGGTTTGGGGGTGGCCATCTTGGATTCATGCTAATAAGGAGTGTTCCAATCGACAAGATTTTTCGTCTAATCGATTCCTGGACCAAAAAAAACCCTACATTTTGACACTAAATTCATCCTTCAATGTCCATTAGTTCAGAAGTTATAAAGGCATTCCCTACATTGGGAAATCAGTTAAATTACATGAATGCCTAATTCAGGGACCTAAATTAAATGCCGAATTATGGTGTCAAAACGTCATTTGTAAATTGGACAGCATCCAATTCCATATTATATACACCCTCATGTACCCATATCAACAGAGAAATCAAAATTATCAGCAATATCGAGACAAAATACATGGCCAACCTCATTATAATAGCAGACAGTGGAGTTCCAGGGCGGCTATAGATAAACCAAACAAGGTTTTAGGTTGTATTCGTCGTGGGATAAATCATAAATCAAAAGAGGTAGTTTTAACTGGAAATTAATTTAGTGAGGCCCCATCTAGAATGTTGTGTACAGTTTTGGTAAGCACATCTGAGGAAGAACCTAGCTGCGCCATTGGGATGGTACAGTGTCGAGCGACTCGATTGATTCCAGGGCTAAATAGACAAAGCCATGAGGAATGTTTGAAGCAGACAGGACTTTATACATTAGAAAGGAGATGATTACAAGTGGATCTGATGGAGATGTTGAAGATAATGAAGGGTGTGGACAAGATAGGTGCAGTGCAGTTTTTCAGCAGAGTGGACAGTGTTAGGATCAAGGACCAAAGCTTGAGGGCAAAAAAGATGAGAGTTAGGACATTTTTGAGCCAGGATGTTTCAGTCGAAGAGTAGTTAATGCATGGAATGGTCGACTAGGAAAGGTTGTGGTGGTGGAGGGGGTGCATACATTTAAATGGGATTTAGATAATGACATAGATGCATTGGAGATAGATGGATATGAGGATATAATTTGCTTGTGTGGATGGTAGGGAGCTTGTATGTGGATGGGTGACAATACTGGAGTTGGCGCAGCGCAAGCATGATTGGCCAAATCGCCTCCTCCTGCACCAAAGTTCCTTGTGTATCTCCATCCAAGGAATGGCATGCTTCAGAATGTTGCACCCGTGCTGGCAGTTCATCAATAGTATGATCCAAATTGGGGATCAAACCGCGATGAAACAGCTCAATAGCAAGCGCTCTGATACAATTTTGTTCACACGAGGTATTATTACAAAGCAAAATAAACTTTATGTTTCTGTAAGTACTAGGTATACATGAAGATGAAAAATTCCATGATTGTCATTGGTATATGTTGTGATATGAGCAGGTGACCTACTCTCTCTCCAGGATAATTGAACTCCGAGGTTTGTATTGTATCTAATGATTTCACTGTTTTGATAAAGTTTCTACTCTTTGTCTTCATATATGTTTAACTATGATCTTAATAAGCTTCTAATTTAGGGACTTGGGGATCTCAGTGAATATCATAACGACAGAGTATCCATGCCTGACATGGTTTCTCCCGGAGGTTTCTGTCGGACCAACAACTCCGCCACTTGGTGAATTTTTGTGAAGATCGGTTTAAAATTGTAACTTGCAGGTGATTGACATACAGCCAAAGAGACGGACTCACAAACCAGACCAACCAATATACTTGCGAATCTTCGATTTCACAAGTAACAAACAAACAAGAAAAAGACGCTGTGCAGAGCACGATACTTACAATATCCAACCCATTCTCCAAAGGTTTCCCTGGATACATCAAATTGTCCATTTCATTAACATTAGAATTGAAAATCTTAATCAAAACTCAGGTCAATCAGATGAAAATTGAGGATTTTAGAATTCTCTTTCCACAACAATTTCCTTTGACCTTTTGACCTCAAGAATAGTTGGTTTCCAAATTCAATGACACATTGTGCAAATCCTGTTCAACTTTCAAGTCAATCGGATGAAAATGACGATTTTAGAAATTTGACCTCAAGATGACCTTTGACATTAAAATCAATAGGTTTCTCAGTTTGAGACTACCTCTTTAACTTGGAAAAGTTTCATGATGATCGGTTTAGAATTGTGACCAGTAGGTGATTGACAAACAAACAAACAGACAGAATAACAAAATCGACTGACCAATATACTTGAAAAATCTTTGATTTTGCAAGTAACAAACAGACAGACAGACAAACAGGTAAAAATATAATGTCCATCCATCTTCGGTGGTGTTGGTAACTGGAATGGCACTCAATAGAGCACGTACCTCCACCAGGCTGAACAGTTTACGTTTTGTATCCCACTGATCAACCGGATCTGCATCCGGACCACAACCAAAATATAATTAGCTTGTTCTTGTCACCTTTCCAACTCATCCACCGAGTTTTGTCATAATCAATCCACAATTTTTTGAACTATCATGCTATATATCATTTTTGGCCCTATCTCGCAATTGTGAAGAATAACCTTAACAAGGACAAATGTGTCCAAGAGCCGCATCCTAAAGGCAATAACAACAACTTCCGATATTTCGTCACGTGCCTTGATAGAGCCAATATCGAGACCCGTCATGGAGGCTCCTGTTCATGACGAGAAAATAGTGTATTTACGAAATGACAACACATTAAATAGAATAATCTTTAAATAGTAGCGTGAACTTTTCGAAACTTTAAAGCAAATTTCCGAAGATATTTAAAAGTTGGTGATAGAGGCTCTCAAAAGGCACCCTCAATGCGAGGATGTGTACAGGTGTTTAGTATCTAAGGAGATCCGGATCCTGGAAATAAAAGAGCCGAGTCCTAAAGGTTTTGTCTTCACCGGAAGAAGAAGAAGAAGAAGAAGAAGAAGAAGAAGAAGAAGAAGAAGAAGAAGAAGAAGAAGAAGAAGAAGAAGAAGACCCAGGGTCAGGGCGAGAAGATGACTGGGGGGCGAGGGGGAGCTTCCTCAGGCTCCCACCAGACTCTCCGGAATCGCAGGCCATCGCACACGGATAACTCCGTGACGTGGCGGGTCGCTAATTGACAGTGAATGCCAATAACTCAACCACCTGACTTAGGGTCCTCTGTGTTATTCAAACTGGTTACCTAAAATGATCACGTGATCTAATAACCAGGATCATGCCCTTGGTACGCCTGGTTCAAACCAGATCACCTGACCGGATCAGATGCATCTGAGTGTAACTGCCAAGAACGTACTGGCGAGAAAAACAGATCGCTGGGGGATAACGTCGCGGCTAGGATAGGATACAGACCATGCTGGACCAATGAAGGAAAAGACGAAAACGAGCTGCGAACATTTCTATACAAAGCATATATTTACAATTAGGCGAGGAAAGGTACGTGGCACAGTGAATGGGGTTCATTGTTATTTACAGCAGGGATAGCAAGGAATTTGTGGGATGCAACAAAAGGCAAACAATTTACAAAAGCAGACACAGAGCAGACTTATCCCGTTATATCTTATACAATCTTAAATGATGCTACAACAGGCGCCATCACATACACACACACACACACACACACACACACACACACACACACACACACACACACACACACACACACACACACACACACACCCGATGAAGATTAGATAGCCAGAAGGAAGGAGAGCAGATGAGAACCAACGGCCTCTCAATACCTGGTGCAGTCAGCCGACCAACGCATCCTAGCACGCTTTGGGGGACGCTCCGCTTGAATGATTCTACCTTAAGAGTCGGCGCATTGCGTTATCTCCTACTTAATCACTTTGCCGGGGCTGGTGGAAATGTGTGCTCCAGGAGAATGTCTGTCGTACACCAACCCCCCAGTGAAGATGCACTATGAGGTTGGTAGACCTTGGTAGGTTGGTAGTATGAGGTGCTGTGAAGAGAAGGCGGAGCAGAGAGGCGGAGAAGTGGGCACGACAAACAGTCGGAGACAGTGTGAGGCAGGCAGGCGAGGAAGTGCAGGGTGAGAGAGAGAGAGAGAGAGAGAGAGGGAGGGAGGGAGGGAGGCAGGCAGAGGCAGAGGCAGAGGCAGAGGCAGAGGCAGAGGTAGAGGCAGACGGCTTCACGATTTGCCTTTTATAAGCTCCGGGCGAAGGGTGGGGTGTCGACCCGAAGCGACACGCCGTCATCTGAATCGTGTCCTTCCATTGGATCCGGGGCTCGCCCTGTGACCAGAAGTGGCCTCATTCGCACGTCCGGCACCACACAGCCCGGAGCCCTGTACCAAACTCCCGGGCCGTGTTCTGACAACTGGACGAGGGCTGTGTTGGTCCCGCTTGCCCGTTTGGGGAACCCCCGGTGAGCTGCGGTTGGTGCTGTCAACGTGCTTGGCCCATCCCCACGCCACGTGGTCTAAGTGGCCTGGGCCACCCAGCATGCCCGTTTGGTGGCAAATTGCATCAATATGGAGGCGCGGGGTGATTTTCCCTGTGTGCGGGAGATGTTGGTGGTCGAGGTTTTGACCTTCTCCTATTTGACATGCTCCAAGATTGCCCCTTGCATTATGTAATCTATTTTCATTATTCCTACCCATCCCCAGCACCTTACATTTCTTTATGTTAAGTTGCATCTGCCAATCGTTTGCCCAATCGATGAAAGTATCAAGACTTTCCTGAAACTTATGACCCTCCCTCTTTTCTGTCGACCCTACCTGAAAGCTTTGTCCTCTGCAAGTTCAGAAAGCCGACTCTTAACTCTACTGTCCAAATCGTTGATGTAAATTTTGAATAACTGGCAGAGTACCCGCCCTGTGGGTGATCTTGTTCCAAGTATGCAACATGCTCTTCCAACACATTCCTATACATCTCCCAAGTAAAGGTAACTGACAGCTCTGTATAGGAAAGAAAAAAAAAACCGGGTAACATGCGTGAAGCAATAACATACCCACTGCTTATAATTCAAAACACCTCAATGTCCAGTAAAATCTGTGGACAGGAATACTGCACTGTAAATGGTGGAGACTTGTAATACCCTCCCCCACCTAGAGGTGGCGCTACACGATACACATTTACATAGAGAATTTGCGTCCACCCTCCCCCAAGACCACCGGCGAAGATAAAACACCCCGACACATTAATTGGGGTCATGCTGATCCTATGTAGCAAATCTGGATGTAATCGACCCAGAACTGTAGGAGTAGCCTAATAAACACACACACACACACACACACACACACACACACACACACACACACACACACACACACACACACACACACACACACACACACACACACACACACACACACAAACACACACACACCGGTTGGTGAATTATAGTGAGGATAAGTGAAGAGCTTAAGTTATCGTTATATTCATGTACACTGAGCCCTATGTTTTGACAACCTGAGCCTGACCACTCTGAATGGTACAGGTTAAAAACATGCTATAGGTCATGGCTGCCTGATAGGACAGGATCCCAAACCTGATGGTAATGCATCGAGAGGTTGATCTATCAGCCGGTGTAAAATGCAGGGTTAGCTGTGGTACGGACATGGTATGAACAGTGGCCCATGCACATACTTCCAGTTGCTTTCCTGAGGCCATCAGGGTGCCCCTGCTATGGTGGGGGGAAGGGGGGGCGTTCATTTGGAGTTTTCATTTCCCTCATTGTGGCCTTGTCCATGACAGGTGGATTGCTAAACTAATGTTCCTTCTTCCTGATTTATTATCTTCCAATACTATGACTACTCAATCCAATGAAACCTGTTCTCACCCTGCATTCTGAGTCTCGCCACTTTAATTACCCAAGTCTACTTTAATTACCCCCGGATCTGCTTGCTCTTTGTGAAACTCTTCTCCACAGTGAGGAGTTATCTGAATCTTTTGTCGTGACTGCTACATCCTCCATCGACTTGATTTTCTACCTTCTCATGGTTTATGTATTTACTGGCGATGTATCCATGCTCCGTGTAGGTGGGAGACCAAAATCTAAAAAAAAAAAAAAACGTTTTGAGAAATTTTATGAAAACTCCCACCCACTTTAGGACATGTTCAGCAGGGCCAGATTAACACACCCTTAGGGCCCTGAGCACTGCATCTGTAACCCCCCCTCCTCCCCGCCCTTGTATTGACCCCAAAAAATCCAAATTTCAAATAGAAGCCAAATTTATCGAAATATTGATTACATCAAGTGGTGGGACATCATTTCTATGATACATCCTGTCAGAAGTTTGTATGATATTGGATGATATTTGAGAGGTAGTTGGGTTTATTCCAATTTTGGGATGAGGAAGGTGTTAGCTGTGAGCCTTCTGTGAGTCATTCATCCATTCATAGTTAAAAACTGCTTCTCTGGGATTTCATGACAGCAAACTGGGAAATAATTACACAATAAAACAAGAAAAAGAGCAATCAGAGTTTGCAGACCCTTACTAGTATTTGTTTTGTGCGGTGTTTGTGTACTGGTGCATTGTGTAATTGATAATAATAGACGTAACTAGAACTGCCACTTTATAACTACTTGCAGTGATTACCGGGTACCAAGATGTCCCGCTTTGATGGAACTCCGTTTTGATCGGACTCCTGACCCTGACCCTGACCCATGACGTTCATCATTATTCAATTGAATTCAGAATGGTATTAAATAAATTAAATTCAAATCAAATGGAAGACCAAATACTGGAGTTACAGTCCTGCATTGGAGTCATTAGAAGGAACCCGAACAAGCAAAAAGCAAAGATGAAGTCATCAGGAGGAGCCTGGCGAGGGTTTGGGTTTCAGCTGCTATTCCTCTACCCTCATACCCACCCAAATGCATCCAAGTGAGCCTTATTCAAAACAAAAAAAGTAAAAAAGAACCCAGATTCAAAAATTAAATATTTCTAGCTGCCAGACCATGCGTCCGATGAGGTTGAAATTTAAAACATATATTCCCCATCACAACTACATCATAAATGTGAAGTTTCACGTCGATGAATGAAGCGGTTTAAGGGAAACTTTTTAAAGATTTTCGTTCAATCCAGCATGGCTGTCAAACCATGTGACCTAGCAGTTATTTGTGAACACCCTCGTATCCATAAGGCTTATTGAACACGTGTGTAAAGTTTCCCTTTGATCTGTCCAGATCTGGAGAATAAGATTTTTATAGGTTTTAGGGTAAATCTAATATGGCTGCCAAACCATGTGAACTACGACGTCATAGGTGGGAACATTTTTGTCCTCATGGATAGGCAGTCATAATTGTAGAGTTTCATGTCGATCTGTTCAGCCGTTTCAGGGAACATTTTTGAAGGCTTTTGTTCAAAAAAAGAAACAAACAAATGCCTGAGATGAGGAACAAAGGAACCCTCATGAGATTTGGGCAGATGCAAGAAGTGGGAGAGCGAAGTTGGTTTGTAAATGGACCTTCAGTCCTTCACCACCTTATTAGTAAGCTCGTAAGTAATTTACAACCTATAGCGAGGAAATGCTTCACAATTACATTTACTGAATGCATTGCATGCTCAGAGGCCGTCCACAAAACATATTTTTATAATTTTTACCCTCGCCGAAGGAGAAGGTATTGCATTTGGGTACGTTTGTTACTTGCAAAATCGAAGATTTTTCATATATATTGGTTTGTCGATTTTATTATTGTCTGTCTGTCTGTTTGTATGTTTGTATGTTTGTATGTTTGTATGTCTGTTTGTCTGTTTATCGCCTACAGGTCACAATTTCAAACCGATCTTCACGATACTTCACCACATGGTAGAGTTTGTCATAACGAAGAAGGCTATTGTTTTTGAGGTCAAAAGGTCAAAATGTCAACATAGGTCAAAGGTCAACAACTGAGGTGCTTTTTCTAAAATCCTCAATTTTCCTCCGATTGATTTGAAATTTCAAGAGGATTTGCATATCAGGTCACTGAATTCAGCCACCAATTATTTTTGAGGTCATATTTGCGTCATGGATTTTGTAAGTATCGTGTTCTGCACAACATCTTCTTCTTTGTCTGTTTGTTTGTACGTGTGCAGGAAATCTCAAAATGTTCGAGACATATCCGGCTTAAATTTAGTGGACAGGTTGGATGTGTGACAAGGACAATTGATTAGATTTTGTTGAAGAAAAGGATCCGGCTGCAAGATTTTTTAAAGTGATTATTCACCTTTGAGAGATAGGGCCAAAGACTATATATATATATATATATATATATATATATATATATATATATATATATATATATATATATATATATATATATATATATATATATATATATATATATATATATATATATATATATATAGCACAATATCTCAAAAAGTTGTTGACGGATTCGGATGAAACTTGGTGGACACTTTGCCTGTGTGACAAGAAAGGATTGATTCGATTTTGGTGAAGATCCTAATCCGGATCTGGATCTGATAAAAAAAAATTGTGATTCTTCACCAATTTGGTAATACTAATGCCACTGCAACAAATCGCTCTCATTCGGTGGAATTGAATAAGTTGAAAAAAGCAAGATTTAAAGGAAAAATGGGGATCGTCATGTCTGAGCTGCTCGACACAGTCAGTACTCCTCACTCAAACAAAAGTAACACATCCCCGCTAAACCATCTATTTGTTTGCCTTTGTTCTGTCATGACCTGCTTTGCAAGACTTGACGTGCGCAAACCTTTCCTGGCCCTACATCAGGTGACTGTGTCATAGCCAGTTCTGATTGGTTACATGACGTAGACTTGAGGACGAATAGGAAGAGGTCTTGTGGAGGGCAAACTGTGAAGTAGTGATTGGCGATTCCTGGAATTCTGGAATCGATTTGATTCCGAGTACTTTTTTCCTTTCTTTTTTGAGGGTTTGGGTGTGGGGTGGGAACTATTACATATGACTGATGCTGAGAAGGGATGGTGAAGAGGTAGGAGTGTTTTCTTTGAATCATCAATCTTTGTTTTTAATAATGGAAAGAGCAGTAAAGAGTCGGATTGAGGCTCATTAGAAATCATCTCTATTTTTACAGAAAACAATGATTCAAAAAATAAAACAATAAAATGACCTGTATGTATCAGTGGTATAACTTAAAAATAAATAAATCTCCCTAACTTATCGAAGGAGTTTTAAGGTACAGCTCACTTTGTCTACCAACAAGGCAAACATGAAGACCAAGGAGCTTTCCCAAGAAATCAGACATAAAGTGGTGGAGAAGCACTGTTCAGGAGAAGGTTGTAAAATTATTTCAAAGTCACTCATTATCCCTTTGAGTCTGGTGAAATCCATCATTAAGAAGTGAAAGATGTATCATACTACCCAGACTCTATCCACATAAGGTCACCTATCCAAACTCAGCAGCCGGGCAAGCATGAAACTGGTTCAGGATGTCACTAAATCCAGCAATGACCTTGAAAGATCGGCCAGGCTCTATATTCAAGAATGGTGTCAGTGTTCATCAATCAACAATATCCAGTTCCCTTCACAAAGCTGGCCTCTCTGGACAGGTGATAAGAAAGAAGCCATGACTGAAAAAGATGCATCTAAAAGTTCATATGGCATTTGTGAAAAAGCATCTTGATGATACAGTAAGCATGTGGAGAAAGGTTTTGTGATCAGATGAGGCATAAATTGAACTTTTTGGTCGAAATTCAAAGCATTACATCTGGCACAAGACTAACACAGCACATCACCCAGTAAACACCATCTCTACAGTCCAGCATGGTTGTGGCAGCATCATGCTGTGGGGCTGCTTTTCATCATCAGGGACTGGCAAGCTTGTCACGATAGATGGAACAATGCATGGTGCAAAGTACAGAAGAATCCTTGATGAAAACCTGCTCGAGTCAGCCATGAATCTGAAACTGGGTAGGAGATTCACATTTCAGCAGGACAATGACCTGAAGCACAAAGATAAAGCCACACTGGAGTGGCTAAATAAGAAAAACATAAATGTTCCTGAGTGACACAGTCAAAGTCCTGACTTGAACCCAATTGAACATTAATGGTGAGACTTGAAGATTGCTGTTTATCGACAATCCCCATCAAACTTGGCAGAACGACAGGAATTTTCACGTGACGAATGGGCAAATATGTCGCCATCTCACTGTGCAAAACTGGTGAAGATCTACTCAAAAAGACTCATGGCAGTCATTGCTGTAGAAGGTGTTTCAACCAAGTACTGACATAAGGGATGAATACTTATGCAACAAGTGAATTTTGATTTGTACATGTTTTTTGCAGGTATTCCTGACGTAACCTCATTCAGCTATAACAGTATTTAGTTTGATCTCTTCAGTTATGAATAAAAAGTTCCTTTTGAAAAATTGTTTATACATAATTCATAATTCATCTAAATGTAGCATTATTGGTAGCAGGTGAATCGGTTTGCAGGTCACTGTCGATATGATTTAAAGAAGAGACTATATTTATTTTATTCACAGGAATTACAAAGGACAAAATTCACAATCAAATATGAAAATGAAGCCCATCCCTAACCCTCATATCAAAACCCAAACCCTAACACCCCAAACCCAAACCCTAACACTCCAAACCCAACCCTAGCCTTACATTAAACCCCAAACCCTAACCCTCACATTAAAGCCCAAACCCTATCACCCCAAACCCAACACTAACCTTTCATTAAAACACAAACCCTAACCCTCACATTAAAACCCAAACCCTATCACCCCAAACCATCACATTAAAACCCAAACCCTATCACCCCAAACCCAACACTAACCTTACATTAAAACCCAAACCCTAACCCTCATATTAAAACCCAAACCCTATCACCCCAAACCATCACATTAAAACCCAAACCCTAACACCCCAAACCATCACATTAAAACCCAAACCCTATCACCCCAAACCATCACATTAAAACCCAAACCCTATCACCCCAAACCCAACACTAACCTTACATTAAAACCCAAACCCTAACCCTCACATTAAAACCCAAACCCTATCACCCCAAACGCAATCCTAACCTTTCATTAAAACACAAACCCTAACACCCCAAACCAAACCCTAACCTAACATTAAAACGCAAACCCTAACACCCCAAATTCAACCATAACCCTTGCATTAAAACCCAAACCCTCACCCTCATACCCCAAACCCAAACCTTAACCCTCAAACTCCAAACCCAAACCCAACCCGAAGCTTCACACCCCAAACCCAACGCCAATCCCAAGATCATTAATCATTTTTACACAATTTTTTTTTTTTAAACAACTCAACGAATTATTATTTTTTAAACAGTTTAATGTTTTTTTAAGCAGTTCAACAATAATACAAGGTCAATACAATCTTTCAACTCAACAAAGTTTTTGTTTTTTCTTCCAGTTCTGTCTAAAGAATGAAGTTTCATTTCTTTGAAGTTTGAAGAAGTGGAAAGGAGGAGATATATTGTAAATTTGTCTCAAGAAATCTCAGGTCTTCCAAGCATTTTCTTGATATTGCTGAAAAAGAATAAATAAATACATTACATGTCTAATATCGAATTAAATATAATTTCAATAATTTGTAATCAACTGAACTTACCACTCATCAAGCACCATCCAACCAAAAACGACATGGATAGATAGGTTTAGAATTCCAAAGGTCTCCAAAATGGAAACCACTTTTCGAGTCTCCAAAATAGAACTCGTTTTGCAAGTCTCCAAGTTAGGTCTCATATTTTGAGCCATCAAGGTATAACTCTTTTCCTGATTTTCCCAAATTTTGTGGGTCATCAAGGTAGACGGAAATCATTTTGTGGGTCATCAAGGTAGAAACCGAATACCCCAAACCACAACCCTAACACCCCAAACTCAAACCTAATCCTCACATTTAAACCCAAAGCCTAACACCCCAAACCGAACCCAAACCTTCCATTAAAACCCAAACCCTAACACCCCAAACCGAACCCAAACCTTCCATTAAAACCCAAACCCTAACACCCCAAACCGAACCCTAAACTTTCATTAAAACGCAAACCCTAACACCCCAAACTCAAACCTAACCCTCACATTAAAACCCAAACCCTAACACCCCAAACCGAACCCTAACCTTCCATTAAAATGCAAACTCTAACACTCCAAACCCAATCCCAACCCTCACAATGAAACCCAAACCCTAACCCTCAAACCTCAAACCCAAACTCAACCTGAACCTTCACACCCCAAACCCAACGCTAATCTCAAGATCATTAATCATTTTTACACAATATATATATATATATATATATATATATATATATATATATATATATATATATATATATATATATATATATATATATATATATATATATATATTTTTTTTAAACAACTCGACGAATTTTTATTTTTTAAACAGTTTAATTATTTTATTAAGCAGTTCAATCATAATACAAGGTCAATACAGTCTTTCAACTCAACAAAGTTTTTTGTTTTTTCTTCCAGTTCTGCCTAAAGAATGAAGTTTCAGTTTGCTGACTTTTCGAGTCCGACTGAAAACCAACTGACATACGGATACATTAACACTCATGCCAGACTTTCACCAACTGGATGATCTTGTCTGGCTGAGAGTGCACCAAAACACGCGTTTGTTCCCAACGCTTCTGAGACACAGACCGAATGGTTCATGATGGGGGTGAAGAACATGTAGTTGATACAAAGTTTGGAATAATTTGTAATGTAAGGCAAGAAAGAATCTTGGCAACTTACGTTCCAACCGGTAGGATGGTTTCATTCGAGGGGGCAGCACCAACGCTCTGTACAGAGTATGGTCCCAATGGATGGATGGAAGGTAGAACTCATTTTCTGGGTCTCTGCACACACATCAGCAAAGGGAAGTAAAAACTACTAAATATCACCGCCATCATAATGTTCGTCATTATAATGCCTTCTGGACACAATCCTGGAAACATTGTATTCTCTCGATATCTTTCTGCATCTCAGTTCAATTTTCCTTTTCTTTTTCCTTCAATTTCACATCTTGATTTTCTTCATTACAAAGTCCCACTGAGTTTTAGTTAAAGTTTTTCAAACAATTAATTTTAATACTCAAAATGTTTAGAATCCTCTTCTTAATATAATTCACCGTCTGTTCATCTGTCTGTTCCCAGGTACCGCAAAAACGGCTGAACCGATCGCAACCATTTTTTGGGTGTGTAATCCTGGGACCCCTTGGAGTAAAATAGGCATAAATATAATAACATAACCCCCTTGATGGCTCCCGTAGGGAGCAGGTGCTTCTAGTTGAAAAAAGCTGGACTTGCTACTCGTCGGAAAAGGTGACGTTTCAGTGAGAATCCACTCCCCTTGGTTACGGCAGATGATGAAATGAGGAAGAAGCTGGAAAATTGCCACGTGACATCCAACCAGCTTCGATTTAATTACCAACATTCATCAATTTAATTAATTAATTGAATTGCATCGATTCAATTACCAACCGTCATTGATTTAATTAATTTTAATGATCATCCAGTTGTACACACCGACACTGATATACGGATACATTAACACTCATGCCAGACTTTCACCAACTGGATGATCTTGTCTGGCCGAGAGTGCAGCAAAACACTCGTTTGTTCCCAACGCTTCTGAGACACAGACAGAATGGGACATGATGGGGGTGAAGAACATGTAGTTTATACAGAGTTTGGAATAATTTGTAATGTAAGGCAAGAAAGAATCTTGGCAACCTACGTTCCAACCGGTAGGATGGTTTCATTCGAGGGGGTGGAGGAGAGTTAATGAGCACCTCTTCTGAGGGGCTTTTGGGAAAAAAATAAAATAAAAATATAAGATTAAATACATAGATATCTTCATCAGTTTGATAACTTGTTCAGGAAAGGGTACAGAAGGGAACGCACTGATGGAACAGGTAACAACGAAAAGGTGAATAATCCAGTCGAGGGTAGTTAAACTTTTTTGTGATTTATCCTGCATAGCGATAACCATGTCAAGAAGTTACCTTCCTACCAAAATGATAATTACAATTATCTCCACAATTAAGAACATTCTTCTTCATCAAAGGAAGTATTAACAGTCTATAAAATGTCTATAAAAGAATAACTGCCAAAATGTGTTTTAGGTTAACGTCCCGATCTTGGGGTTTGCTGTGTTTGCACCCAGTGTGTTCACCCCCAATTGCCCCAAGGTATTGTAGAGTGCTTACCTGTGGAAGGTCCTGCATGTGGTATGACCCGTCAACACCGTGCTGTTTATGCTGCTGCTGTTGCAGCCCCTCAGTAATATGTTGCTTCTGTTGCTGTTGCAGCCTGTGATCACAATGAGGGTTCTGCTTTTCCTGCAGCCCCTCAACACCATGCTGCTTCTGTTGTTGCTGTTGCTCCTTTCGACCCTGTTGACCTTTAAGACCTTTAGACCCCAGATGACCATTTAAACTCCTACAGATACTTTGACCCCGTCAAAATTTATACCCACAGATAATTTAGACCTGTTGAGACCCCATAGACCCATTTTGATCCCTTGTTTTTTTAGAGTCCGAATGACCTTTATACCCTTTGAACTGCTTTGACCCCTTTAGAACCCTTTAAACACATACCACACAAACATCAAAGTGCTCTTTTGTCAACACAGACTACTCTTTACAACAGGTGATGTGCAAACACTACCCATCCAGAGGGTGGGTAAACTGTGCTCGTAACCTTAACTAATCGAAAACTACTTGGAAAAACTATCACAAAAATGAAATCAAATTCTTGGAAGTTGTACAACACAAAATGGAGTCTCACCCCCCCCCCCTCCTCCCTTGCGAACCTGGTGTTCCTTGTCCTCAATTAGAATTGTCATTGGAACAAAGACATTCGTCGTCTCCATCCTCACAATGACATCCGCCATCATCATCGGAACAATCACATTCGTCGTTTCCATCGTCACAATCACATCCGTCATCATCATCACAATCACATTCATCGTCTCCTCCATCGTCACAATCACAATCATCATCTCCATCGTCACAATCACATTCATCGTCTCCGCCATCGTCACAATCACATCCGTCATCATCGTCACAATCATATTCATCGTCTCCTCCATCGTCACAATCACATTCATCATCTCCATCGTCACAATCACATTCGTCATCTTTTGAATCCAATCTGCCATCATCTTCCACATCCCTATCCTCCCCATCAGCTTCATCCTCTCCATCCACTTTCTTGTCCTTTCTGTGAACACACAAGAATAACAAGAAGTTCGTTTTGGAGAGCATTTTTCTGCATAGCACAATTGTATCGATCAGAGCACCACCAGATATATAAACTCCAACAAAAACATATTCATCAGCAGAGAGGTCCATCGGGATCATCGTGTGCTGTTCTTAATTTGAAGATCAATAATAAAATGAAGACTTGTGAAGAGCTTTACCGGAGCCGTTTGTTAATCCATAAATTAATCGCACAAAGCAAGTTGATTATAAATATCACTATGGAGATGATCCCGACAGCATGTTCAAATCTCGCCCAAAGTGACACGAGTTGTCCAACGTCCATCGGGCCGAAGATGGAACCTTCCCCAAAGATCTGTGGACACGGATATAACAAGTTTAATAAATTAATGTTATTTCAATGAAAACAGGAATCAATTTCCTTCATAACAATCCTTAAATGGGATCCTTTCAAACTGAAGTTGAAACATGACGTTCTGACCACAGGCCCAGCAAACGGATCGAACATTCCAGAACAGATTTTAACAAGGTTTCCTTGTAACAAGATTTTAGAGGACGTTTGTTCACACCGTAATCAACCCGTCATTATTTCTTGAATATCACAATCTGCTCCGTTCCCATAACTTCCTTTTTATACTAATCAATGGGATGTTTAAACCTTTACCCTTCATCCATCAGCGACGGTCTTTCTCTCCATTTCCCACTTACCTGGAAAGACTTCCTTATAGCCCAGAGTCCAGGACGCACTTGCAGGTGCGCTGGAAACATGTCCTCTTGAAATTCCTTAAAAAAACTCAAGAGCACAACAAGGTACGACCACATCGTAGCAGCGAATGTGGCAAAATGGTCTAAACTTTCGAAAAGGTAAAGACAATGCATCCCGACGATGGTCTTTGTGACGCTGCAAGCATTGTTGTCATGGTAACCACGTTCAGTTCGAAACAAACCCATTTCAGTTTTCATTGTATCGTCATCCCATGTATTATATGTAATTATATAATGGTTTGTAATATTAGTGTACATGGTGGCCTGAAAGCCATTTTACCCCTCCCCAGTAAAGCATTCGTTCTTAAATTCTTAATATACATGTTTTATTGTGCAGTACTGTACTTACAATATAAATCAATTATTTTTGAGGTCAAAGGTCAACATAAGGCAAAGGTCAACAACTTTGGTGAGATTTCTAAAATCCTCAATTTTCATCCGATTGACTTGAAATTTGAAGAGGATTAATATTTCAGGTCACTGAAGTCAGCCAGGTAATTATTTTTGAGGTCAACATGGACCAAAAGGTTAACATAGGCCCAAGGTCAGCAAAATAAGGTGGTATTTCTAAAATCCTCAATTTTTATCTGATTGACTTGAAATTTGAAGAGCATTTTCATGTCAGGTCGCTGAATTCAACTACCAATTAATTTTAATGTCAAAGGTCAACACAGGCCTAATTTTTAAAATTGATAGATCGGGCCAAAACTAAATATATCACTGTATCTCAAACAGTTGTGGGCGAGTTATGACAAAACAAGGTGGATGAGTTGAATAGGTGACAAGAACAAGTGGATTTGATTTTGATTCGGATCCAGCCCATCAGTAGAATACAAAACGTGAACTGTTCCACCTGGCAGAGGTATGCGCTCTACCGAGTGACATTCTTTTTGTGCTGTTTTGCCAAGTTGTCTCTCTATGAGTGATCTTTCATTTGTTTGTTTGTTTGTCTGTTGTTTGTCCGCACCGAACTTTTGTGTTTTTCTCTGCAACTGATGGTTGGATTGAGACGAAATTTTCACCATTGGAGTGACGACTCATCTGGAATGTTTTAATGATAATTATGATGTCAGACATCATGTGGTGTGGCAGCCATGTTGGAAAAATGGGAAATATTTGGACCACTGTATCACTGAAACTGCACCAAGGAAAAAATTGAAACTTGGCCCATAGTATGTACTCTTCAACTAAGGGAATGAGTGTGATTTTTTTATGATGTCATAGGTGCCTTTGTTATGACGTCATAATTGCATATGTGGAACGCTACATCCGATCAGTATGAAAAATTTTGAGGATCATCTAGGGATAAAATGGTCCACAAAAAATAAAATAAATGATGACATCATCAGTCACGTGATTCGGCAGCCACATTGTTTGTTTGTTTTTAAAATCAAACCTTCAAAAATATTCTTCTCTGAAATAGCTAAACCTGTCATTACTGCCAGCATTTATAAAATGGCAGTTCTAATTTCGTCTCATTCATGTAACACACACCAGTACACAAACACCACACAAAATACACCACACAAAACACACCACACAACACACTACACACACAAAATAAGTCCTGGCGATGGTCTGCAATCTCTGATTGCTCTTTTTCTTGTTTTTTTTTTAATGCAAAAATGGCCGAAATATGAAAATATTTCCAGGAAATATCACTAGCTCACAATCAGACAGACAGACAGACACTCCTGCTTTATTATATAAATGCAAAGGCCTCTCTACCACTTGACCGTGAGGTCCCCCTTCAGGATATGATATAGTTTGTGCTTTTGCATATACTTTTTCATTCCATTGTATATCTGTATTTTTGTATCGATCTCCATCATCAGCCAATTGTGCTATTTTCAATGTTATCCCCGACAATATTGATATGGCACTTTCTCGACATCCAACTGCTGATATTATGGTCTTTGGAGATTTTAATGTTCATCACAAAGAATGGTTAGTCCACCCTCACAGAACAGATACTCCTGGTGTCAGTGCATTTAACTTTGGGACCTGATCATTTCAGTTACTACTCAAATTCCTGATCAAGTTACTGATAACAGGTATCTTCTTCATCAATTTTATGTGCTCAAATCCTGGACATTGTCCTGCAAAAATTCTCCCCCTCTAGGAAACTCATCATGTCAACAACGACGTTCAGGTTTCTTACTCCTCGCCATCAACTGTTGTTTATCCTGCCCATTGACCTGTTTTCCAATATGGCATGGCTAACTGGAATGGTTTGCATTCCTTTCTTGCTGATGTTCACTGGAACTCATTCCTTTGTCACAACCCACCCTAAGCTGTGAAGGAAGTGACCGAGTGGATCCATGTTGGTATGGACCTCTTTATCCATTCTCCGACCCACCAAGTGAAACTACACTCTCAGCCATGGTTCATTCCTGCTTGTGCTGCTGCTATCACCCATCACAATCACTTTTTCAATCAGCGTCATCGTAGTGGCTCCATTGAGGCATGTCACTTGTTTCACCTTGTGAGAAACCACCATAAATGAGTTTTAGAGAATATGTTTGCGATTCTATCTAAAATAAACACCTCGGCTCCAAAGATTTTTGGAGAATTGATAACAGCATTCTCTACTGTAATCGATCATCGATTCCTGTCCTCTTCAATGGCCTTGAAGTGCTTGCTTCTCCTATTGATAAAGTCAAACTCATCGCTGAGATTTTTGCTGAAAACTAGGCACTTTAAGACCATGCACACCCATTGCCTGCTTGTCCTTCCTGTGTTGAAACCAGTGTTTCCACTATTATCATCGCACCCAGGAAAGTTGATAAGATTATTCAAGGGTCTGAAATCTCAAAAGCTATTGGACCAGATTGAATCCCTGCAATTGCTTTGAAGATGGATCCACCAGAACTGTCTTCTGTTCTCTCAAAATTGAATAGTTTGTGTCTGTCAAAGTCTGCGTTTCCATCTATCCAGAAACAGGCTTCCTTAGTCCCTGTCTTTTAAGGCTCTGCTGAGAAATCAGATCCTTCCAACTATCGGCCTATTAGCCTTCCACCAATTATAAGCAAAGTGTTTGAATCCCTCATCAAACTGCAACTCATGAGTCATTTGGAAACCCACAACTTCCTAACTGATTCCCGATATGGCTATTGACATTCAAGGTCTTCTGGTGATGTTCTGTCCCTCATCACTGAACATGTCAATTGGGCTTTGGATCATAGTGATGAAGCCAGGGTTGTTACTCTCGACATCTTAAAGGACTTTGACAAAGTGTGGCATGAGGGGCTTGTCCACAAGCTAAAATCACATGGAATCTGAAAATTTTCTGATTTCCTTGCAAATTGCCAGATCTCTGTGGCACACGAGGGACAGTCGTCCCCTGCCCATAATGTTAATGCTGGTGTTCCTCAAGGCTCTCTGTGTTGAGATTGACATAGTTCTTATGTATCTGCCTGTTTTTCAGGCCACAATGATCTGCCTGATTGTATTCTTTCACAGTTAGCCATTTGTGCTGATGACTCAACACTATATATGACATACCCAGGAGTCATGTCTCCTCCTTTCCATGTCCAAGCCAGTGCCTCTCTCAATCAGGACCTAGAGTGTGTGATTAATGGGGGGGGGGGGGAATGGCTGGTTCATTACTTTCAACCCAAAGAAGACTCACTTGTCTGTGTCCAGCTCAAGATCACCCTATTTCCTAGCCCTGTTTATGAATTCTTCAGCTTTGTAGGAACTCCCTGTTATCCGTCTGCTTCAACTAAATATCAGCTCAAACCTCAGCTGGAAACGTACATCTCTACGATAGCTAAAAGAACCTCTCAGCACCTTGGCTGCTAACTTTGTACTCGGCGATACCTTCCTGCAGCTTCTATGCTCTATCTAGATATCTGTGATGTATTGCGATGTTGGGTCTGTGCATGCGTGGACAGGCCTGGTGTGCGATGGTCGGATTAAAAGCTTGTTGGGCAATGGCAGCGTTTTGGTTACCCGTGTTTCTCTTTGCCTCTTGACACACGTTTCGGTTCTGGGAGAACTGAACACTATCTATACAAGGCCACTATACGAGATGTCACAGAGTATTATTGCCATATTTTGGTTGGTTCTCCGACCTTTCTCCAATCTCTCATTGACAGAATCCAGCAACATGCTGCCAATCTGGTGAGACAGGAGTTGCATCATCCCTGGTACCTTTCTCAGTCTGCTGCTCTTTTACTTATTTGAGCCTTTTATTGAGATATTTTCATGGAATATGCTCTTAGGGTCTCTCACAGGTTGTTCTACATGAGCGTACTTTTAATCGCTCTCCACATTTGATTCCCATCCATGCACTGTATCTCCCGAGGTGAAAGACTGTGAGGCACTCTTTTCGTTTCTTTCCCCGTACTTCACCACTTTTGGACCTCTTTACCTGCATCTTGCTTCCCCCTCAATCCTAACCTACCTCAATTTAAGAGGAATGAAAATAGATTTCTTCTTTCTATTGAATATCCATACTTTCATTTGTGTAGCTCACACCTTGAGTGGCCTTTGGCTTTGTGGCAGGTGAAATTGCATTAAAGAAAACGTAATGGTTGTTAAACGGTGCAAAAAGGCAAAAAGGAATGTAAAGAAAGTGTTAGAGAAAGATCACTGGCCATGGAAGAAATATATGAGTCTTGATACGAAAGAGGGACAAAAAGATATCTTCAGAAGAACAGTTGATCGGGATAGATTAACAAAGTCTCTTCCACTTGTTGGTCGAATCTGCAGCTACCGCTTCTACCTCATTAATGGTAAGTTTTCTGAACCGGATCCTTCGTGTTTTCCGTTATATCTTTGTCCCTTTGTTGCTGTTTGTGTTGTCATCCAATTTTTCATGTTTCATCGTACGTTGTTGTGCTGTATTTGTCTATTTCTTGTTGATCAAGGCTGAATCCTTGGATGGCCACCATGAGAATTCTGTGTCCCTTTTGTCACAGTGCTCTTCGTTTTTCTTCTCCCCACCCACTAGTCAGGAGGCCCAATGCAGAATAGTGTACGACCCTGCTGATTCCGTGTTAGAATAGTGCAACAGGTGTAAATTGACTGTCCAGACACACAGAAACGTGAATCAACTTGTTGCCAACTCTGGATATGGATAGTATGGCCGCCATGACAGTTTACAAAATGGTCCCCATTAAATACACTTTTCGTCATATTTCAGCCGCAAATTGACATGAAATTACAAAATTAGGGTCGATTTCCATGTTTTTGAGCATGCCTGAGCTGATGGGAGTATAGAAAAAACATTGCTCCATCCATTTTCTAAAAATAATATGACTTGTTTTTCCCTATATTATTTTTCAAGAAATGTTCAGGCTCGAATTAGAATGTCTGATTATACAAACCACAATCAATGAATTTTACAACTTTGCTATAAAATGAACCTAAACTACATAGCTGTGTGTTTTTCTGTTACCCAGGACTAACTGAAAAATGAAAGCCGCAAGATTTCTCACAGGGGGTTCAAGGGATCGAGAAGAAGAAGAGCATGTAGACTGGAATAAATGCTTTATTTGCCAGGACAGTTCAAAAACTAGCAAGTCAACGCCACTTCGAAAGACTACAATCGTTGGTGTGAAAACTGTAGCTGAATGTTGCAAAGAAAGAGAGAAATATAATGACGCTAAATATGTTGACTCATTCTCAAGAATCAGAAAATATTCTGTACCGGAGCATGTCGAAAAGATTCAATGGCACAAATTCTGCTATAGTGACTTTACTCACGCACAAAAAATAGACAGACTGAAGTCAAGGATTCAGCCACAATCTGTGACTTACGCAGAAGAGATACCCACAACATCAGGTTCCTCAGAGAAATACCATGTCCCAAAGTCACTAAGATCCGCGCACAGCGTTATGGATTGGTCAAAATGCGCTTTCTGCCAGACTGACATTCCTGGAAAAGCTGGTGTCCTGACAAATGTTGAATTTGATCACACATCATCCAGGATGCTTAGTTTGGCCCAATTTGACCCCACCATGCATCACAGGTTTGCAGGTGTTTCAGACTTGATGGCAGCTGAAGGTAAATATCACCTCAAGTGTTATGTTTCTTTTCGCAGAAAGTATAAAAAGGAGAGTGGAGAGAAAAACCAGTCTCCTGAAAGCATCTGTTTCAGAAATGTGATGAACCAGCTTGAGAAAGAGCTGCAGAAGGGACATGTGTTTACCCTGAAAAAACATCTGGGAACACTACAGCATGCTGTTATTGAATGATTTTGGAATTGAGGCTGGAGCCTACAAAAGCTACAATTTCAAGCAGAAAGTGGAGGTTCACTTTGGTAGTGACAAGGTGACATTCGTGCAGCCATTGGATGTCACAAAACCCCTCATAGTTGCGTCCTCAACTGTGACAAAGTTTGCCATGAGAACCGCCGTGAATGATTTATCTGAAGAAGGTGAAAGTTCTGAAGAAGATGAATTGGCCCAGTGCAGTCTGCCTCATCATGAGAACGAAATCCTTAGCTGGATCTTCAGAGTGGGCATAAAGATTTACAGTGACGTAAAACACTCTCCAGGGCATAGCATTATCGGTGGACTGAACACAGAAAATGCAGAGCGAATTGTACCTGAAACCCTGTACATGCTTGTAAAGCTTCTTTGTGGTGGTGAGAGCACTGACAAGATGGACAATGAAGAAGCGGATGAGACAGATACCAAGAACAAAGTTCTGAGCATCTGCCAAGACATTATTCATGTGGCTTCAGGACACTGATGTCCTCATTCTCCTTGTTGCCTATCAGCCGCATCTCAGTCCCTTTCTCTGGATGAATGCAGGGACACCCAAAAAGCAACACTACATTCCCATTGACTCCATCAATATCCCAGATTCGCAGAGGGAGTCACTTCTGGCATTTCATGCAGTGCAGGTTCAGACAGCACAAGCCAGTTTGCTGGAATTGCGAAGCGCTCTGCATGGGCTGTCTTTCAAAACAACTCCCACCTGTTGAATAACCTAGGCAAAGAGGAAATTCCTGATGAGTGTGATTGCAGATGCTGAGTCATTTGTCTGCAGGCTTTATGACCCTCATGGCCAAGATAACTCAATTCAGCGAGTAAGATGTGATCTGTTTCTCAGTCTGACCAAAGCTATTGAGAATCTGCCTCCAACTCGCGATGCTCTGATTCTACACATCAAGCGAGCGCACTACCAGTCTTTTGTGTGGAGAAGAGCCTTGGAATCTGAACCACATCTACCTGCACCTGAGAACTGTGGGTGGGAACAGGTCGTCAAAGATGGCAACGAGACATTTCAGCCGCGACTCATGACTGCACAGCCTATTACTGCTTACTGTGTAGAACTGACGACATGCAAATGCCGTGGGTCATGCTCAACTCGACGGTGCAAATGTACACGGAATGGACTGCCTTGCACGAAAGCATGTGGATGCAAAGCCCTTTGTAGGAACCCGTTCAGTGTACAAGCCGATCAATAGCTCTGAAAATTGTACTTGGGTGTTCTCACAACACTTTTCTCTTCTGCAAAGCAACGTAATTTTGTGTTAGAAAGAATCTGACAGCTGTGGAAATAACCTTTGACTGACTGTAAACCCATCTCCATCAATAGGGTCATGCTCTCCCAATCATCAGCCTTCTCCCAATCATCAGCAAGGTTATGGAATCCATCATCGCTTCAGACATGAAATCCTTCCTCTTCTCCAATGGCTTGATTTCCAATCATCAATTTGGTTTCAGACCAGGTCACTCTACCCTAGATATGCTGCTACTGCTCTCCCATCAATGGATGGAGGTCCTCAATGCCAGACAGGAAATCCGAGCCGTATCCCTGGACATATCACGTGCTTTTGACACAGTCTGGCACCCTGCCCTACTCACCAAACTCTCTTCCCATGGTATTCAAGGCCATCTCCACTCATGGCTCGCAGACTTCCTCTCCTGTCGCAGTCAACGTGTGGCCCTAAATGGAGTTCTTTCATCCCCTCTTCCTGTGCAGGCTGGAGTTCCTCAAGGTAGCGTTCTGGGCCCTGTTCTTTTTCTGGTTTTCATCAATGATCTCTCGGACTCTCTGGAAAATCCTCTATTTCTCTTTGCCGATGACTCCACCCTCTGCCGTACCATCTGTCATCCCTCAGACCGGCAAGCAGCAGCTTCTTCGCTCACTGCAGATCTGGATAAAATCACAAACTGGTCCAACACGTGGAACATGTCTTTCAATCCACACAAATCTCACACTCTCACTATGTCTCTTCAAAAGGACCGTTTACAAAACCCCCCCATCCACTTTCTCAACAATCCTCTGGAAGAAGTCTTTTCTTTCAAGCTTCTTGGTCTCACTATCTGCCATGACCTTTCCTGGGAAAGTCACATTTCCAACCTCGCCTCAAAAGCCAGTCGCCGACTGGGAATCCTCCGTCGTGCAAAGTCCTTCCTCGGCCCTCTTGAGCTCCTGACTACTTACAAAGCTTTTGTCCGTAGCCTGATGGAGTACTGCTTTCCCCTCTGGGCTGGTGCTCCTGCCTCCCACCTTTCTCGACTTCACGCTGTCGAAACCAGGGCATTTAAGATCATCGGCATCTCCCGCAATGAAGCTGAGTCTTTGGGCCTCTCACTCAATCACCGCAGGTTGGTCGGTGGTCTTTCTGTCTTCTACCGACTCCTCTCCAGCCTTGCCCCCCCTGCTCTCTCTGCGATTTGTCCCAACCACATTTCCACAGGGCGCTCAAGGTCCGCCAACAACCCCCTTCTGGTAAAACTACCAAAATCACGAATCACTGCTCATCTTCACTCTTTCATTCCTCTTTTTCCCGCCTTTGGAATAAACTTCCTCACTCTATTCTTTCCCATTCTTCCCTCCAGGCTTTCAAAACAGCTGTTCACCACCACCTCTTATCTTCCCCCATCCAAATCCTCGATCTTTTCTACCCCCGATAATCCACCCAATCCCACTTCCTTCAATTCTCCTGCTTTCCTTCCTGAAAGTCCCTGTAATGTCCATCTTCTCCTCGCCATGTTCCCCGTCCCATCCCCATCCCTCTCCCTTCCACAGTTCACCTGTGTCTGTTCCCCAATGTTTTGTCCCTTCCACTCCCGCCCCTCTTGTCTCATGCCTCCTTGCTGTGAGTTGTGTGTTAGCTCTCATACGAGCCTCGACCAAGGTATACAAAAAAAAAAAAAAAAAAAATAGTGCTAAACATTTTCTTTTTCACATTTGTTGCTCGTATGTGCATTTTCAATTTCGTCTTTAAGTTGTCAATTATGTGAAAAGTTGTGATCCAGTACAAAAATAAAGCACAAAATAGTGTTCCTCGTGTCAGATTACATAGTATTTCACAATCATGACAAATTTCTGGCTAGTACAATTTGCAGTAAGAAAAAGACTAAATCTGATGGCGGCCATTTTGATTACTGTCATGGCGGCCATAATATTCAGATGCAGACTTGGCAACAAGTGGAACTAGACTTGGTCATGCCTAGACTCTTCAAAAACACCAGTTGCACCATTCTAACATGAAATCAGCAGCGAACCTATTTTCTAGGCTAGCTACAGATTTTGGCTTCTCGACTACACACCAAACATTGTACTTCAACGTTATCCTATTTCCCCTCCTCACTTCAAAAAAACCATAAAAACAAACAATTTGTTTTTTTATTCCAAAATGATCTCATTCCACTTGAATTTCCTTCTGCCTGTACTTCCTGCATTTCAATTAATCTATTTCCCCTTTTTTCTCAATATCTCCAAAAGGAATCTTCATTGAATGTGAACACTTCTTCTTTCTTTAAAAGCATTTTGAAACATTTTAAAATGCTCCAGTTTCCTTATTTCTCCATCAAGAGGACACTGGGTATGGTTCTTCTTCACCATGATCTATTCTTCTTCTTTTTCTTCCGCACAAAGATTATTTTTCAAATTTATCAGTCAGCTAAACAATTAGTCCACCAACCCTCCTCCCATTATTACCACCCATCCAGTAGGGTTTTCATTTCTTTGTCTTTTTTCACAACATATATGACTGGAGCTTGTGTAGCAGACATGTTACCATGGGGCCTCTCAGACACACTGTTACAAATGGAGGGTACACGTGTGTTATCTAGTGCCGCGAGAGCGCTTGCGTGAGACCCCTGTGGGTAGGGGGCCAACGCACTGGATATATAAGGCCAGGACGATCACCTCGACGTCACAGAGCATACACATCCCGACATACCTCGACGTCACACAGCATAAACATACAGCTCAGGATACCAGCCATCAAGTGTGAGACCGGACCAAAAGAGAGGGGTCCAAAGCTGTGCCTGCGTTGCACCTTTTGGTGCTTCAGAAAAGACACTTTCGTCCATTTTCTGAAACATCTTGTGTTCCTGACTGAATCTCATCATGTTATGATTGGAATTAAGATAACGGGGCATTGTTACCACCAGTTCAAGTGTGCTGTTTGTTTGGTTGTGTACTCTTCTCTGCCATTTTTGCTTCCTGTGTCACCCTCCCCATTATTTATTAAACCTGTTGTTTCTTTTAAAGCTGTTTGATGTGCATTTTGAGCCAGGATCTCATCCTCTGGCACGATCAAATTGTCCTCAATGAAACCGTTGCCATGCACTGAAGGGGCTGCCTGCCTAAAGTAATAAAACCTAACCGCATCGTCACAGATTACCCATGCATGTGCAGTTTGCCTCTGCTCAACATCTCGGGAGTTTCTTCTCTGGCAGTTTTGTGTGTCGCCTGTTAGGGAGACCGAGTCCATTCCAATATTAAGAGCTTGCACATTGGCAATCACGACGTCGCGCGTTAAGTACCAATCTGTTGGCACTAGAGATCAGCGGCCAAGCTCGTTTCTGGAGGAGATGTTCCAATGCAGCCAGTGTCCCAAGTATCCTTAGATATTGTATTTGCCATGGTCGGCGATGAGTCCACTGGAGTACAATGGTCGTGACTTGCTGGGAATAGCAAAAGAATGGTCCATCGACTGCAGTCCACTGAAATAGGATAGTCATTAAACCAGGTCAGGTCAGTTCAAGGAAATTGAACCATAAAGAGATGCATTCATCGAGTTTGGAAAATGAATATTGCTTTAAGGGAAGGTCCCCCCACCTACAGAGTACGAGTAAGTATACCCCATCGAGTAAGTATACATTTGCAGCTTGTGAAAAAGTAGGAATATCTTTGGTTTTGCGTGTTGTGGTCTTTGTCAGATTTTTATTTCTCTATTCAAGTCAGCATTTCCAAATATCGACAAATGAGTCAAATTGAATTCTCGGTGGAGGAAGGGGATTGTGGGCTGTAGGACGATGAAGAGAGGCACAAAAGCCATGATGTTGAGAAAGCAAAACAAAGTCGAGCTATTGGAGAGGTGGATGATGTATAACAGTAGTTTCATCGTCGCTTTTGTAAAATGTGAGGTGCAAAGGTTGCCAATAGAACCTCAAATGCCCTGGTAATTCAAATAAAAAAGTATACTAATGCCTCCTATTGTCCTTGTCCTACTGCTAGCATGTATACAAGCTCCTCATGGAGGTTTGCTTACCATTACCCTTCTCTCTATAGATTGTGTATTATTCCCAGTCATCGGAGTTGCGGATCGGTGGTCTGAGTGCAACTGCCGAAGACCCAGATAACAAGTGCCTGGTGGAAGTGGGAGCAGGGCCACGACCTCGGCTCGTCGAATGCAGCGTTGCCAAGATGAAAAGGCTTAAGCGTCATTGGCAGTTCACGCAGGCAAGCAGGGAAATGATAGTGTTAATCGCACACATTCTGCTGCTGTAGCAAGCAGGGTTTTCATCATGTCTTCTCTTTTTCATGTTTGTGAGAATGGTCTGCAGGTCCCAACATGTATAGTAGTTATGATGCAGGTTGTTTACCTTTCAAAACACATCGATTTTGATTTTCTTTTTCTTTTTTTGCCATTAAACCTTCATAAAATCGTTTTAAAGTTATCTCACCAAGATAAATTTGAGCCCAGGTTATTAAGAATTGTGGTGGTTTGAATTACATTGTTGAGAACATAACTTGTGCGAGGCAGTGAAAGTTATGTTAAGCTGCGCACTCCAAAGAATGATCCTCAAGTCTGGCAGTCCACGATTGTCAATCAGGAAAAAAAAATATCATCAAAACTTTTCTTTATATCATTGAAAAAACTCAAACTTAATGGTTCTCCTTTGTCCTTTTCACAATTTATGGTTCACGAAATCGAGACTGACCGAAAAGCGAGATGACAGAGGGCAAAATACAACAGTGGGGAAGGTGGGGGGGGAGCATGAGAGAGAGAAAAGAAGCACAGTAAGCTGCAAGTAAGTTGGTTGAGTTATGGAAAGTTAATGGGGGTAGAAAATATCAGGTGTAGGGATGTGGATGACATGAGATGGTGGTGCACTGTTCACTTGAAACTCCATAGGGGAGAGTGGGATTGGAGAGTTCCCCCTTCGGGATGAGTGGGATTGGGATCCTGAAGGCAGTTCACTAACTGGAGAAAAGAGGACCTTTTAACCCTCTGAACAGTCATGACCCTCGCCAGATTTCGGTCTGTTTGTCCGTCTATTTGTTTGTTTTTTGCACAAAGAACACAATGGTTTTCTCTGAAACTGCTTGTCGGATTGCTGTGAAATTTTTACCATAGTATCAACTACTCGTGTAGAATGGTGTACACCGCTCCTTCCCAATTCCACATCCAGGCAATGCATGACGTCATCGCCGAGCACTGAAGGAAGGGAGTACTCAGTTTTTGCTCTGTTTTTCTTGTTTGTTTTCTTGTTTGTCCTGGTGATATCTCAGCCATCCTATGATCTAAGAAGCTGAAATTCGAGGATAAAAGAGAAGGTGTGCTTTGGTAAAAAGGATGTTTTTTTATTTTTTTCATTAATCAATTAATTGATTGATTACTTAATTATTATCGATTTATTAATTCTGTTTTTTTTTCTCATCTGGGCAGCATCTCAGGCACCTTTTTGAGCTTGGAAACTGATATTTGGACATGACAGTGAACAAGTGATTTGGCTACAAAGGGTATTTTTGATTTATTGATTAATTAATTAATTGATTAATTATTTACTTTCCCATTTGTCCGGGCGATATCTCACCCATCTTTGGAGTTAGGAAGCTGAAATTTGGGGACAAAAGTGAAGATATGCTTTGGCAAAAACAATATTTTTTTTATTTTTGAGGATTCAATTAATTGATTAATTACTTAATTATTATCGATTTATTAATCACTTAATCTTTTTTTTTCTCATCTGGGCAATATCTCAGGCACCTATTGAGCTTGGAAACTGATATTTGGACACGACAGTGAACAAGTGATTTGGCTACAAAGGGTATTTTTGATTTATTGATTAATTAATTATTTGATTAATTATTTACTTTCCCGTTTGTCCGGGCGATATCTCACCCATCTTTGGAGTTAGGAAGCTGAAATTTGGGGACAAAAGTGAAGATATGCTTTGGCAAAAACAATATTTTTTTTATTTTTGAGGATTCAATTAATTGATTAATTACTTAATTATTATCGATTTATTAATTACTTAATCTTTTTTTTTCTCATCTGGGCAATATCTCAGGCACCTATTGAGCTTGGAAACTGATATTTGGACACGACAGTGAACAAGTGATTTGGCAATGAAGGATATTTTTGATTTATTAACCAATTAGTCGATTATTTATTTGTTCTTCGATGAATTACTTAATTTTCAAATAGTTACAGATACGGATGAAACATTGGTGCTTTTGGTATGCTATATTAACCAATTGATTAAGGAATTAATTATTTTACGATTATTATATATTTATTTTAATTGTGCAATTAATCAATTAATCAATCAATTATTGTACACTACTCCCTCCCAATTTCGTCTCCATGTGTTGCACAGCGGCATTGCAAGGCGCCGAAAGCACCCCGGCAATGTCGCGCGCTGGAGGATTTGTTATTTATTTATTTGGCATGGGGGCGTGTTTCTGGAATGTACCTCTACTTGTTTTAATTATTTTTGACGTTGTTCCATCACAATCTCACAACAAAAGTAAAATGTCAAAATATATTGTGATGCTAAACCAGAAGATGATTGTGGGGTCATATTGTGGCATCGTAATGTGGTGTCATTCTTCATTGCTATTCTTCTTCATTATTCTTCATTCTTCTTCTTCATCCATCACAATACCACAACAAAAGTAAAATGTCAAAAGTTGTTGTGATGGTAATCCATAAGAGGATTGTGGTTTCATAATGTGGTGGCATTTCTCCCTTGTTTGGTTGTTTTTTGAGATTTCGCCCCTCTATGTTTTTTTTTATTTTTATATTGCCAAAACGAAGTTTTTGCAAGATATGTTAGTCAGCTTGTATGTTTTTTTTTTGTTTGTTTGTTTGTTTATCTGTAATCACGTATAAAAAATTCTGCAGAGCACAGTTATCATCGGAAATTTTTGTAACTTCGCACATCAGAGGCATATAGAGGTCCCTTTCAGTGCACAAAATTTTTAAGGTCAAGGTCAAAGGTCAAGGT
>NC_140965.1:76820474-76910474 GCF_056783735.1 Eptatretus burgeri
TATTTATGTACAACTAAAATGGATGCCAGTCTACCAGTCGACCATCTTTGATCAAATCACAAAATAAAGTGAGGGGCATGTGTACGCCTTCAAGTCCTGTGCTTGTGCCAAGTTTGAACAAAATCAGACCATGCATGTCTGAGAAATGGTTGGGGACACATTGAAGTCACAAAATGGCCACCAGTCAGCCATATTGGATCTGATCTCGAAAAACAATGGCGTGCATATGTATACCATCATGTGTTGTTTTTGTGCCAAGTATAAATAAAATTGGTCCATGCATGTCCGAGATATGGTTGTGGACGCACACACGCACGCACGGACACGAAAATCGAGACCAAATCCATAAGCCTCCATTTCAGACTAAGTCCAACGGGGACTAATAATAATAATAATAATAATAATAATAATAATAATAATAATAATAATAATAATAACATCGTTAAACATTTGAAAATCAAATTTAATATGAAATAAAATTCCCTTACTTGTGACAAGTGATGCTTTTGGTGACTTTTAACTGGCGGGAATGCCTGATTGTCGACGAAAGCATAACAGAACACCAGCTGTTTCACTGAAACCAGTGCAGCTGACCAGCCTTCTTGGGGTTATCTAACATGATGGGTGGCTGGTGCCACTTGCCACCTTTCATTTAAAAAAATAACAAAATGCTTAATGTTTTATATATTTTGTTATTTTGGTATGGATCAAATCCATCTTTGTTATTAGATTGTTTTAATACTCGTTTCAGTTGATTTGGGGGATGGGTTGGATATGTATTGCTTTTGGAATGGTTCTTCCCTGTCCATTTCCCCCTCCCACGATCCTGGCCTGGTTTGGTTAAGTCCACATTGACATTCTATTTCTTTTCCTCATAAAACGATTAATTTCTGATGTTTTTTTAAAATTGTGGGTTGCATGCACGAACCCAGAGACAAAGTAACTTCTTGCGTTTGAATCACCATCATGGCTTCCACAGTTATTGAGGTAGGTTAGGCTACAGTTTTACATTGTTTTGAGAGGGGAAGAAGCAGAATAAGAAGAATAAGCACAAATTCTCTCTGGCATTCTTGGAGAACCTTCTCAGTGCCGACGAGTCTGACATTCCACTCAGGCCGACTGGCAAGGACTTCAAGCAATCATCAAACTTCTAGACTTGTCTCCCATTTCTACTTTCTCCGACATCAACTCATCCCTGGGATTTTTTTCAAAGAAATTTGCTCTCTCTCATGCACAGATTTTTCCCATCTCATCTTAAGTTGTCATACCCTTCCTCTCGCCCATGGTACACTGAAGCTTGTGGCGAGGCAGTTGCCTTGAAACAATTTGCCTTCGCTTCATGGAAGGCAAATCCAACTGAAGGCAATCTCAGTTAGTTCCACAAGGCTCGAGCTCGGAACAAATGTGTATCTACTCTCAGGAGTGCCAGGAAACATCTTTCTAATCTCAAATCTGAACTCTCAAACCTGTCTCCCTATTCCAAATCCTGGTGTCGTCTGGTTAAATCTATTTCTGGTGTATGTTCTCCCTCCATCACCTCCCTTTCATCAAATGGCTGCACAGCTGACACTGCTCGTAAAAAGGCTGAGTCCCTAAACTCTGTGTTTGCTTCATAATCTTCTGTCCCAAATCCATCGCTTTCTGGACCCAGCTTACTCAGCCACACCCAGCTGCACCTGGACTCTGTGTGCATTGCTCCCGACAAGATGGAGAGTTTGCTGTCAAACCTAGACTCTGATTCTGCAACCAGACCAGACGCCATCAGTATACCTTTCCTAAAAACCTGCTCTGCTGCTCTTGCACACCCAAAATCAGCAAACATTACCACTTGGCATTGAAGATGTGCAAAAACAGATCGCTGCAACTACAGACCAATCAGCCTGCTCCCAATCATCACCAAGGTCACAGAATCCATCATCACTTCCAACATTAAATCCATCCTTTTCTCCAATGGCTTAAATTTCCAATCATCAATTTGGATTCAGACCAGGTCACTCTACCCTGGGGTTGTGGCTTCTGCTTTCTCAAAAATAGATGGAGGTCCTCAATGCCAGATATGAGATTAGAGCCATCTCCCAAGACATAACATGAGCTTTTGATACAGTCTGGCACTGCACATTGCTCACCAATCTCTCTTCTGAAGGTATCCAAGGTAATCTCCACTCATGGCTTGCACACTTCCTTTCCTGTTGCAGTCAACGTGCGGCCCTCAATGGAATTCTCTCATCTCCTCTACCTGTCCAGGCTGGAGTTCCTCAAGGCAGTGTTCTGGGCCCTGTGCTTTTTCTGGTTTTCATCAGTGATCTCTCTGATTCTGGAAAATCCTCTTTACCTCTTTGGTGATGACTCCACCCTCTGCTATACTATCTCTCATCCCTCAGATCAGCAGGCAGCAGCCTCTTCACTTTCTGCAGACCTGGATAAAATTACCAGCTGGGCAAACACTTGGAACATGTCTTTCAATTCCGACAAATATCACATTCTCAGAATGTCTCTCCAAAAGGACTCTCTGGATAACCCCTCAATCTACTTTCTCAACAATCCTCATGAAGAAGTCCTGGCATTCAAGCTTTTGAACCTCACTATCTGCCATGATCTTTCCTGGGAAAGACATATTTCCAAACTGGTCTCCAAAGCCAATCACCGACCTGGCGTCCTCCATTATGCAAAGTCCTTCCTTGGCACACCTGACATCCGAACCTCATACAAAGCTTTCATTCCCAGCATGATGGAGTACTACTCTCCACCCTGGGCTGGTGCTCCTACCTCA
The DNA here is from genome assembly GCF_056783735.1 of Eptatretus burgeri. Taxonomy (NCBI): domain Eukaryota; kingdom Metazoa; phylum Chordata; class Myxini; order Myxiniformes; family Myxinidae; genus Eptatretus; species Eptatretus burgeri. The sequence goes on from NC_140965.1 coordinate 76,823,245, forward strand.
CACCCAGCTAGGTTTCATGCTGTGGAAACCAAGGCTTTTAGGAACATTGGTATCTCCCACGATGAAGCTGCGGTCCGCCAGCAACCCCCTTCTGTGGAAACTGCCAAAATCAAGATATACTGCTCAGCTTCACTCTTTCATTCCTCTTTTTTCCTGCCTCTGGAATAAACACCCACACTCTCTTCAATCCCACTCTTCCCTCCAGGTCTTCAAAACAGCTGTTCACCACCATCTCATATCCTCCCCCATCCAAAACCATGATCTTTTCTCCCCCCATTAATACACTCCAAACCCACCTCCTCCAAATTCCCTTCTTTCTTTCCTGAAAGTCCCTGTCGTGTCCATCTTGTTTACCCTGTGTACCCTGCCCCCATCCCTCTCCTTTCCACAGATCTCCTCAGGTCTCTGTTCTCTCCTGTTTTGTGCTTCCCTCTCCTGCTCCTCTTGCCTCCTGCGCCCTTTGTCATCCTGCGCCCTAATGGCTTATTTTGTGTGTGTTTGCTCTTATACGAGCCTTGTCAATGCATACAACAAAAAAGGCGTTTTAGCGATCGAATAATGTGGTACTTTAGCGATGTTTTCTGGCTATTTTAAAATCTTGGTAGTTCAGAAAACGCTCGAGAATAAAAGTTATGGCTTTTAAATGCTTATGACTTCACTCTATAGTAGTTTTATAAGTACTCGTACGGGCCCGTGGGGGCGGGCCCGTAGGTGCGTAAACGACGACTGCATTGGGGCATTATTTCAATTAGATCGGACCAACCGTATCATAAATGGCCATAACTTGGGAAACACCTGGGAAACATATTCAGGTCCCCAGCGTCAATTGTGACGTCATATCAAATGAAGAAGAATTGTGACGCCCCCTCTCTCTCGCCCCCCTCACTCCCCCCTAGTCTCGCCCCTCCTATCTCCCCCCTCCTCTCTCGCCCTTCTCCCTCGCCCCTCTCTCTCTCGCCCCCACTCCCACCCCTCTCTCACACCCCTCTCACATCCCCTCTCCCATCCCCCTCTCTCGCTCTCTCTCTCGTCCCCACTCCCACCCCCTCTCTCTCCCCCTAGTCTCACCCTTCCTCTCTCCCCCTCCTCTCTCGCCCCTCTCTCTCGCCCCCACTCTCATCCCCCCCTCTCCCGTCCCCCCTCTTTCGCAGATATTGGGCGACAGATAAATGGCCGCAGCTTGGAAACCACTCGTCCGATTAATATCAAACCTTAAAAAGGCGCATCCGTGGGTCCCCAGCAATATTCCTGGCAAGTTTCAATCCGATCAGACTGGTGGTCGTCTGGTTATTAATAATTTGGGAAAAGATTGGCATGATAAGGTGAGAAGGTGGAACGACACCTTCAGCTGCCATATATACACCTTTTCAACACTGAAAAAGCAGTAAAATGGCCGTAACTTGGGAACCGCTCGTCCGATTGACATCAAACCTCGAAAAGGCACATCCGCCCGTCCCCGGCAATATTCCTGGCAAGTTTCAATCAGATCGGACCGGCGGTCGTCGAGAAACGGTGGTCGCAGACAGACACACAGAGATTGCTGGAATTATAGATAGATATCATTCTGTACACGTTTGAATGGGTAGCCATTTTTCCCCATGTCATCCCTCGACATGGAGTATTACCATACTCCATGATAAAGGTTTGTTGAAAATTTAATGACAAAAGTTCAATGATAAAAAAATTATGGTCTCGACAGCAGAGCGATTGCAAAACCCCGTCGTCCGCTGCACAGGGGGCGGGCTAATTAACAGATTCTGTGCAGCATCCTTGGCCATTTGTAAATTAACCCCAACATTCTATGTCTACTTTAAGCATAAGAATAATTAATACATTGGATGTGGACTTTCTCCATGTTCGCCACTCCTGCTCCTGGGAGTGTTTGACCGCACGGTGTCGATCTACTGTAATCTATATCGTTCAATCTAAGGCAAGGAACCTCAAAAGGTGGACCACGGTCCACATCCGGACATCATCAGCCTGGATCTCAGAGCTAATCCACCCCCCACCCCCCCCCCCCCCACAAAATGGATTGATATCATGGTCTAATTTATCTGCTAAATTATTCCTAAGTTCTTTCCCCTGTCATGTTCTTTTATTCTATCTGCTGCTAATTGTGTTAATGGCCTCTGGCATTTATCCATTCAGACCAGCTAGATCAATGATAAACGCCATAAGAGATTCATGCAGGAGGTGATTAACATGGGATTAACACGTGGTATATATATATATATATATATATATATATATATATATATATATATATATATATATATATATATATATATATATATATATATATATATATATATATATATATATATATATATATATATATATGTATGGAGGATACGTATGGAGGATATGTATGGAGGATATGTATGGAGGATATGTATGGAGGATATGTATGGAGGATATGTATGGAGGATATGTATGGAGGATATGTATGGAGGATATGTATGGAGGATATGTATGGAGGATATGTATGGAGGATATGGATGGAGGATATGTATGGAGGATATGTATGGAGGATACGTATGGAGGATACGTATGGAGGATATGTATGGAGGATATGTATGGAGGATATGTATGGAGGATATGTATGGAGGATATGTATGGAGGATATGTATGGAGGATATGTATGGAGGATATGTATGGAGGATATGTATGGAGGATATGTATGGAGGATATGTATGGAGGATATGTATGGAGGATATGTATGGAGGATATATATGGAGGATATATATGGAGGATATATATGGAGGATATGTATGGAGGATATGTATGGAGGATATGTATGGAGGATATGTATGGAGGATATGTATGGAGGATATGTATGGAGGATATGTATGGAGGATATGTATGGAGGATATGTATGGAGGATATGTATGGAGGATATGTATGGAGGATATGTATGGAGGATATGTATGGAGGATATGTATGGAGGATATGTATGGAGGATATATATGGAGGATATATATGGAGGATATGTATGGAGGATATGTATGGAGGATATGTATGGAGGATATGTATGGAGGATATGTATGGAGGATATGTATGGAGGATATGTATGGAGGATATGTATGGAGGATATGTATGGAGGATATGTATGGAGGATATGTATGGAGGATATATATGGAGGATATATATGGAGGATATGTATGGAGGATATGTATGGAGGATATGTATGGAGGATATGTATGGAGGATACGTATGGAGGATACGTATGGAGGATACGTATGGAGGATACGTATGGAGGATACGTATGGAGGATACGTATGGAGGATACGTATGGAGGATACGTATGGAGGATACGTATGGAGGATATGTATGGAGGATATGTATGGAGGATATGTATGGAGGATATATATGATGGATAATATTTTCTCTGCTCATATCTTGTTTCCATTTCATTGCGAACAGTAACTTTGCCTGATTGATTTTATTATCTTGCCAAAACGAAGTTTTTGCAAGATATGTTAGTCAGCTTGTATGTTTTTTGTTTTTTTTTGTCTGTAATCACGTATAAATCACTCTGCAGAGCACAGTTATCATTGGAAATTTTTGTAACTTCGCATATCAGAGGCCTATAGAGGTCCCTTTCAGCACATAACATTTTGAAGGTCAAGGTCAAAGGTCAAGGTCACTTTGTCACAAATCAGGAGAGTCGACGAAACCCTTATTTTTTGAGTAATTTTGATCCAATCGTCTTCAAACTTCATGGGAATATAGTTCATGGTCTGGCGCTCAGCTGATTAATTTTTGGTGGCGATCGGCCTTGACCTTCATGGTTAGCGCTGGAGGTCGAAAGTCTTTGACCCCAAGGTCAAATTTTGAAATCTTAGATACCATGTCGAGTAATACCTCATAATGAAAGCGCTTGATAAGTGCTTTCCAGATCTGTCAAAAGTTTGACGCTATGACGTCATGACGAAAAAACGGATTTTTTTTCATGGTTACTCTGTAGAACGATTCTCATTGGAATCTCTCGTAAGCAGATATTCCTCAAGGAGTCGCTCCTGGTGGATAGCAGCCCTGTTCACCTCAGTGTGACCTTAAAGAAGTCTCACGTGGTCACCTTTTGGCAAGATACAGGTCACCCTGCGGGTGACATTGTTTTTTATTTTATTGTCATTGATATTTCATGGAGGTTGTTTATTGATTTTAGACTGTTTTTTGGGGTTTCTAAATTGAACTAACTTCCTTTACATTTAATATTATCAATTTGATTTAATATTACTCATTCGTTGACTTTATATTGGTAAGTACATTCCTCTCTTTATATATAGGTAACCAACTCACATTAAGCGAAAGAGGCCATTTGCACTGACTGCGTTTCCAAAACATGCCACCCTGTGAAGATACATTTATCAAAATTAAAAAAAGTTTTTTTTAACCCTTTCACAGCAATTAGCTTTATGATGCTCGGCGATGCAAGCTGCTATAGCCATCATTTTATGTCATATTGCGTGCCTAAATTTCAAATCTTTTCGGTGTGCACCTACTCCGCCACTCTCCTCCCCATCGACACCAACCATGGCCGTGTTCCTCATGCTCCTCTAGTCAAGAAGGAGGAGAGTTGTGCATCTGCATCTCTTTATCTCCCCATGTAGACAAGATGGTGAAGTGATGTGGCGACTGTAGGGTTCTGTTGTCTTTGAATTGTATTCAGTTGTTCCTGGAATAATTATGCTTAACAACACTAATTGCCTGAGAGAAGAATGTTAATGTTGATGGGTTGCAAATAGATAAACTTTTATGCAAGAACATTTTAAAACATGGTGTCCACAGAATGCAGCTTTTACTTGTTACCTCCACCATCGAATGTGGAAGGAGGTTATGTTTTCACCCCTGTCTGTCTGTTTGTTTTCTGTATGTTTGTGTACAGGATATCTCAAAAAGTTGTGGATGGATTCGGACGAAATTTGGTGGACACGTTGGGTGTGTGATGAGGAAGAATTGATTCAATTTTGGTGAAGATCCGAATCTCGATCCGGTATATAATTTTTCAAGTGATTCTTCAGAATTGAGAGACAGGGCTTAAATCACATATATATATATATATATATATATATATATATATATATATATATATATATATATATATATATATATATATATATATATATATATATATATATATATATCAGAAAGTTGTTGATGGATTCGGATGAAACTTGGTGGACAGATTGGGTGTGACAAGGATGAATTGATTCGAATTTGGTGAATATCTGAATCCACATCTGGATACGAGAATTTTTTTGATTTTTAAAGCGATTATTTACCATTGAGAGATTGGGTCAAGAACGATATACAGCACGATGTCTCAACATTTTATTGATGTATGTAATTATGACGCCTGATATGTTCTTGGGGACCAGGCATTGCGTTTCGGAGGTATGCCCTCTACCGAGTGCCTTTCTTGTTTACAATGTACTGGGTTGTGTGGCCCCCAAGATGCTCAGGAATTTTTGGTTCTGAACCATGACCAAAAATATTTGGGGACTCCTGTTCTTCGATATTTAAAAGATTACATCATACTCATGCAGTTTTGCACAACATTGGAACAGGGTTATAAATGTTGTATTTATAATACAAATTCTTGCTGTTTTTTTTTTTTTCGTAGATTCCTTTTTTCTATCATCATTTGTTCTCCCATCTTGTTTTTTCTCCTGTGCATTATTGGCTGCTCTTAGAGCACCCTTATTCTGGAGATTTCCATCTGTCTGTCTGTCCACGAAACTTTGGTCAAGGCGAGGGGCTAAACCACTCAACCGATTCCAATGAAATTTGGTAGGTAGGACCAATATTTCTGGGAATCGTGTGCTTTCGAATATGGGACCCCAGACCCTAGCAACGGCATAGCAACGGCCCTTTAAAGTGGTCAAAAAATCGAAATTTTTTTTAAAAAAATCGAAAAATTGAAGCTTAGAGTTCTGTGCGCAATCTATCTCGCTCCCTTCATGCCAATTTGCAGCCCTAACAAAAAATTATTTGAAGGAGGAGATAGGTTTTGGGCGAATACATGTCGAACATTTCAGAAACGGTTAATTGCGAATATCTCTAAGAGAAAGAGCCTGATTTTGATGAAACTTGGGTGAAATGTGTACAATGTGGCTAGCATGTACACAAAAATGAATGGTTGCTATGCACACCTCCGTTGCTTAGCAACAGCTAAAATACTTTATCGTACATCGTACACTTATTGTGGACTGTACCAAAAAAATCAATACCTCCGAAACTGGACCTCCGAGGGATCTTTTTTTTTGTGCCCAAGGAGAATGTCCCACAGCATCATATAAAAAAATAAAATCTTTAGCGAATAGATAAATTGAATTACCAGGGCTGCTGTTTGTTAGAGTCTCTTTGGAAACATGCCTGAAATTTCACAAGGCGGGTTTCTGGGCGCAAACTAAGAGGGCTGTGATAATCATATTTATTGTGCTAAATTGATTCATAGCATGTACATGAATATCGGCTCGTCGCATCAGCCAGCTTTCCATGTAGAGCGAGCAGCCATGTCGCCTACCGCCTTGTTTTATTTATTATTCAGGATCAATTTATTTTGGCCTCGTTTAAATTTCATTGTCTTTTTTTTATTTGTTTTCAAAGCCAGGCAATCATTTCCAGAAATTATTTATTTGCATGCCATTTTCAATTGCTGTCATGTTTATTCTTTATATTTACATGCTTGTTATTTTTACTCTTTATTTTGCCTCTGATGACGAAGTTGTCGGAGGCATTATGTTTTCGGGTTGTCCTTCCATCCGTCCATACGTACGTATGGCTGTCCGTACATACATATAGCCATCCGTCCGTACATCCGTGCTAATTTTCTCTATTTACTCTGCAACTGCTTATCCGATTGACATGAAATTTTCATCCTAGGTGCAACTACTCGTGTGGAATGTTATTATGATAATTGTGACATCATAGGTCACGTGGCGTGGCAGCCATGTTAGAAAAAAGGAAAAACTTTGGTCCTCTGTATCTCCGAAACACCCCATGGAAAAAATTGAAACTTGGCACAAGTGAAGAGCTCCTCATGGGAAACAAGTATGATATTTTTTTTGATGATGGCATAGGTGGCTTCATTATTACGTCACAATTGCATACATTGAACACGTTATCCTATCAGTATGAACATTTTTGAGGGTCATCTCTGGCTAAATTGTATGGTGGGGAATTGATGTTATCAATTTTGTGGTTCGGCAGCCATATTTTTTTTTAACATAAAAAACCTTTAAAAACCTCCAAAACAGCTGAACAAATTGAGGCCAAATTTACAGGTATGATCACCTATCCACGAGGAACAAAAAGTTCTCAACCTATGATGTCATAGGTCACATGATTTGGCAGCTCTAATTTTTTTGAAGAATAATCCTTTAAAATCATCTTCTCCAGAACGGCTTGCCTGATTGAGGAGAAACTTCACCCACATGTTCCCCAAGCCTTGCGGATACTAGATTGTTCACAAATAATTAATAGGTCACGTGGTCTGGCAGCCATATTGGATTGAGCGAAAATTTTGTTTTTTAAACTTCTTTTTCTTGAACCGCTTCATCAGTCAATGTGAAACTTCAAAATTATGATCAAGTCGTCATGTGGAATATACATTTTAAATTTCAACCTGATCGGACACATGGTCTAGCAGCCAGAATTATTTAATATTTTGAATCTGGGTCTCGGGATTTAAATGAAACTTGGTACAAGTATGTATGATAATGTAATAATGTGGGTGGATGCATATCTGCTGATGTCGTGATGTTGAAGAGCGCCCTTCTAGTTTACATTCCAAAGCAAGTGCTTTCTTTATCTGCACAGGTTAAGATTAATGGGCTCATGAGATAACAATGACTGGAGGTGCAACAAACCATCAGCAGGTTGCGACTGAACAGGTAGGGACATACTGACAATGAATGAGGGACATATTGACAAAACAGCACAATCAGAAAAGTGAAACAATGTGGAGAAGGGTGGGGTTAGGGGAGGTTTGGGAGAGGGAGGGAGCGAGTGGGTATTATGAGATGGTAATTAGCAGCCACCTGAGAAGCATGAAATAACTCGCAGATATCAAAGTCTGTTCCAAAAAACAAAAGAAAATGTGGACAAAGGAGTGATAAAGGTGAACTTAGAATTGGGAAGAGCAAGAAGGATTGGGTTACTGGATGAATGCAATGGAGGAGTTAAGAGCTGTAGTAGCAACAATGGGTGTGAAGTGATATCACCAACTTGTTCGTGGTGAAAAAGTAATGTGCTCTCATCCTCGGCCTGCTGCTCTAGAGATACCAATTTCCCCAGAGCTTTGGAATGAAGTACCTCCAGCACTACAGAATGAGAAACAGCAGGCCACAGTGAAAAGCTGTAATTCATGATGCTGCAAAGGAACGTCTGAGAATGGCCAAGAAAGATCTTCGCTCTGCAAATTAGAAGGAATGCTGACATCATTCTCATTTAATTCATTGTCTACAGTACTCATCCAAAAGAAGTGTGGGTGGAGGGGATGGAGTCATGTGACTCAATGACGTGAAACCAATATTGTTGATTTCATAAATTTCAAATCTGTTCATCCATCCCATAATATAGCTCGTAGTTAATGGTGTATATATATATATATATATATATATACACATATATATATATATATATATATATATATATATATATATATATATATATATATATACATATATATATATATATATATATATATATATATATATATATATATATATATATGTTTGTATATATATATATATATATATATATATATATACACATATATATACATATATATATATATACATATACACATATATATACATATATATATACATATATATATATATACATATATATATGTATTTATATATATATATATATATATATATATGTATATATATATGTATCTATATATATATATATATACAAACATATATATATATATATATATGAGGTGTGTTCAAAAAGTATCCAACCTTAATTTTTCGTGCGTAAACAACTGAAGCTCGGGAGGCATGGTTTAGTGTACTTATGTAGGCGATCCTAATCTGTATGTGTGAATATTTTCCCACCTGCAGAAGCTGTCAGTCGACGACAGACCGCCGATGAGTGAGGAAGTGGAAGTGAGCGCCGTCGGATTTTCATTTTTGACAAAATGACTGAAAAACTTGAGCAACACTACTGCATCAAATTTTGTGTAAAGCTTGGCGATTCCCAAGTAGAAACGATCCGCAAGATTCAACAGGCCTTCGGGAACGAAGCAATGGGCACCACACAGATAAAAGAGTGGTACAACCGCTTCAAAGATGGTCGCACATCAGTGGAAATTGAAGCACGTTCTGGTAGGCCCTCCACATCTCGAAATGAGATTGTCATTGACCAAGTGAGGACCCTGCTGATGCAAGATCGTCGAATCACGATCAGAGAACTTGCAGACGAGGCGGGCGTCAGCATTGGATCCATTCATTCCATTGTGACTGAGGATTTGGGCTTCAGGAGAATCTCAGCGAAGTTCGTGCCAAATCTGCTAACGATCGAGCAGAAGCAACTCCGTTTGGAGATCGCACAGGACATGCTGGAGACTGTGAACAGTGATCCCAACTTCTTCAACACAGTGATCACTTGTGATGAAACCACAGTGATCCGTCATTTTGTCAAAAACGAAAATCCGACGGTGCTCACTTGCACTTCCTCACTCATCGGCGGTCTGTCGGGGACTGACAGCTTCTGCAGGTGGGAAAATATTCACACATACAGAGTAGGATCGCCTACATAAGTACACCAAACCATGCCTCCCGAGCTTCAGTTGTTTACGCACGAAAAATTAAGGTTGGATACTTTTTGAACACACCTCGTGTATGTATACATTTATATATATATATATATATATATATATATATATATATATATATATATATATATATATATATATATATATATATATATGTATTGTGACGTCCACGGGACTTGAACAGTCCCGCCAACGTAGAATGAGCCAAAACGATGGAGGCAGTTTATTTATTTATAACCCAAACATGGCGGTTCTAATCGCTCTACCGCAAACGGGACGAGGAAGGTGGCACGAGTCACTTTTCACTGAGTTGATGATGTTTATTTGTTTTTACTATTAACCAGAAATAACAAGACTCGGCAAGAAAAGGGATCCGGGGCGATTCTACGGGATGGTGTGGGATCGGGCGTGGGGAAAAACACAGACAATTCCAATGAATATACAGATCTCAAACCCTCTAAGGCGCCAAGCACACACATACACACACACACACACACACACACACACACACACACACACACACACACACACACAACGTAGCTATTTCTGGTGGTCAGGCTGGACCGTGGTGTGGACGCAACTGTCCCTGGATCGGCGTCGGACGAGCTGGCCTTGCTCTCGTCAGGGGGGCAGAAGAAACCGTGGTGCTGTCGACCTCCTGGTCTTGGCCCAAGTCCGCTCACAGCCACCAGGGAACCAGTTCTGGCGCCAAGTTGCGAGCAGGAGAGGGAGGCAGCAGGTCCGCCCGCCGTTCGACCCCGTACTCCGAGTCAGCAGAACCCCAGAGCCAACCAAGGTGAGGCACGAGGCTCAGCAAGGCTCCAAGACACGATGAAGAATACGATCGAATCAGCACAATAACAAGTATGCTTCCCGCGCAACAGCCTCCACACCAAAAAAACACGATCGTTTTGTCCCGATCTTCTTCCTCTTCCTTTTCGACCCCGAACAGAACCTTTTTATCCTCCTGTCCTCGTCACTTCCAATCGAGCTGTTTATTGGCCCACCGCCGTCGCCTTCTGCCAATCGTGATCACGGGGCGGAGCCATCCGCTGCACTGTCCTGTGACGTCACGGCCAGTCTCCAGAGAATACCAAAAAGGGTTTACGCAGACACACTTACCCTATCCCGTGTCCCTATCTAATTACGTGACAATTATCATTTCCCCCCTTGAAGAAATGAACATTTACTAGACAACTTATCACCACTGAATTGCTACTTATTACATCGAGATCCTGGTAAACTCGAACAGCATGGCATACCTAATTAAACATCCAAATTACCCTTTGAATGCATACCCCCCCCTCAAACGTAACACTGCCCCCTCCTCTGGTACCGCAGCTCCTGCAAGGTATATCACAGGCGCTACCGTACCAGCCTTAACACTTACTGACTCACACCTAATTAACCTAACGAAATAAAGTAGGAGGGGCAATGGGCAGCGAGTCGCAGCTAACTTACCTATCCTGCTTAATGTACTACCCCCTTATGGCCTTATCCTCGCCTAAACCATCATTCGGTTTTTATTTTGGTTTTTTTTTTATCACATGAGAGCACTGAGCGAAGTTGCACTCCATCTTCTGGATCATCGCTCTTGCCCAACACTCTTCCAGTGATCTGGGGAGGGGAAACAAAGGTTCCACAAAAACACAACACATACTTTATATTCCTACTCTAAGCCTTAACGACACTATTCACAGGATATTTACACTTGACCGCCTCCCCCAGTGGATGCTAATAGACCCAGCGTTACCTGGGGAGCCAATTTTCAAATTTGCTTGCCCCAAAATTCTGCGGACATCATGCCCTTGCTGCACATGTCAAGTTGTGCGGGATCGAGTGGGACTCATACATCTTCACAACACTCACACCATGGTCATCATCACATTTCTAGGTCATGGTCCCCATTTTAATCATGCAGGCTGAATCCCGTCGTGGCCGTGGGGTGGGTTACCACAAGATGATGGGGGCATCTCAGGTGCAACCATGCCCACAGGTAAGCTTTAGTCCAGCCCAGACGTTTCTCCGCCCCGCTCCCTTTGATTCCCACCCCCCGGTAGCCATCAGCTCTCATCCCGTACAAACACTGGAAGGGGTCTCACTGGCTCCTCTGGCCTTCCTGGGTCGCCAAGGTCCTACCCGCCTTGGTCGCCCAACCAGACCCTCTCCCAGTTGCCTCCAGACACTGTCACCATTAGCCACCAGGTGGTGAATCTCCTTGAAGGGGGTCGCAATTCACGCTCACCGTGAGCTTCAGCAATCCCTGTGGACAAGCACATCATCCCCACCCACAAAACCCACATGACTCCCCACCCCATCGGCCTTACATGTGACACCTGCATTTCTAACACTTCGCCGACCATGACCTTCCCTGTTACCACACCATGCCCAATAAAAAAACAATGTGTGCACCATACATTTCACTTCTTCACTTAAAACAACTCACACAGCACTTCTCCTCACCTGATCCACGCACCAGCCATTGGACAGCCACTCGTGCCCGCTTTGTTTCCAATTACCCACTGTCCCGATTGTCACTCTAAAACCCAGCAGAACTCACAAACCCTCACCAATTTTCCCACAATTCATTTTTTTCCACCAAAGGAGGGCACTTCGCCACAATCTCAGCAGCCGAGCATGGCCGTATATGCTCAGCCCAATCTAGTCTCCCCGACCCCCGACAGTGATCTCCGGACCCGACCTATGAAAGGGCATCTCGGATAGACCTGGCGGTTCAGCAGGAGGATTCACCCTCTCCGAGTCTAAAAGTCTATTGGAGGGTCCCTCCATCGCCGGGTACCGGCAATATCGTTGCATGTGTCCTCTTCGCCCGCACCGGAAACAACTCCCCATAAAAGGCCCCCGTGGGTATCGGTGTAATGTCTCTTCCGGTTCCGGACCCCCTCGGCCATAATCAAATTGCCCTATTGGCTGGGCTGGACCCCGCCACTTTGGCGCATCAACTACCGAATTAACCCTTATCAAACTTGACAGTTTCTGGCAAATTTCCTGAAACATTTGGGTCATGTCAATTTCTCCCAGCCCCCCTCCCTGATCCTGGATCTCCGCCTGTCAGATCGTCACCGATGGCCTCTCTGGAACCCGACCCGGCCGACTCCACAAGGCCAGCCTGGCCGCGCACTCGGCCGCTCGGTGAACGGTGGGTGGATCCTGTAACTCCATTAGCGCTCGGACCTCAGGGTCAGGAAGAGCAGCTAAAAATTTCTCGAGTGGCAGTCTGTCCCACGCCTCCACTGTAAGGTCCCGATACGCGATCCTGCTGATTGGTAAATGTCCTGTGCCAGCTCCTGCACTGTCTCACCCGGCTTTAATCTGCGGTGCTGGAGCTGGGCCCTCACCAGATCACAGTTCGCCGCAAACCCAAACCGATGGCTCAACGCCTCGCAAATGTGGGAGCTGGTCAACATCCCCTCCGCGATCACGTTTAACACATCTGCGGCTGGTCCCCGCAACGTTGCCACCAAATTCCCTGTACGTTCCCGCTCATTCCACCCGTTTAGTCCGGAAATACACTCAAATTGCGTCAGAAAAGCTTCAAGGCTCCCTGACCCGTCAAAATTTACCAGGGGGGTCACTTTTACGGTGGCCCGCTTCTCAGTTTCTCCCTTGTCCGAATCCAGCCCAGGGATCAAACACCCTTGTGGCTGCGTATCCAATTTCGGAGCCCACTGTGGCCAAAGATGTTTTGTGGTGAGGGTCTCATGGGTCAATTTTGCCTCCTGTTCCAAACGTTGAATGGACCGATTCACCTCTTCCCGCAGGATCTTCTGGGCCCGCACAACCTCCTCCAAGGCTCCGTCGCGAGTTTGTAGCTGCTCCTCAACCAACCCGGACACTCTACTTACAAAAGACGGCTCTACCAGGCCTTTATCCAAGACTTCATCTTGGCTCATAATTTTATCTTGTTCGTCCAAACGAGCCTCCAATCCTTTTACCTCCTCCGCCAAATTCGTCCCTTGCTTCCTCAGCTCTCCCCACTCTTCTACTTGCAGCTGCATACGAGCATCCACACAGGCACGATGACGTTCCAGGCTTTCATCCACTTTATCAACCCGAATGTTCGTTGCATCAATTTTATCTACCAATTTTTTTCGTATATTTTCCCCCTCCAATGTAATTTCTACCTTTGTTTCCTCCAATCTATCCTCGAATTTACTTTGTATTTCACCCAATTTAACATCCACACACTCCTGCATCTCAGTTTTCATTTTCTCCATCTTTTCCCCCAATTCATCCCTCATTAAATCAATCCGTGCACCCAACTGTTCCCCCATTACCCCCAATCGATCCGCCATCTCTGCCCCCTGTGCCGTCATTTCTGCCCTCTGTGTCACGAATTGATTTTCCATTTGTGCCGTCATTTCTGCCATTTATGCCCCCTGTGCCGTCATGTCTGCCCTCTGTGTCACGAATTGATTTTCCATTTGTGCCGTCATTTCTGCCATTTGTGCCCCCTGTGCCGTCATTTTTGCCCCCTGTGCTGTAATTGCACTCATTAAACGTTCCAACATTGTCCAGATCGTCATCGTGCCGGTTTTCGGCGCTGCCGGCTCCGTTACGGGCGAGGGAGGTTCCAACCCTACCCCCGTCTCTCCCTTCTTCCCCCGACTCGCTGCCAGACACGTGGCCTTCCTCCTCAAACATCTGCACATCCGCCATGGTGCAGAAGTCCCGTTTGCCGCCAATTAATTTAAATTTGAAAAATCCCGTCAAAATTTTCCCGCGCTCGCGCGCTTTTCTGTAGTAATTTTATATTCCAATTCGTGGCGAGATTTTAATCCTGGTATATAATTTAGAGGGGTTCGAACATCCAACACCCTGACACCAATGTGACGTCCACGGGACTTGAACAGTCCCGCCAACGTAGAATGAGCCGAAGCGATGGAGGCAGTTTATTTATTTATAACCCAAACATGGCGGTTCTAATCGCTCTACCGCAAACGGGACGAGGAAGGTGGCACGAGTCGCTTTTCACTGAGTTGATGATGTTTATTTGTTTTTACTATTAACCAGAAATAACAAGACTCGGCAAGAAAAGGGATCCGGGGAGATTCGACGGGATGGTGTGGGATCGGGCGTGGGGAAAAACACAGACAATTCCAATGAATATACAGATCTCAAACCCTCTAAGGCGCCAAGCACACACACACACACACACACACACACACACACACACACACACACACACACACACACACACACACACACACACACACACACACACACACACACACACACACACACACACACACACACACACACACACACACACACACACACACACACACACACACACACACACACACACACACACACACCGTAGCTATTTCTGGTGGTCAGGCTGGACCGTGGTGTGGACGCAACTGTCCCTGGATCGGCGTCGGACGAGCTGGCCTTGCTCTCGTCAGGGCGGCAGGAGAAACCGTGGTGCTGTCGACCTCCTGGTCTTGGCCCAAGTCTGCTCACAGCCGCCAGGGAACCAGTTCTGGCGCCAAGTTGCGAGCAGGAGAGGGAGGCAGGTCCGCCCGCCGTTCGACCCCGTACTCCGAGTCAGCAGAACCCCAGAGCCAACCAAGGTGAGGCACGAGGCTCAGCAAGGCTCCAAGACACGATGAAGAATACGATCGAATCAGCACAACAATAAGTTTGCTTCCCGCGCAACAGCCTCCACACCAAAAAAACCACGATCGTTTTGTCCCGATCTTCTTCCTCTTCCTTTTCGACCCCGAACAGAACCTTTTTATCCTCCTGTCCTCGTCACTTCCAACCGAGCTGTTTATTGGCCCACCGCCGTCGCCTTCTGCCAATCGTGATCACGGGACGGAGCCATTCACTGCACTGTCCTGTGACGTCACGGCCAGTCTCCAGAGAATACCAAAAGGGGTTTACGCAGACACACTTACCCTATCCCGTGTCCCTATCTAATTACGTGACAATTATCATTTCCCCCCTTGAAGAAATGAACATTTACTAGACAACTTATCACCACTGAATTGCTACTTATTACATCGAGATCCTGGTAAACTCGAACAGCATGGCATACCTAATTAAACATCCTAATTACCCTTTGAATGCATACCCCCCCTCAAACGTAACAATATATATATATATATATATATATATATATATAAATATAGATATACACTGTATATACTGTATATACTCTATATATATATATATATATATGTATATATATATATATATATATATATATATATATATATATATATATATATATATGTATGGGCTCTTGATGCCACACTGACTGTTGGCTGTGACTGGTGAGGCCAAATTGTATTTGTCCTCAATAAGTGCCATCTGCCACATGGACACCTTGTGTTACATCCACCAATCACAACCAGGAAGTCCAAATGTTGTTATTCAGCAGTCGGGCAATGTACCAATGGAAACTCTGAAATTCTCCTGACCTCATTACGATAGTATAATGTTTGCAGACTCAGAAGGGCATGCAAGGAAGTGATTAATGCAAAGTCAAAAGTTGTCACCAAGTCGATTAAAAGTAAAGCTACCGACCTGGTTTCACCCTTATTGGTGCTCACAGGGCAACATGTCACTGTTTCATCCACCTGTGACTTTTGAAGCCTTTGAGACTTATATATTGGCTATTGATGCCTGACTGACTGTTCAATAATAACCCTGAAAATGCATGGCTTTGAAATGGAACTGACTGAGGAGAGTATTAATCCATGGACTCGCAGGGTTTCTTCTTGAAAATATTGTGATGTTTTCGGGCATAACCGAAGACTGCATTCCACATTAGGTGTAAATCGGCCATCACCTCAAAAGAGATGACCAAGCAATAAGCCATTGAAGCCTCATATCGTTTCCGTTTGACTTAACCTATTCTTTATCTTCTCAGTCTTATATTTGTTCCTCCCACCACCAGAATGCATTGCCACATGCACAGATGTGAAATAAAAATGAATTCACTCTTATACTTATTGGAATAGTTGCATGCACAGAAGAATCAGAATAATTAAATGTCACAATAGTGATTGACATCTGTTTAAAGAGCCAAGTGATCACAAACTGAATAAACGAGAGAAGTTCATCAGCTCAAAGGTTGGGATTATAGACTGATGCTATACACGAAAGTGGATTGAAACAACATGTGTGTTTGTAGCTTTGAATGTCATTAAGCAGTTGTCTTTCTTATTGGTGACCAAATGCACATTAGCACGGTGCAAAATTGATTACGCCTTCACCATACTAATTTTGCCATCCTTGCTATTCAATTAACCCTTATTAAGCTGCAGGGCAATTTGAAAGCAGATTCTCCCTTTAGTACCTTAATGGTTATGCCCAGGATGGTTACCATCAATATCCTTGATTCTTCTGTGCATGTACCTCCTCTAGTAAGGAGAAGAGTGAGTTGGTTTTAGTTTCGCATCTGTGCATGCAGCAATCCATTCTAAGCAGAGGCCTGAAGTATTTATCGGTTGATTGAATCGTTAGAGGATTGTTCATTCAGACTAAATATTCCTTCTCTAATGAATGTAAATATGATTGAGTTTCAATTTAAAGTTCAGTCTGCTCGTTCCATCATGGCACTAAAGCATATGCAATGCCACTGTGAACTGATAAGGCTTGAAATGATATTTTTGTCATTGTGCAGTGGAGAATGAAGAAAGCCGATATATCAGTGCCCTCTGATTGGGAAAAATGCACTTCTCAAATAAACAACAACACAAGTTATCAGCATTAATATCAACTCACTTCTGCAATCTTACTTAAGTAATTTCTCAGTGAACTTCTTTCAACATAAACAACCTTAGATTTAAATCTCTAACCTCAAACTGTCGAAATTAATTACCCACGCACGCAAAGCTAAAAGAGGGATTAAGCAATTTGTTCACTTCTTTCTGTCTTTCTGTCTGTCCTGTCCACAAACATCAGTTTATGATCGAGTACCACCTTAATTTTAATTAATGCTATGTTTTGAACACAAATCGGACAAAAAAGACTGGTAGTTTAGCAATGCTTTGGCTCTGAATTCGTCCCAATCACGCATGCACAGAGAGGAGTGAAATAATTTTTTGACTCTGTCTGCCTGTCTGGCCTAATGTAACTTGCTAAATTAGGTGTTGTAAAAGACGATGCATCAACAGCGATAAACTTCCACAATTTTTTTTTCTACGACCTTTAAAATCTCAATGTTATTTCAATTGAATTATATACTTGAACACTGAAGAACACAAATTGCCTTTTTAGCCTTTCCCAAACTTCAATTTCATTTTTAACTAGCATAACCCACGCTCTGCGCGACATGTTGGGGTGGGTGTGTTTGAGAAAGGAACTGATACAGAGTATCAGTCGTAATTTTACTTTAATGCAGTAAGTGGAATACGATTTCACTGTTTCAGAACCATTTTATTTACTTTTTTTTTGTACCATGCACCTCATATGGTCTTTGAGATAATATAAGCCGAATATCACGTTACTCGAACGCAGAACAAAGTCGAAGATAGCGCGACACGAAACCACAAACTCGGAAATAATATATAAGATGCTTCCTTCCCATCAAGATGTTTTTTTTTGTATACATAGTCGATGCTCGTGGAAGAGCTACAACTAGTACACTGAACAGATCAGGACACAACAGGCCAAAAGGAACAGTTGAGAGAGGAGAGAAACACCAACAGCAGAGTTGAAGGCCAATATAGAGGCAGACATGAACAAACAATGGGTGTGGGATGTGGCTACAGGAGGGAAAACTGGAAATTTGGAAGGACGAGAGATTGGTGTGGGGTGAGGGGGTTAATGAAGGTAGAAAAGATCATGGTTTTGGATTGGGGACAATCTGAGATGGTGGCAAACAGCTGTGTTGAACGAAGATCTGCAGGGAAGAATGAGATTGAAGAGAATGTGGAAGTTGATTCCACAGGTGGGACAAAAGAGGAATGAATGAGTGGAAGTGAGCAGTGATCCTGGATTTCGGTAGTTTAACCAGAAGGGGGTTGATGGTGGACTGTGTACACTGCAGAGACCTGGGGGGGCGGGGGGTAGTGTGGACAAATGTGGAGTCATCAGCAAATAGATAATGAGGATAAGTTGTTTAACCATGTTGATGAGATGCTGTTCTTCTTTATGCCCATTGTACAGGTATATTTGTAGTTTTTGGAGATTTGGACAAGCTACCTAAAGCTGACTCTTCTTTCCCTTGAAATTGCATGGATGATCATGAACTTTATTGGACACTACTGGAACACGTTCATGTTTGTGTTGTAAAATCGAATCTATATTTTTAACAATGTATTATTGTTTTTTTTTTTTAATTATATTTTCCTATACAATGTAAGGCTAGTGGAGGAACTGCAGCGCAAAATGTACATGGACACAAATGCATGCGACAACACCCAGACTTCACTTCAAACAAACACAGGCACTGAGGTTTCGGGAAGTGATGTCACAGCTTCCCTGAGTACTCTTGGTATCAGCAACAACAGCTTTTCTCTTAGGAGGGCAATAAAGCAGAAATTTCCTCCTCCTCTTCCTACTCTCCATGGTTGCCTACCTGTGGCGTTTGTATGTACTCTACCCTCTAAATGCTGAGCATCAAACAAGGAAGTAGCACATACCACTTTTAATGCCATTGGTATGACTCGGCTGTGGTTGGAATCGAGCCATGGACCTCCCAGACTCAGAGCAGCCATTCTTAACAATCATTATGCCACCATGTCTGATCAGTATTTTTTAAATAAAGGCGAATTCATTTTTAAGAACTTACAACCTTCTGAAGCTTTGTGTCGCTTCTAGATATGGAATGTCTATATTCATTGTACTAATCTCTGTTTTGCCAGTTTGGTCAGAAGGCCTGCCAATTAACATTCAGGACGGACCAGAGGAATATGTAATGCCTGGCTAGCAGGTCAAACCTTTCGATTTTTCCACATTGAATAGTGTAGAATGTAAAGAATGAGCAAGACATTGTTTACAAAAAGATCCTGTTCCTGGATGGAATAAAACTGCAAAATGCAAATAAAATCCCACTTGATGTTATAATGAGAGACCTTGAGTTAAAAAAAAATTTTGAAGTGTGATGCAATCTGTCGATTTTAATTGCTTATCAGTTCATGGATCCAGCAAGATTAGAGACAAGCCAA
The DNA here is from genome assembly GCF_056783735.1 of Eptatretus burgeri. NCBI lineage: Eukaryota > Metazoa > Chordata > Myxini > Myxiniformes > Myxinidae > Eptatretus > Eptatretus burgeri. The sequence goes on from NC_140965.1 coordinate 76,843,183, forward strand.
TAAAAGCCCACTACACAACAAAGATTGGAGAAAGACCCATCTACTGGTTTCAGAGATCAAAGTTATTTGCACTTGGTTTTTTTGTGTTTTTTTTTTTTTGGATGCATTGTTGCTCGTATAAGAGCTAACGCACAGAAACGCGCAAAAAGGGGAGTAAGAGACAAGAGTGCGGGAGAGGGAAGGAAAAACTGGGGAACAGAGACATGAGGAGATCTGTGGAAGGGAGAGGGATGGGGCGGGGTACATGGGGTAAACGAGATGGACACCACGGGGACTTTCAGGTACTTAGACAACAGGGATTTTCGTGAAGGTAAGCAGGGAATTTGAAGAAACTGGGTTTAGGGTGGATTAGCAGGGGCAGAAAAGATTGTGGTTTTGGATGGGGGAAGATAAGAGATGGTGGTGAACAACTGTTTTGGAGACCTCGAGGGAAGAGTGGGATTTAAGAGAGTGTCGGAGTTTGTTCCAAAGGCAGGAAAAAAGAGGAATGAAAGAGAAAATGTGAGCAGTGATTCTTGATTTTGGTAGTTTTACCAGAAGGGGGTTGCCAGCAGACCTTGAGTGACCTGTGGAAAATGGGGGGGGGGACATATCTTAGATGGGGAGGGGGGGAGAGGTGAGGCTAGAGAGGAGATGGTAGAAGACAGAAATCTTGCAGTGAGAGAGTGAGAGACACAAACACTCAGCCTCATCACAGGAGATACCAATGATCCCAAATACCTTGGTTTCCACAGCATGAAACCGAAAAAGGTGAGAGGTGGGAGTACCAGCAGAGAGGGGAGAGCAGCACTCCAGCAGGCTGTGGACAAAAGCTTTGTATGTTGTCAGGAGCTCAGGTGTGCCAAAGAAGGACATTGCATGACGGAGGATGCCCAATCAGTGACTGGCTTTGGAGGCCAGCTTGGAAATGTGGCTTTCCCAGGAAAGATCATAACTGAGAGTTAGACCCAGAAGCTTGAATGAAAGGACTTCTTCAAGAGGATTGTTGAGAAAGTAAATGGGGGGGGAGGGTCCCAGATGGTCTTTTTGGAGACACGGAGTGAGAGTGTGAGATTTGTCAGGGTTAAAAGACATGTTCCACGTTTTGGACCAGTTTGTGATTTTATCCAGATCTGCAGAGAGTAAAGAAGCTGCTGCTTGCCGATCTGAGGGATGACAGATGGAGCGGCAGAGGGTGGAGTAATCAGCAAAGAGATAAAGAGGATTTTCCAGAGAGTCGGAGAGATCATTGATGAAAACCAGAAAAGGAACAAGGCCCAGAACGCTACCTTGAGGAACTCCAGCCTCGACAGGAAGAGGGGATGAAAGAACTCCATTTCGGGCCACACGTTGACTGCTACAGGAGAGGAAGTCTGTGAGCCATGAGTGGAGATGTCCTTGGATACCATAGGAAGAGAGTTTGGTGAGCACGGCAGGGTGTCAGACCGTATCGAAGGCACGTGATATGTCCAGGGATACGGCTCGGATTTCCTGTTTGGCATTGAGGGCTTCCATCCATTGTTGGGAGAGCAGAAGCAGCATATCCAGGGTAGAGTGACCTGGTCTGAATCCAAATTAATGATTGGAAATCAAGCCATTGGAGAAGAGGAAGGATTTAATGTATGAAGTGATGATGGATTCCATAACCTTGCTGATGATTGGGAGAAGGCTGATTGGTCTGTAGTTGCAGGGATCTGTTTTGCACCTTTACATGCAGAGCGGTAATGTTTGCTGATTTCCAAGCAATTGGCAGATAACCTTGAGCAAAAGAGAGGGTGAATGGAAGAGAGAGGGTCAGCAAGAGCAGCAGAGCAGGTTTTTCTGACACGTGGGCTGATGCCGTCTGGACCGGTTGCAAAATCTGAGTTGAGGTTTGAGAGTAAAATCTCCACCTCGTCGAGAGAAAAGGACACAGAGTCCAGGATCAGTTGGGTGCGACTGCGTAAGGTGGTGCAGAAAGCGATGGGTTTGGGACACAAGATTTAGAAGCAAACACGGAGCTTAGGCATTCAGCCTTTTCACATGCAATGTCAGCTGTGCAGCCATTTGAGGTAAGGGAGGGGATGGAGGGGGAACATACACCAGAAACAGACTTAAGTCGATACCACCAAGATTTGGAGGAGGGAGACAGGTTTGAGAGTTCAGACTTGAAATTAGAAAGATGTTGTTTTCTGGCTCTCTCGGGAGCAGACACACACTTATGAGCTTTGGGGAAGGAACTGAGATTGCCTTCAGTTGGGTTTGCTTTCCATGAGGCAAAGACAAGTTGTTTCAGGACAACTGCCTCACCACAAGCTTCAGTGTACCAAGGGTGGGAGGAAGAGTAGGACAACTGAAGATGAGATGGTATAAATCTGTGAGAGAGAGAGAGAGAGAGAGAGAGAGAGAGAGAGAGAGAGAGAGAGAGAGAGAGAGAGAGAGAGAGAGAGAGAGAGAGAGAGAGAGAGAGAGAGAGAGAGAGAGAGAGAGAGAGAGAGAGATAGAGATATATATATATATATATATATATATATATATATATATATATATATATATATATATATATATATATATATATATATATATTGGATGAAAAAATTCCCAGGACGAGTTGATGTCGTAAGAAGTAGAGATGGGAGACCAGTCTAGAAGTTTTATGAGTGAAATGCCTGACTCAACGGCGCTGAGATGGTTCTCTAATAACAGCCAGAGAGATGTCAACTATGACAAGCATGTGGTCAGATGAACCAATTAGAGCGGAAGATGAGCAGCAGATATTTTCAGGGAAATTGGTCAAAATCAGATCCAGAAGAGATGGAGTACCATTGGTTGAGATCCGGGTCGGGAAGTTGACAGATTGAGTCAGTCCCAATGAGTCAGAGAAGTCTTTTGCTGAAGTGCCATGGCAGGTGAGAGAGGTACCCATACCCAGCCAACTGGCATGATGACAGTTGAAGTCACCACATATGAGGAAGAAAGTGTTGGGATAAGAGGATAGAAGTTGGTCCGTGTTTTTGGAGAGCGAGATGTAAATTGAGTCATCTCTGGTGAATGGTAAAATGCATATAAACATGAGGTGGGCGTGGAGGGGAAGCCATTGCCAGAGGTATTCCTGGGTGTGTGGGGGAGAGAGGGCAGTGCATGGTGAGTGAGGAATAGTCTTTTATGAAAAGAGCAACTCCATTGCCAGGATGAGGCTCAAGTCTGTCATACAGGAGGAGGGAGTAACCAGAGACAGACACACAACATAGCAAAAATTATGTGGACACCTGCTCATCCAACATCTCATTCCAAAATCATGGGCATTCATTTGGAGTTGGTCCCCCCTTTGCTGCTATAACAGCCTCCACTCTTCTGGTAAGGCTTTCCACCAGATGTTGGAACATTGCTGCGGGGATTTGCTTCAGTTCAGCTACAAGAGCATTCGTGAGGTCGGGCAATGATGTTGGGTGATTACGTCTGGCTCGCAGTCTGTGTTCCAATGCATTCCAAATGTGTTTGATGGGGTTGAGGTCAGGGCTCTGTGCAGGCCAGTCAAGTTCTTCCACACCGATTTTGACAAACTATTTCTGTATGGACCTTGATTTGTGCACGGGGGCATTGTCATGCTGAAACAGGAAAGGGCCTTCCAAAAACTGTTGCCACAAAGTTGGAAGAACCGAATCGTGTAGAAAGTCATTGTATGCTGTGCTGTTTATGTTGCCCTTCACTGGAGCTAAGGGTGAAGGGCAGAGGGCGGAGAAGCTCCTTGTGATTTCAAAGGGCGGATAAGCTCCTTGTGAGCTCAAAGAGTGGAGGAGCTCCTTGTGAGCCAATGGCCATCCATATCTAGTGCCCAACTGTGTCTGCGGACATTCTCCTGCAGTTGGTTTACTTTTTATGAGGATGTTGCTGGTGGCAGGATTTGCACTGCAGCCACCGTAAAACCCTTCATTCTGCAAAAGTTACCAAAAGCATTAAAAAAAAATCTGAAAACCCACTCCGTGGAAGTACCTCCTGTGCAGCTGCCCTTCACAGGGCAGCTCAACGGATGACGGAATTGGGGCAAAGTCTTTGGGACCCCCAATCTTTGAGGATAGGAGGGAAACCACGGGAAAACTTCCCTGGTCAGATTGCGGTCATGTGGGTTTAGGTGGTGCTGAGGTGTCGTGCACCAGATGATGGTCTCGATGAGTTAACCTGAGGCGGTTCCTTGGGGTGGGTGCCTGGAATGTCCTATCCCTAAGAGAGAATGATCACCTGTCCACGTTATCACGGAGCTCAAGTGTAATACTGGACATCAGTATTACAGCTCTCTCTGAGGTTTGGAGACTGGATTGTGGCAAGATCATGGTGGGTGGTTACAACTACTATTGGTCTGGTCGCTCTGATGGTTACCATACTCAAGGAGTTGCCATAGCTGTGTCCAATAAGCTGACGCCAATGATAATTGAGGTAACACCGGTCAACGAGCCTATTATGAGATGAAGGATTCGTTACTCCTTGGGTGTCATTTCCCTGGTCTCTGTATATGTTCCGACTGAGGCGAGTGATCTCACCATGAAGGACACATTCTATGCCACGCTCAAGTCCGGTTGATCAGTGCCCCAGGTGAGATATTCTACTAGTCTTGGGAGATTTCAATGCATCGACTGGAACTGATAGGGATGGTTATGGTACATGTGTTGGTCCCCATGGTTCTGGAACTATGAACCAGAATTGCACTAAGTTCCTTGACTTTGCAAGAAATCGTGGACTTTGAGTGACTGGTTCATGGTTTCAGCGCCCACAGGCTCATCGCTGAACTTGGTATTCCAACGCTGGTGGTGTTGCAAAGGAGATTGACCATGTGTTCATTGATGGTCGCTGGAGGATGATCCAGAACTGCAGGGTTCTACCGGAGTGCTCAATTCTTCAATATTGACCAAGGCTTGTTGTAGCAACTCTGAAGTTGCAGCTTAACTCCAGGAGAATGGTACCATCCCAGCCTAGGCTGGATGTTGGCAAGCTCAAGGATGAGTGGGTAGCTGAGGAGTTTGTGAGCAGGCTGAGTGGAGATTTGGGGGGGGAGGGGTCTGGGTGCTTTGGGGGATCCTGAAGAGTTGTGGAGTGCCTTCAAGCCCACCGTCCTTGATGTTGCCGGGAGATGTCTTGGAACTCACCGTAGGGTGAAGAATATTTTTTTTCTCTCAAGGGACACTGGATACTATTGACCAGAATCACAAGGTCAGGCTGAATGGCAGAACTGAGCTGTTCAGGGAGCTGAGGCATAAAACTGAACGTGCACTAAGGGTGGACAAGGAGGCCAATGTGTGAGGAATCTGGGAGGGGGTAGAGTATCACCTGTGGTCAAGTGATTCTCATCCTACTTACAGGGGAATTCACACATTGCATTCCTACAAGCCCATCCCTCGGTGTACTGCAGTTAGAGCAGAGGGTGGTGGGCTCTTGACAGAGGAGTCCAAAGTGAAGGACCACTGGGCCGGTTACTTTGAGCAGCTGTACCAGGCTGATCCCCTATCTGTCGTTTTGGATGTCAGGGATGTTACAATCCCTATTGCTGAGCCTCCAATCAACTGTGGTCCACCTTTGTTTGTGAAAACACAGGCTGCGGAAAACCGGTTGAAATTGGGTAAAGCTCCTGGGATCTGTGGCATCCATGCTGAATTTCTCAAGGCTGGTGGGAATGCTATACTCGTGTCGTTGCATGCAGTTCTGTGCTCGACCTGGAACACAGGCATCATCCCAACTGACTGGAACAGGGGCCTTGTTGTCCCTCTCTGGAAAGGGAAGGGTGATTGCCAAGACTGCAACAACAACTGAAATAGCTGAATTCACTAATTGGAAGGGGTGTCCACAAACTTTTGGCCATGTCGTGTACTGGGGAGTCAGAGACGTCTTGAAGGAGGAAAGTTTCTATGAAGCAGATTATGTCTGGTTTGTCAGTGACAACCTGTATGGAAAGATATGTCAGGTTTGAGCAAAGGCCCCAGATATTTGAGGTCCACACTGTTCAGGAAGAGGGAGGGGAGGAGATTTTGGGTGCAGGGGAGGGGAGGGTAGGACGATGGAGGAGGGGGGTAGGTAAGGCGAGTTATTGAAAGAGTTTGGGGGATTGTAGAAGAGCTTGGGGAGAGGGCCGGATGAGAAGGAGAAAAGGCTCAGTGGTGATGGGTTGAGGTGCAGTGGGGAGTAATAAGAGATGGGTCAGAGGGCATTTGAAGATTGGAGGATGAGTGATGAGGTGGAAGAGAGGGAGGGGGAAGGAGGCACCTTTGTGGATGTGGACGGGGCAACTTTGGGAAGGGGGAGTGAGGGGAAGATTGGAGGGAGAAGAGTGAGAGGGGAGAGTTGAGGGATAAGGATGAGGGGGCTTTTGAGAAAGGTGAGGGGGGCTTTTGAGAAAGGTGAGAGGGAAGCTTGGAGTGAGAAGAGTGTGAAGGTTGTTTTGTGAGGGAGGTGAGACGATGCAAGAAGGCATGGCCAAGGTGCAGGAGGGTGATTGGAGAGAATGAGACTTGGTGGAGGTATTTTGAAGAAGAAGGGAGTGAGCGGGGAGGGGGTGGGTACAAGATTTGAGGGGTTGGGAAGAAGGCGAGGTGTGCTGAGAGGAAGGAAGGAGCATGTTTGTGGGTGACGAGTGTACTGATTGAGAGAGCGAGATATCTGTCAGGTTAGAATGGATCCCACAGATGTTAGAACACCACACACTTTGGGGCAACAGAGGAGGAGCTGATACTGAAGCAGAAGACAGGGAAGAAGTGCCAAGAGTGGAGGGAGAATGAGGGGCAAGATGGGAGGGGTAAGTATAGAGGATAACAGGTGAGGGGTTAAGAGGAGGTAGATTTAAGGAGGTGGAGTGAATTGGCACTGAAGTTGAAAAAAAAAGGACGATTGATGGAAAACGAACGTGCATTGCAAATTGGGATTTTAAAAATCTTTAAGTCAGAGATGCGATTAAAGACATTACGTGAAGGATACAAAGAAGGAGAACTTAGAGATTGGAGAAAAGAAACGTAACAGTGAGACGTTTGAGATGCGGGGTCTTTTCTTTAAATGAGGTCTTTTCTGATTTTAGTCAGTCCAAACTTTTCCCATCCACCATGGAAATACCTGCATTCTGGTTGGTGCAAACTTGATTGAGGGGGAAGTGCTCAGTTTGCAACTATATCAGAGTCTTGTTTCTGAGCGAACCCATCCTCTCTCTTCCACTAAATTCGATTAAAATTGGAATTCGCATCATGGGTTTGAGTCCAGGAAAACTGCATTTAAACATTGAAGTTTCGGTCTGGAAGCTATCAGTTTCAGGGCACAGGTCTGGTTCTGTCTTCAACCCTCAATTGACAAGAGCTGGCATACACCCACTGATCTGGCAGAACAAAACAGCATTTCATCTGCCCTTGTATAGTCAAAGCTCCAAGAATCTAAGCAACAACACACAGCCTTGAATTCCAATTGGCGTTTTCTGCGGCAATCGAAATCGGCATGGGTGGTGGGCAGCCAGAAGGAAATTCTTAAAAAGTTGAGAAGTGTTTGATCAAATGTCCTGCTCTGCAACTGCCTTTGAGTCAATATCCCAACAGCCTGCACAACAATGAGCCATTGAGAGGAATTACTTTTTTGCATGTCTCAGACTGCATTTGGCATACATTTCCCTGGAGTTTCCCTTGAGGAGTCCAGTGGGCCGCAAAGGAAGAAAGATCTTTTGGGCAGCAGAGATATTTGTTACAATGGCTTCCGTAACTCTAAGATGAGAAACCTTCCTCCAAGGAGATTACTTTGAACTATAAACTGGTTTATTTTGTCCTTGGATTCTGTCATGAGTTTGGCCAAGCTTTACTTTTGTAAAGATTTTTTACTGAAGCATCTGATCTTCGAAACATTTGGTTATGAATTGAGATATTGGGCCCTCAAAAACGTCTTTTCAATATGTTTAAAAAAAAGTGTTTGTAAATGCTTTCTTTGTCGTGTGGGTGTGTCCATCCATCCATTGGGACCGTACTCTGTGCAGAGCATTGGTGCTGCCTAAGCAGTGTCCTTAGCTATTGGGCACAATCCTAGACGGGTCGCCACTCCAACACAGTAAACCAGCATGCTGGCACTCATTTTGCCAACCTCAGAAAGATGACAGGCAGAGTCAACCCCACCTGGTATTAATTCAACAGCAGAGCGGGATTTGAACTCAGGACCCTCGGATCCAAAGCCTGCCACCCGACCCATTAAGCCAACACCAGGCATGTCTGTGGGTGTGTGCGTGTCCAGCAGGATTTGTCATGTTTTAATAACAGGGGAGTAAATGCTCAACAATGCAGACCACAAACACACCAGGCACACCTATCTTCTCGCAACATCTTTTCTTTTCCTTTTTCACTCGTACACCTCCCTTCTTTCATATTGTCTGCCAGCTGTTTATTTTTCTCAATTTTAATTTCCTTAATTTATCACCAAACACTCCCAACAACCCTCTCCCCTCGCCTCCCCCTAACCTTAAGTCAACCATACACACATAAATAGATTGCTCCATACGCAGTCAGGTTAAAGAGTCTTTCGCCATCACTATTTTCTTGTACAGTAATATTTTCAGTTTGGATTAAGGTGATCTCCAGCGACTAGGCTATTCATTTGGAGGCATCATGGTAAACGGCGTGTTCAGCTTCAATCAAATATACTACAAACAGGATGCTTACTACATGTACATATGGCTTTAGTAAGAATGACTGTCTCTAACAAACAACAGAACCTTCACATCTTAAACAATATTTTGTGTCCTGCTTTGTCTCTCATAGGGGGGTGAAATCCGGAACCGGCGCTCCCGACGCTGCCTCGAGGTGCAGCCGAGCTCTGATTCTGACTTTGGCCTGGAACTCGTCATGCGGAAATGTACCGGACAACTGTGGCGCCTCTCCAGCCACGGTGGTGGCACAAAATCCTCATGATGCCATCGATTTTATCTCCGAAGATTCCCACAGAATGTCACAATCCATTTCAGCTTGATTGGAACCTCATCCTGGCATGCATATAAATCCTTACAGTGTCATTTACCATGGAACAAGCTTTTGGGGGTAGAACCAATCTGCTGTCAGCCTGCACACCTCCGATATCTTTCTATCTTCAGAATCATTGTCACCTGGGAAAAAATTTTTTGACCTGCCTGTTAAAGAAAATATTGCGGGTTCAGTTTACAAGTTCTGCAATCGTTGACCGCGGGATGGATGAAATCGTTCGGTGACTTGTGTTTGTGGTGAAGCAAAGCTTACTTCAAAGGAAAGCGCTGACCAGCTGTCCTCCTCTGATTGAGCCCAAACACTCAACTGGCACATCCTGAAAAAAAATATGATTAAGATTAAACACACTGGCATTGTGAGCCATCCTTGGTTGGTATAAGCATAAATGTTATTTATATGTCAGCAATCACTTGTAATGGGATTGCAAAAATATCCTGCGTTGAAGAGCTTCACCATACGTATCGCCATTACGGCCAATCAAAATGAAGAGCCTCGTCTTTTCATGCGTATTACTGTATACATGTTTCTACCTGAAACGTGTCACAATTTCTGGCTGTGGTTGGATTGTGCCCTTTGTCAGGGTTGATTGTGAATGGCTCTGATTCTCAAAACGAAGACACTGTGACGCTATTGGAAACCATCTTGCTAGCTGTTGGAGTGTTATCACAGTGAGTTGTCGAGTCTGCGTATCATTTGCTGCTATTAATTTTATTCACTACAAGCAGCAACTGATTGTTGTGGTCTTCAGGTAATTTTTGTGACTATTGTTGATTGCGTTGTTAGTGTTGTTGTTATTATTATTGTAATCATTATTGTTTTTGGGGCATGGTGATTATCCCCAGTGAAGGTAAAAGCATCCCACCTCGTGTAATCCTTGCCACTGGGCTGATTTCGCAGCACTGAACCTACCTTCAGGCAGAGCATGAGAGAGAGAGAGAGAGAGAGAGAGAGAGAGAGAGAGAGAGAGAGAGAGAGAGAGAGAGAGAGAGAGAGAGAGAGAGAGAGAGAGAGAGAGAGAGAGAGAGAGAGAGAGAGAGAGAGAGAGAGAGAGAGAGAGAGAGAGAGAGAGAGAGAGAGAGAGAGAGAGAGAGAGAGAGAGAGAGAGAGAGAGAGAGAGAGAGAGAGAGAGAGAGAGAGAGAGAGAGAGAGAGAGAGAGAGAGAGAGAGATATATATATATATATATATATATATATATATATATATATATATATATATATATATATATATATATATTATCTGGTTACTGAGTGTCATGCTGATGAGAAATAAAGAACTCGAGTTCATCACATTAATATCTTGAGTTCGGTACTTTCAGGAATGGCAAGAATCACGTATGTCCATCATTTGTGCTATGCAGGTCTATATTCTTGCTGGATTTTACCATAAATGTTGTATATCAGGAAAGACATGCGTCATGATATACTTTATTTTATCTTTTTGATTTAGAATCACTGTTATTTATCAGCTGCTCGCAGCATTGAATGTACGTACGTAAAACTGTTGGTTAAACCCACTGCCACGGTTTAAAAAATGCCACACTTGTCTCAAAATATCACATTGCAATTACCGTGTTAAAGCCATTTTACGACGGAGGTTTGTTATGTATTTAGAATGCAAGGTAGGAAGCTCTAAATATCTATGATGGATGATCAAATCCTCACTTTTGTGGATTAAAATACTGTGCAAAAACGAAAAAAAATAATGGAATCGTTCCCTTTGTTTGGAAGTGTGTGCTGAAAATGTTTTGTCATTGATGATTGAGTTCAAGAAGAAAGTTTTCAGAGATTTGCTGACTCAAAGAAACCTGAAATCAAAGATTGAAACTTCATGGTTTTTAACGATGCACTGAATTGCTCTCGTCATTGTTTCTGCCTCAATGCGGGCTGGTACTTTGACATTTGCTCGAGTTTTTAGCACTTTTCCTTTGTTGTGAAGTGGAAAGTTTCATGTATCTGTGTATATGTATATATCCCCTTGGCTGTGCTGAAAGTTTCAAAAACAAACCACACCAACTCGTTCCACTGCAACTTCAAACAGACTATCCGGGTGGAGGTCAGAATTTGCTCCTACTACCTCCAGATGTGTGGTGTGCAACTTATTAGCTTGAATTCACACCACGCCATGTTTTTTTTTTGTGCGAACTGGCATTCACATAAGAAACAGGTGTTTCACGATATTTTGTCGAAAGCATTTTATCGACTTTGTGTGGCTGCAAACTTTTCTTTAACTTTGATGTTTCAGCTTATTTTGTTATCTGTGCAAAGCTACCATGAATGTCCTGCACTGTGATCCTGAAATGGCAATTACCTCCGCCACCGAAGGTGGACGGAGGTTATACGTATTTTCACCCCTGTCTGTGAGAAGGATATCTTAAAAAGTTGTGGACCAAATCAGATGGAATTTGGTGGACAGGTTGAGTGTGTGACAAGGACGAATTGATTACGTTTTGGTGATGATCCGGGTCTGGATACTCTAACTTTTAAAGTAATTCTTCACCATTGAGAGATCGGGCCAAAAATGATATATAGCACAATATCTCAAAAAGTTAAGAAACATATCCGGACGAAAATTGGTGGACACATTGGGTGTGGAACAAAGATGAATTGATTCAGTTTTAGTGAAGATCCAATAATTTCTTAATTTTAAAGTGATTCTTCACAATTGAGAGTTAGGGATAAAACGACACACAGCATGATATTTCCAAAAGTTGTGCACATGTTATGACAAAACTTGGTGGATGAGTTGCATAGATGACAAGAACAAGCAGATTCCATTTTGGTTATGGTTCAGATGCAGATCCAGCCCATCAGTGGGATACAACATTTATGCCATTCAGCCTGGCGGAGGTATCCACCGAGTGCCGTTCTCGTTCGATTTATAACGACAATCACAGACATCACAAGCAAATGCAATACGTCCCACCATTCCCCCTCCATCCACTTTGAATCCTGTAAAGTCAAAATGAAGACATTGAAACAATGTTTTCCTGCTTTACTTTGAAGTAGCTGTGCAAAGGTATTTTGTGCCAAGTCGTGTCTGGATTGGTTTAAATATAAGGGCTTGGTATGTCAAAACCCTGAATTTGTTTACCTATGTTGACCTTCAACCCTTGTGAAATTTAAAGGAAGCCACCCGATCAATGTCTACGTGCATATTCCTGTTGCGGCTATGGCAAGGTAACATTTTTCTGACTCTGGTCTTTATCAGTTGAAAAACAGAGGCCTGGCCATCCAGAAACCTTAATTTAACCGCCAATTTCACGCTTTGACCCCTGTAATCCCGAAAACGCCTCCAATCCGAATTTTCTCTCTCAGCAACCCAATACGGGCTCTTTGAAAGCAGCTTTGTGCCAACCTTCATCTCTATGGACTCAGATGGAAGGGAATGGTAAGGCAAAATGTGTGATTTTAGTGTTTCACGTCTTTGACGACTTATAATTATAACGACGGGGCTACATTGATAAAATAAAATAAAATAAAAAGAGTTTCTGTGTTTATTGACCAAGGTACCAACCACCATGTATGTACCTTGATCCATGAAGAGGATTGGAGGATTGGTTCAGACAATTTTTTGGAAAGAAAGACCAACAGAAAAAACATATCTGCGCTCCCTGTGGGAGTATGGAAGACAAAATGATATTATCATGTACCTTGGGCGTTCAAAAGGTTCATGGAACGAGATGTTGCTCTGCTGTTTGTGTGTTCCTCCCTCTCTTTCTAATCTTCCTTTTGTTCTGTTATGTGCTGATCTGTTCGATGTTCTCGATCCTCCACGAGTCTGGACTATATCTATCATTCCAGCAATGTGTGTGTGTGTGTATGTATGTGTGTGTATGTGTGTGTGTGTGTGTGTGTGTGTGTGTGTGTATATGTGTGTGTGTGTGTGTGTGTGTGTGTGTGTGTGTGTGTGTGTGTGTGTGTGTGTGTGTGTGTGTGTGTGTGTGTGTGTGTGTGTCCGCATGTATATATTTTCACTTTAGAAATGTATTTCTCTGCAACCACTTGTCCAATTGATGCAAAATTTTAAACAGAGGGATTCCCCATGGAGAATATTATATTGGTAATGCTTACATCCTGGGTCACATGGTATGGCAGCCATGTTGGATTAAAGGGGTAAAAATGGACATTTTTCTCCAAAACCGTTCAATGAAAAAAAACTTGAAATTTGACATATGTCATAAACTCCCCATTGGGTATATTGGATGACGATGTCATCGGTGAAGTGGTATTCTCACCATAATTGGTTGAATCAAAATCCTTATCCAAAAAATATGAAACTTCATACTGATCTACGACCCAATAAAAGTGAAGCATTAAATTCATGAAGTTATCGGTTACGTGGTCTGCTGGTCAATGGCAAAGTCAATGGCAAACCACCTGGCATTATCCCTGCTCAGAGACTGCCTTGCAGTCATGATTGTCAGGAAAAAGTATGGATGTTGGAATGGGTATATCATGCCTGATATTAATGGAAATTGCATTTCATGCATCGTAATTCATAGCAAGATATATATTTTAAGGTATTTCAAATATATAATTTAACACAAAATAAATATGACAGACATCATTGCAGCTTGTTAAGTGTTATTATCAAGCGACATAAGACCAGCCATCGAATTGATGGCTACATACTGTACATGTTGGCATTAATTTCTGTAGCTGCAGAAACACAAAGCTCCGTGGATATGGTATTTCCTACTCATCTTTGACATCGATGTACCCTAACATGGATTTCCTCCATAAAGCTGGTGTTTTATCGCCGGCGCTTTGCAGTGAGATGAGTTTGATTCATAGTGCAGTACTGCGCACCTTACTCTCTGGAACAGATCACAAAAGCTGGACCACTCTAAGATGCCTGAAGGTGGCTGTGGGAGAGAATTTAAGGGAATTTATAAGAATACGAGTTTCCTCACATTGTTACAATGGAGGAGGAAACCAGTAGGCCCATAAAGGTCTGCACGGTGGTTGGTGGCCTATGGTTGTTTGCCCATGCTCTATCTTTTGGAAATGCTGAGCGTCAAGCAAGGAAGCAGGACATATCATTTTTACCTCCACCACCGAAGGTGGATGCAGCTTATGTTTTCATCCCTGTCTGCCTGTTTGTGAGCAAGATATCTGAAAAAGTTACCGATGGATTTGGACGAAAGTTGGTGGAGAGGTTGCGTGCGTGACGAGGCCAAGCTGATTCGATTTTGGTTCATGTCTGGATCGAGATCAGGCCTATCAGTGGGATACAAAACGTAATCGGTTCAGCCTAGTGGAGGTGTGTGCTCTATCGAGTGCCCTTCTAGTTATCGCCACGTTTTTTTGTAAAAAACTGGGGGATATTGTAAACTGCTCTGTCTGTCCGTCACATGATCTCTCCCTAAACGGTTGGGCAGAAATTCAACAAACTCGGGAATTACGATCGCCACATGGCAAGAAGGTGCGAGTGCAGTATCATTTTTGGCCCTACCCCTTGGGGAGGGGGTCAAAAAGTGAAATGCCGAAAATGCAATTACGGACACATTTTAAAACATTTAAAAATGACACTTCGTGTTTTCAATCAACATTTGGGGATGCATGAAATATGTTATGATCGTTTGGATTTTACCCCCAGTCAGTGAGGACTTAGGGTCACGGGTCAAAACGGGAAAAAAATGTTTCACTCAAAATTTGATATTGGGTCATACCTGGTGGAACCTTTTGCCATCTTTCAACTTTGCTTTGAATGTGAAAAAGAGGTGGAAAACGTTTGCAAAACGAAAACGGATTTGCAATAATATGCCATTGACTTCGCTCTCGTTTTTAAAGTCTTCGGTATGACTAAGACTCAGTTGAGTTTCGCTCTCGGTTGGGTTTCCAACGACCAACCCCCCACTCACAAAGCCAACACTTCAAACATGACACTGCCGAGTCTGGTTAAAAGACAACTGTTCATTGTTTAAGGGAAAATGATACTTCACAAAGATTCGGAAATTCGTATTCAGCATTTCCAGATTAAATTTGAGTTGAACAGTGATATGTGTTGATCCCACTGTCTCCACCAAGAGGCTGCCTTGCAGTCATGATTTTCAAGAGAAAAGTGTTATGACTCTCCACTCGGCCGAGTAAGATGACAGAGTCAGATGAGGATCCTCGAATTACACGTTTTATTTCCGAAGACCACACGCATGCGGAATGTGACTCAGTGACCCTTCAGTCAGGCTCCCCTGAATCACATTAAGAATATGCTTCAAAACAATCACATATATAATCACACAAAGCAAAACTGGGTGTGGACTAAAAGTGTAGAGGAAAAACTGGGTGTGGATTAAAAGTGTATGCTAAGGGATAAGGAAACAAAGAAGTAAAAGAAATAAATGTGGCAGTGGGCTTCTTTCCCCCCTCCCTCGGGCCCTAGGGGAAGTTGAATCGGTCAATTCTCAGATATGCAACCACAGTTTCCAAGCCACCTACACAACTCTCAGATATGCAAGCCTTGCAAACCAATAACTTTCCTACACTCCTTCACTAGCACCTGCTGATAACAAGGCAAAGCTTTGGTGATCACTGAGAATAGGAATGTGTGGGCAGCATACACTGAAGGAACAATTCCACAGTTCTCTCCAAGGTTGCACTAAGGGCACACCACCACAGAGCAACAGGAAGGGTGATAAGGGCTTAGTTTCCAAGAAACAGGAACAGCTGGGCTCTGTCCAAAAACAGTGGGGTGCATGGAACATTGGTAGCCTGAAACATTTAAAGCAACATTTTAAAGCAAGGTTTGAATAATGCACAGTTACAAGCAAGGTTAGAATCCTGACAGCTGATTAACACACAGCTAATGGTCCAAAATATGACCACCTAACATATCATCATAACAGTTTCCTCCTTGGTCATATTTTGACCATTCCCAGCCACACCTGAGACTCACCGACCGAGTGGACCCCTATTTGGTTCCTGTAGCAGCTACCCCTAGGCCCCGCGCCTGCCAAACGGGATTTACGAATGCCGTGGATAGCCATCAACATTCTCCAAATGAGAAGTCCCCAACTGCCGGTGGTTCAGGTTAGCTTCTGTTACCATTGTCTTCCCCCTTTTGTCCTACCCACTGCCACATGCCTCCCGTTTACGCTGCAGTGTATGAATTCAATGCTAAGTCCACACCATATTAACATGTAATACTGTTCTATGTTAGCAGCAGTGGTAATACTATTGTTTAAACAATTATACATAAGCAAGTAGCAAAAGTAGTACTCAAGGCACGGGTGTAAGCTCGTCCAGCGCAGGAGTCACATCTTGCACTGGAAGGCAAAACAACACGCACTCTCTCCTGGGTTAGTTATCTGCTTCAACAAGGAGGAATGGTTGTAAACCTTGGCCTAGGTCCACGTGTATGATGTCCCCCTGAAGGCCCTGGTCGTCCCCCTCCCCATTACTGGCCAAGTCGTCCTCAACAGAGAGTTCGCTGTTAATTATTATAATGGCCTGGGTGAGGGGTGACGCTGCGCAGCACTTCTTCAAACAAATGGTAATGAGAAGTTTGATTAGAAACACCCCAACAATTACCACCACAATGATTAAAAGTACTGACCCTATTAGTCGCAACAACCAACCTCCCCAGCCCTGGAAGATCGACTTCCACCATGCATAACCTTCCTCACGTTCCACTCGATTGCTTGTGAGAACTTCCACCACCTTTTTAATTCGGGCCACCGCACGATTAGTTATGTCCTTCGGGTCCGGAATCCAGACGCAACATTCTCTTTCAATCATCCCGCATACCCCTCCTTGCTCTGCTAGAAGCATGTCTAGAGCTACTCTGTTCTGCATTACCATAGTGCGCATTGATACCAACATTTCTGTTAATTCTGTATAGTAAGCCATGGTTACATTACCTAAATATTCCAAAACTTGTGAAAGCTCATCTAACCTAATGCTATTAATAGTAGTACCGGCATGTGGCATGAAAAAGCCAAGAGCCTTCTCCCACCAGGTGCCTTTGATCACCCCTAAGCGCTCTGATACACCGGCCCATCCCTCTGGATCCCCTGTCTCTGATGCGCTGCGTCGATGCCGTGGTGGTGCAGGGGTAGGGTAAAAAGTGGTCTTAATTCTGCTATCCGGAACTACTGAAGCTAAATAACAACTCCCTTCCCACCCTTTTGGTAGGTAGGGTAAAGCCTTGTCCCCGCAAACCAAGTGAATGCCTTTGGCGGGATCATCCCGTTGTCATGGTGTAAGGCTGCTTTTATTGTGAATGTTACTTGCTCCTCTACCTGGGTGTCCGGGTTAACAGCGATGACTTCCTGGTCAGTTGATTTCGGGAGGGGAAGTTGAATCTCACATTCTGACTTTCCCATTCTGTTTGCTCCCTGTCCTGTAAAACAGACTGCTCCCCTGGTGTTTTCTACCCATAGGGGAGATGGTACCACCATTACATTAGCACTGATTCTTCCCTGCATAGACCCGTTGTGTATAACCACGGGCTGGAGGTCTCAGCTTCGAGCCCTTCTACTGGTCCGGTTACATGATTGAAGATGGTTAATGGTAGTACGGAAAGAGGAAGTCCGGTCACGAGGCCAGATGGTGGTTTAAGGCACACCCAGCACTCACTCCGGTTCTCAATGTTTGCTATCTCTGTGGTTAGGGGCTACAAAGGTATTCGGGGGCCTTGTTGGTGACTCCTTTCTTTGTACAGTGAAGCGTATCCAACTACTCCGTGCTGTGTGGTTGCTCCATAGAACGCGGCAATAGTATGCCAAATGGGTGTCGTCTGGTACTTGTGGAATTCTAGTTATCAGACTCGCGTGCTGGCCCCATTCATATCCATATCTGGTGGAGGACCCCTTCTTTACTTGTCTCGCCACTGTGTGATCCTGGCCTGCTAGTAAATGGTACCATAGGATGGCTGTAAGGCCCTTGTGTCGGCCTACCAGGTCACTGGACCCATCTGCTAGGATGCAGGGTATTTCTATGAGTTGTTGAGGTCGGAGCAGCGGTACCTTTATGTCCTTAATGTTCGGAACCATTGACGAAAAAGGTTGGGTGCGGTTAACTGAAAAGACTCTTACTGTGTCTAACTCCTTGTTATGGGTTGTCCCAAAATTTGCATATTTGCTTGCTGTCACCTCTCTTGGTACCCCTCTCCTGCTACGCTGTAAAGAAGTTGCTAATTCATTCTCGTTTCCCCTTTCGCGGTTGAGGTGTAGGAGGCGTGTATGGTTCTCGGGGTCTAAGACTGTCGGTTTGCTGCCTAGTGACAGGCCGCCTTTGCACAGGAGTAGCACTAGCACCAGGAGTTGCATGTTGTGTCGTCAAAGTTCCTGTCGCTGTTTCCTGTATTACAATGTTGTTGTCGTCTAAACCTGCCTGTTCCGCGTTTGGCAGGGTGCCTGGTCCAGGTTCCGGCTCCACGTCTGGCGGGGCGTTTGGTTCTAGCGCTGGTCTTTCAGGGTCCCTGTTGTCTATGTTTTCAGGTCCCGGGTCCGGCGGGGCACCTGGCTCTGCTTGCAGTGGGTCTCCCTGTACTATCTCTCCCTGTCCTGCTGGGCCGGCCCCGTCTTGGTTTGGTGGCGGTGGAGGGGGTCTCTGTAGAGTTATCACGTCTTCCCCCTCGTCGTCGTCTTCACTATCCCGGTAAAAGACTGAATCGGACACAGCCGGAACCTCTGCTGGGGTTACCTCCTCCGGTTCCCTAGTTTCAGCGGCTTCCTTGGGTGCTCGTTTACAGTGTGAGTGGTGTATCCATGCACTCTTACCCCTCACTTTGACGGCCGAGAGCGTGGTCAAAAGTACAGTGTAGGGCCCGGTCCACTTGGGTTGTAGGGCGTCCTTCCGCAGGAACTCTTTCACCCAAACTCGTTCAGCAGGTTGGAAATCATGTAACGGGTCTCCAGCAGGTATCGGCAATGCTTCTTGTACCTGTGAGTGAAAAGCCCTAATGGTAGCAGTGAGTGTTCTGCAATAGTTCATCATTCCGTCAGTCATACATGCCAAATCCCAATCTCCCATATCTGGCGGAGCCGAGACCGTAACTGTATAGGACGTCCTGTTATTATTTCGTGGGGCGAGAGCCCCCTTGTGGCATTATTTGTTGCCCGCATTTTCATGAGTGCTATCGGCAGCACGTCTGGCCAGGGCATTGACTGGTCCTCGCAGAGTTTGGAGAGCGTCTGCTTTAGGGTTTGGTTCTCTCTTTCTACTGCCCCTGCTGACTGGGGGTGGTACGGACAATGCAGTTTCTGGTTGATACCCAAGCCTTCGGCTACTTTTTCCATTACTTTTGCCGTAAAAGACCCTCCTTGGTCCGAGGATAGTCGTGTTGGAATCCCAAATCGCGGAATTACTTCCTGTAAAAGTAGTTTGGCCACTGTATCAGCTTCCTGATTGCTCGTGGCAAAGGCCTCTACCCACTTAGAAAACATATCCACAATTACCAGCACATATTGGTGATGTTTGTATGCCGGCATTTTTATAAAATCCATCTGAAGGTGTTGAAACGGTCCGGATGGGGGTGGGTGTGCTCCCCGCTTCTTGGCGGCATACTTCCTGTTATGTCTACCACAGGTCGCACAATTGCTAACCACCTCTGTTGCTGCTGTTGTTACACCTGGGGCATTCCAGGTTTGACGAATAATTTCCGCCACCCCTTTTATTCCCATATGGCCCTGCGCATGTGCAGTGAGGGCGAGCCACGGTAGCAATATCCGGGGTACAAATGGTCTATTTCGCTCATCCACCCATACTCCATGTATGTTTTGCTTTGCACCCTCCTTCACCCTCCATGATTCCTGTTCTTCCATAGTTGCGGAGACCTGCAGGTCCTTCAGCTGTTCTTGCGTTTGTGGACCGTCTACCATTTGCTCCACGTAAAGTTCGGTCGTTGGTTGTGGGTTCGCCTCCTCCTCATCGAGCACTGCTTTTGCCGCTAAATCTGCTCTTTCATTGCCTTTTGACACTTCATCTGTCCCTCCTGTGTGAGCTTTGCATTTAATCACTGCAATCTGTTGCGGCTCTTGTGCTGCTCGTATCAGTCGTTTGATCAAGTCCCCATGTCGGATAACCTTCCCTGAGGACGTCTTAAAGCCACGCAAGGCCCAAATGGCAGCAGAGTCATGTAAGATGCCCCAGGCATACCTAGAATCTGTGTATATGTTCAATGTCTTACCCGCACCCAGCTCACACCCGCATATCAATGCTTCCAGCTCAGCTTGTTGGGCTGAAAATCCCTTTGGTAACAATTGTTTCCTCAAGGTGGCGCTTGCGGTGCATACTGCAAAGCTAGCAATGGTTTTTCCCCATCGGTTCTTCCTCGCCGCTCCATCCACGAACAGTTCCAATTCTGCATTTTCGATCGGGGCTTCCTGTAGGTCACGCCTAGCCTTTGTCTCTTCCACCAGCACTCGTTCACACACATGTGCCTCTCCCTCATCGCCCGCTGGCATTAGGGAGGCTGGGTTCAGTGGCGAACATCTTTCGATCGTTATATTAGTTGCCTGCAACAGCACCAAATCATGTTGAACTGCTCGTGCCGCTGATATATGTTGTGTCTTATTTTGCCGTATCAGCGCCGCCACATCATGCGGAACTTTCACGGTCAGCGGAGAACCCAAAACCAGCGTCGCTGTTGCGGTTACTGCGTATTGCGTTGCTGCTACTGCCCGTAAGCACCCAGGATAGGCGGCGGCGACCGAGTCCAAATGACTACTGTAGTACGCAATCGGCCTATTCTTTCCTCCGTGTTCTTGCGTCAGCACCGCTTGGGCGAACCCTCCTCTTTCATGGACGAATAGGGTGAAGGGAAGATCATAGTTCGGTAGCCCCAATGCTGGTGCTTTTGACAAGGCCTGTTTCAATGTTTCGAAGTCTTTGTTCGCACCATTCGTCCAGGAGATCTTATCCCCCTCTGCCTCTTTTACCATGTCGTACAGTGATCGCGCCCTAACTGCATAATCAGGGATCCACTGCCGGCAGTACCCCGTCATCCCGAGGAACCGCCGCAATTGTCGCAATGTAGTGGGTTTTGGGTGCTCTAGGATTGTCTCCACCCGTTCAGCTCCGAGGCTCCTCTGCCCCTGTTCCAGTATATGTCCCAAATACGTCACCCTTGGCTGCGAAAACTGTAATTTGTCTTTGCTGACTTTGTGGCCCTTTCGGGCGAGAGCTGTTAACAGCGCTACAGTGTCCGTTTCACATTTCGTTTGATTGTCCGAGCATACCAACAGGTCGTCCACATATTGTATCATGACTGATCCTTCCGGGGAGCTCTATGTCCTCCAGGTCCTCCTTCAGAGCCTGCGAGAAGAGCGTTGGACTATCGCAGAACCCCTGCGGAAGTACAGTCCAGGTGTATTGTTGTCCGTCGTAGCTGAAGGCAAACAAGTGTTGCGACTCTTTGGCTAGCGGTATGCTAAAGAACGCTGAGCACAGGTCTACCACGGAAAAGTGCGTCGCAGTGGACGGCACCCCTGACAGTATCGTAACCGGGTGTGGCACCACGGGAAAGGACGCTTTCACACACTTATTCACTGCTCGCAGATCTTGTACGAACCTCCATTTGTTTCCTCCGGGCTTCTCCACCGGCAGGATTGGTGTGTTACATTGGCTCTTAGTAGGTATTATCACCCCTTGGTCGCGTAATGATGCTATCACCGGAGCGATCCCTTCTATTGCCTCTTTGCGCAACGGGTATTGAGCCACTCGAGGCAGGGGTACCCCCCTCCTTTATCTGGATACATACGGGCGTTCTGGTTAGCACTCTGCCCACGTCATTCGGATGTCGTGTCCATAATTCAACAGGTACTTCCTGTAGTCTTTCTTCCGTTCTCGTTTCCCTGTTTGTCTGGCGGCGTGGCCTTTCGCTGTTCATCTCATGCCTTTCTAACATACATGACAAAATCTGATCAGGTAAGCATACTTTCCATCCATCCCCCCGTCGACTGGCCTGTAAAGTGCTCTGGGTTTCACTATCCCTCCCTGGTGGTTCCGAGGCACATCTCAACCTGGTCAACATTCTTCCCAGTTCTTCGGCACTATGACCTTTACCGACCGCCATTGAGACGTGCAAGGGGTAAGTCCTTCTCTGTGCTTCATTAGCTCACGTTCCTTGTTAGTTAGCTCCACCTCCATTGCCGCTCCTCTTTTCCGATCCACAAAGTGGTTGTCATTAAAGTGCGTGTGGTAGCGTACTTCTTCATGTACTCTGTCCGAGTAATCAAAATCCTGCCCTGTTTCGTCATAATAGACCGTACAGTGTAAAGGCAGTTCCACTTCTTTCAATTCAATGTCGTTGCCACGCAACCATTCCTCTACGTCCCGCAATCTTTTCGCACTTTCCCAATCCCTAGTCAGTTTATCTCTCCCCTCTTGTGACACAACCCGCAACCAATAGACTACCGGTCCGAGTTCGGTCATCATGAGGGTCATTACTTCCTCTTGCAATGCCAGCGGAGCATCTATGAAAACTCCGTCTTGCTTGCATGTTATGGTACATCCCATTCTGCACAACAAATCTCTTCCTAACAAATTCATCGGGGTGTGTTTGGCTACCAAAAATGCATGTTCTCCCCGCAGGGGACCTACTTCAATTGTAATTTGTCCGAGATCGGGATATCCTCTCTCCGTCCCGAAACCCCCACCACACTCACTGACTCACCTGAGAGTGGCAGGTTCTTTATCTCTCCTTGTTTTAGTGTTGACCGGGTGGCCCCTGTATCTACCAAGAATGTTACTTGTCTCCCCTCTACGTTTAAGGTCGTGGTCAATTCCCTTACATTCCGCGTTTCATGCGGAGCCACCACGGTGTCCTCATGTCAATAGTTTCTTCCTGCTGTCTCCCTTCTCCTCTCATACTCTCTAGGGGCGCCGTTGGTCTCTCTTGCTGTTGTGGTGGCCGCGAGCCCCAGCCTCGCAGTTTAGGCGGTGCCGGGCAGTCCCGAAACCAGTGCCCGGATTGACCGCAGTTAAAGCATTCTCCCTGTTTTTGCGGCTCCCTCTCTCGGTTCCAAGGCCTCCGCTGGTCCCGTTCGCTTCATACCGGGGTTCCCAATCTGGATTTTCCCAGCGAGGCCTGCTTTCCCTCTCTTCGTATTTGCGGCTTTTCAATTCAAGATTTCTTGCAACTAGAGCTTGGGTATCTTTCTTTCCCCTCCGTTCCTCTCTCTCAGAGTCTGCCAAGCCTGTCTTGCCCTTTCAAACACGGCATCTACGTCAGCTGCGTTTTCCACCCTGGCATGTCCGCTTTCACCTCTCGCCTTACTTCGTCACACAGTCCATCTACGAACATAGTGTTCAGGAAATGGAGGGGCGTCTGTGCGATGTTAATAAATCCTGAGTGCAGTTCGATCTGCTCATACAGTCGTGCCTTGTACTCCCCAGGTGATTCCTTGGGATTCTGTGTGACATCCTGTATTGCCTGCCAATCCATTACCCTTGGGGCCATTTCCGCCGCAAGTTCTTCCATCAGGGTTTGTACTCTTCCTCTGTACAGTGCCTGTGCTTCCCGGTCGGGTGGCTCCGGGTAATGTCGGTTTAAGGTGGTATCTGTTTCTCCTTCCATTTTTACACTCCAGGCTGCCGCACGCCGGCTCCAAACCGCACTGGGCAAGACTGCAGTGCAGATAAACCCTATGTCTGTCCTGGTTGCCCCTGCATTTTTATCTGGTCGTGTAATATCTGAATGGCCCTTCTCGGGTTTTTCTTTATACATTCTTCCATGCTAGCTTTTACTCCCCTAATGTCTTGTGGGGTCCATGATCTCCAAACCCAATCTCCCCCGGCTGCTTGTATCATGGGGAACTGGTGAATGTCGGTCCCTCCTTTTACTCTGTCCCCTTCTAAGACAGGGTAAATTCCCTTTGTTGTCCCAAGTCGGGTTGTCGTCTTTCGGTTCACGTCGTCGTTGATTTCTGCTATCTGTGCTAACGCCTGCTTCAACTTCTCATGTCTCTCCTCAGTCTGTATGTTGACCTCCGTCAGCTGGCCTAAGACTTGGTCTAGTTCCCTCTGTTTGTCCTCTCCCTGTGTCTTAACTTCCGTTAGCTGGTCTAGCGCCTGTTTTAGTCTCCCTTGTCGTTCCTCGTCTTGTATTTTTCGTTGGTTCACAGTCCCTTCTAGTCCGAGTCGCCTATGCTCTGTCTCGACTTGCCACTCCATTAGCCACCCCGCCAATGCTTTCCAGTGTCGTCCACTTTCTTTCGGGCCCCCTGCTTTGCCCTCTATCACCGCATTACTCACTGTGTTTAATATCTTTGGATCTAAGGATCCAGTCAGCGGAAAGGGATCTTTTTCTTCCCGCGGTCCACTTCACCCAGTCCTGTATTCTCTTTACGTTATCGATTCCATATTTGTCACTGATAACTTTCAATGTTGTTCCTTTTGGTATCTCTCAAGCTCTTTGAAGATTTATTCCCCATTCTTTTGTTCTTATCTTATCAACCGCCTAATAGCTATAAATCGTTTCTCCTTTTACACCGGGACTGAGGTCCCTTTCAATCAGCCGCCTAATAGCTGTAAATCGTTTCTCTCTTACACCGGGACTGAGGTCCCTTTCGACCCGCCGCCTAATAGCCTCAAACCCAATGAAGGCCTCTAACCTTCCCTCTCTTGGTACAGGATTCCAACCTGTTTCCTCCTTATTTCACACGGATACCTTTATCCTCGACCCTTACCGGCTCTACAAACACTGCCTGACAGCCCTTCCCCTTTGTGCTCTTCAGACAAACCGCATTCGAATCACCTCATATGTGTTTACCGTTACAGTTCTTGATTCGAGCAGATCCTGGAGCTGCGTCCGGCAGGGCGCAACCCACCAAGTGTACAGCGCCGCCTAACTGGGGCTCCCTATTTTAGGTGCCCTACGTGCGATCGCCACGCACTTTTAGCTGATCCCTTGCGATCGCTGTACACCAAGTGGAGTCCCACCGTCCACACCGCCAGCATCAGTCGAATCCCATCCTCGTCGCCAATTGTTATGACTCTCCACTCGGCCGAGTAAGATGACAGAGTCAGATGAGGATCCTCGAATTACACGTTTTATTTCCGAAGACCACACGCATGCGGAATGTGACTCAGTGACCCTTCAGTCAGGCTCCCCTGAATCACATTAAGAATATGCTTCAAAACAATCACATATATAATCACACAAAGCAAAACTGGGTGTGGACTAAAAGTGTAGAGGAAAAACTGGGTGTGGATTAAAAGTGTATGCTAAGGGATAAGGAAACAAAGAAGTAAAAGAAATAAATGTGGCAGTGGGCTTCTTTCCCCCCTCCCTCGGGCCCTAGGGGAAGTTGAATCGGTCAATTCTCAGATATGCAACCACAGTTTCCAAGCCACCTACACAACTCTCAGATATGCAAGCCTTGCAAACTAATAACTTTCCTACACTCCTTCACTAGCACCTGCTGATAACAAGGCAAAGCTTTGGTGATCACTGAGAATAGGAATGTGTGGGCAGCATACACTGAAGGAACAATTCCACAGTTCTCTCCAAGGTTGCACTAAGGGCACACCACCACAGAGCAACAGGAAGGGTGATAAGGGCTTAGTTTCCAAGAAACAGGAACAGCTGGGCTCTGTCCAAAAACAGTGGGGTGCATGGAACATTGGTAGCCTGAAACATTTAAAGCAACATTTTAAAGCAAGGTTTGAATAATGCACAGTTACAAGCAAGGTTAGAATCCTGACAGCTGATTAACACACAGCTAATGGTCCAAAATATGACCACCTAACATATCATCATAACAAAAAGTACGGACGTTGGAATGGGTATATCATGCCTGATATTGGAGAATGTGAGGGTTATAGACGATGGTTGACATCGGCCTCTTGGCGGAGAGAATGCGAGGGAACACATATTCTTATTAATTCCCTTAAATTCTCTCCCACAGCCACCTTCAGGCGATTTAGAGTGGTCCAGCTTTTTGTGATCTGTTCCAGAGAGTAAGGTGCGCAGTACTGCACTATGAATCAAACTCATCTCACTGCAAAGCGCCGGCAATAAAACAACAGCTTTATGGAGGAAATCCATGTTAGGGTACATCGATGTCAAAGATGAGTAGGAAATACCATATCCACGGAGCTTTGTGTTTCTGCAGCTACAGAAATTAACGCCAACATGTACAGTATACAGCCATCAAGTACTCTAATCAATGTGATCAATTCGATGGCTAGTCTTATGTTGCTTGATAATAGCACTTAACAAGCTGCAATGATGTCTGTCCTAATATTTATTTTGTGTTAAATGATATATTTGAAATACCTTATCTAATATATATCTTGATACGAATCACGATGCATGAAATGCAATTTCTATTATTATCAGGCATGATATACCCATTCCAACGTCCATGCTTTTTTCTTGAGAATCACGACTGGAAAGCAGTCTATTGGTGGGAAACAAGTCTTCTCACAGTTCTGGAGACCAAACTATTTTTTGTCTGCAGAGCTGAATTTAGCCTGGGAGTGCAACAAGCACTATGGTACATTTGCGAGCAGAAATTAAAGACTTGACCACAGCAAAAAAAAAAAAAAACCCAAATTGCATAACAATGATGAAGATGCATTACGTCGAAAGTGATGTGCGTTAAAATGCACGATAAACTGGAACGGCACGACTCGGTAGAGCGCATACCTCCACCAGGCTGAACAGTTTACATTTTGTATCCCACTGACATGCAGATATGCATCTGGACATGGACCAAAATCTTCTTCTTGTCACCGAACCAACTCTATCATAAGTCATCCACAACTTTTTGAAATATTATGCGAAATTGTTTTTAGTCCCATCATTCAATGGTGAAGAATCACTTCAAAAATTGTCGGATCTGGATCCAGATCTTCACCCAAAACGAACCAACACTTTCTTGTCACACACCCAACCTGTCCAACAACATATTGCATGAATCCATCCACAACTTTTTGAAATACTGTGCTATATATTGTTTTTGGCCCTTTCTCTCATTGGTGAAGAATCACTTTAATAATTCTTGTGTCTGATCTTAATCAAAATCTAATAATTTTGTCCTCGTTACACACCAAACCTGTGCAACAAATTTCGTCTGAATCTGTCCGTAACTTTTTGAGATATCCTGTTCCCAGACAACCAGACAGATATGGGTGAAAACATAACCTCTGCCAACCTTTGGTAGAGGAGGTAAGCATTTAAGCTGTTTACATTTAAATGTAAACATTTAAGCTAACAAATTGCTTTAAGACATAGAGGGTAAGTTTGTTGTGTATAACCTCCTTTTTTTGAGCGAGGTTGGGTAAGGACTTGGGCACGAAGGCACAATGGAAAGTGCATTGCATTTATGGAGGAAACAGCACAGACTGTTTGGCTTGTGCATCACAGGCCATCTTGGTGAAGTCGGCTGCAGGACTTTGGAGAGGCGGGTGTAAGAATTCTTATCGGTGCTGCCCCATGGGACAGAATGCCCACACAACCCACAGACAGCACACTACAGCCACGGGCAGCCAATGATAGGGACCCGCGATGCATGAAGATGGTCCGAACATTTACGAGGACCAACTGCATGTGGCAGTTGGAGTTGGGGTCGGAATTGTACTGTCGTGTCCAGGGGGTTAAGACCGACCTTGATGGATAGCCAAACAGTTCTACCTTGGAGGAAAACACGTGATCCTTGGAGATTATCGTGTGCGCGGGAAGGAAGGGTGGCAAAGGTATGCACCGTAGGCACTCACCACGATGGAAGCACAAGGGTTTATACTCAAACCCATGACAAATAGACAACACAAACAATTTTAATAAACAGGAGGTTTAACAAACATTAATCAAATATACATAATGGAAATAAACTGAAATGGGATAATAACGAAACACAAGGTAAACCGAGTTCCAATTTGAGGCGCCTCCACACAGGCTTCAATACAGACAAGGGGACAGAATAAATAAAAGAATAATCTTCCCTTTCTACCAGTACTTAGCTGTGTGCCCAGAGATGAGTTTCTGAAGTTTGGGGTTTGCCAAACCACGTCGGCACTGCACGGGAAAATGCGGCCAAAATGGTGCCAAGCCTCTCTATCGGTGGGAAGCGTATGGGAGGGAGTTCGGGTGGTGATATTCAACACCAGGGCTCAGAAACCACCGTGCAGCTTCTTTTCATGATCGCACTTGCTGACGCTGCTCCTCTGCAAAATGGCACTGCCTTCTTCCCTGATGGCACAACATGAGGCTTCGAGGTGCGGTCTTGCATGACTCAACCGAACAGTCAATGGCCAACATCTTGTTCCATCACGTGGGCAAATCCACCTCAGCACAAACATGAGAATTATGCAGCCTTCTTCACCATGTCGAGGGGAAGCCAAAAAAAAGGGCCTCCGTCTCCAAGCGCATACCTCGCAGAACCTCTCTTCCCGCTCTCGTTTGTGTCCCGACTCCCGAGCCTGACTCGATCCTCTCGTCTCACCTCTCTCACGTCCCGCCCATCAATGCTCCACCCCAGGGGTGTGGTCTTGCTGGTTGTCATTCCTGGAGGCAGGGTTTTCGCCTGTTTGGAAATGTCTGGCTCAGTTGTTGTTCTCAGGACATGATTTGTTTTTATCGCCGGTCTTGAAATGCAAAAACATAGGAAAAGGTCACAGGGGGCAATGACATACTGGGAGAAATTATCCTTAAACCCTACCTAAATCACACAGCACTGCTCCCCGTGCAGTGACACTTAGCACTTAAGCTCACAGTTTTCATACTTAATTTACATTGAAATGTTTTCTACATGTCCACGGAACAAGCTACCTTATACAATCCTACCTATTCTATGAAATTCCTCCATCTTCTCCACAAACACAACGACCTTTGGAGAGAGAGCATCCATCTCCTCTCTCTTTTTTTTGGATGCTTCTCCTCATCACCATACCTCTCCTCATTGACATTTCTCAACACTGTTCCACACCAGCCCTGTGCCACACCAGTCTGTACAGGCCACACCGGACCCCAAAATCAGCTCGTGCCTTGCTCGAGCCCTTGCTCATTCCCCATTGTTGTGCGAGTCCTGGCATTTACTTTTGGCGCCATCTTGGGTAATTTTTCTCCTTGTACATAAGTTTGTGTGCCCCCTCAGGTTTACTTGTGTCTGTCAACTGCTTTGTTTGTCTGTTTTATTGCTAGCGTATTGTCTGCCCTTATCCCTGCATTTCTTTTACTAAACCCCATTTTAACTACAAGAGATGTTTTCCCACCTTTGGCTTCCAGCGCGTTGCACCACCCGGTTCGGCTGCCATTTGGGTGATACTTCGGGAATGTCAGAATAAGTTTGAATGCAGAAAACTAAAAGAAACTGTTTCGGAATCCCAAGGGGTCTTATACACCTGACACAGACGGTCAGTGTTCACGGAGGCCTCTGGCGTGACAATATTGTTTAAAATAATTATGATAGTCTTAAAAACAAGCTCGAATGAGCTAAGATCCTCGTTGTCTTAATAATGACGTCATAAAAATGAATATGACGTCATTGTGATGTATCAGGTTTGAAATAAATTACCTGTGCTAATGCCCGGCTTGATTCCCACAAACAAAATTCAAACAACTTGCCTAGTTTCGGAGATAATGGTATCGGCGATTTCCGTTAGCGGCGATATTATGACGTCAACTTTTTTTCTTGGAAGAATTTCCAAAATCAGAGATGGTTACTGCCTACGCGTGGGCTTTCTGCATATACATCGCAAGTTTCACGAAGATCTGATGAAAACTCTGGGTTGTGAAACAAAAAATGTCAAAAAATAGGAATGACGTCATAAAATTGATATGATGTCATAGTGATGTATCATATGTGCGGTAATTCATCTCTGCTAATCAATGCCCTGTTCGATTCCCGCAAACAGAATTCAAAAAGCTTGCCTAGTTTCGGAGATAATTTTTTAGGCGATTTCCATTAGCGGAGATATTTTAACGTCCTAACCTTTTTTCTAGGAGGAATTTTCAAAATCGGAGATGGTTCCTGTCTGCGCAGGGAATTTTTACATATACATGCCAAGTTTCAGGAAGTTTCGATGAAAACTGTAGGCTGTGGAACAAAAAAGTCCACAAGAACAACAACGTAAGTAAGACTTAGAGATCCTCCACGAGGATCTAAAAATGGATACATTGTGCTAACAATGCATCTTAACAAATGCTCATCTTTGTCAGGATGCACATTTAAAAAAAAATTATTGTATAAATATTTACATCACTAAACATACATAACTATGTACACGTGGAGAGAAGAAATATCGATGAAGAAGATAAGAAAGGCACTGAACTGTGAATACATTGCCAATTTTGGTGGGTTCTTCTTCTTGTGGTGGAGTTGGTGGTATTGGCTCTCAATTGACCACAATTCCTTCAAGGAGATGCCCTTTCTTTTAATGCAGAACTGTAGCCAGTAATCTTCTGTTGACAAAAGGTGACATCAATGACAACTCAGGAAGTAATTCACTCAAATTTTTTTTGTATTTCAGCTTCTCAGGTGAAAGTGCAACGCCATTGAGCTCGTTTTACACTCATCTCATTCCCGTGGCCCCCAGTCGAGCTCTCATATCCTCAGCAAAGGATTCTCCTTCATCCCACTAACATAAATGGAGAATAAAAACAACTCATTGGAGCTGAATGCTTACACAGTCATCATCGAACAGCTGGTTGTTGTTGGGCAATAATTCCTTTCAGACCCATTACAACACAACAGCGAGACCGTAGCCCGTGCGTGAATGATATCTGACGCGGCCTTCTTTATGATGGAGGTTTGCCAGAACTTTCTGACGACACTTGCTTGCACATAAGCTAGAGGAAAAGGCAGGATATTTTACTTGTGTAGAGGTGTTTGTTGTTGGAAATGACTCTTCTGAAGAGAGGCTCATGAAGTGTGATTATGGTTGGCAGGGAGAAGGGCCACCACAAAGTTATTATTACACTCAGACATTCTGTGCACGTGGGCTATTGCTTTTGTCCAAAAGAAGAATAGCTTTTTCTATTGTGTTCTTGGAGCAAAGAAATTCTGATAGAATTATGCAGGAACCAGTCATCGAAGAGTTTCTACACCATGCATACTTTTCTGTTGTGGAACCAAAGAACCGAAAGCTGTGAAATGTTGATGTTCTTAAAGGCACTTGGGCATCTGTCCTTTCCCACAGCACGAGGCTTCAGATTATCTGCCCTTGCAGCACTAACAAAGAACAATGAAAGGTGCTTTTGTGATGACACTCTTTGAAGATCCCTGCACCAGAAACATCATGATTATAGACTCTATATGGTGAGTCATCTGCCATAAGTCTGGCAGTTTCTCCTTAAATGGCTCCACTACAGGCATGTTAGTACTGGCATTTTCTTTTTTTTAATCCAAAGCAAGATAAAAGCTGTGACAAACATAGAAATGAGTCAAACGTGCCTTGCTATAAATGGGACCTCTTCACCTTTCACCAAAAAAAGAAGAACGCACAAGTAGTACAGCTTCTCAATCGCTGAAACCAAAGGAGAGTCCAGCTTCTTACATTTGCTCATACTGTATCTGCCAACATATGCATTTTCACTGCTCTTTTATCATCATAAAAGTTTTGCAGAGGTTTCCAAGCCAGAAGCAAACGTCAATTCCACCGGGTACAGTGTGTTTGCAATAAAGGTGAATAAACTTTATCCGGTAGGTATATGCTCTTATTCGCGAAGATTTCAAAAAGAAATTACTGACGTTCCTTTCATTCGATTTTCTACTCTGTTATTGGAAACAAAAATGTTACTGTTTGGGCCTCGGAAAATGTAAAACAAATCAACATCAGAAATATGACATGAGAATACGAGATCAAAGATAGATAACTGAGCATAATGGTCTTTTAATGGGGCAGACATTAACCTTTTTCAATGTGTCACAAAACTATTCCAGATTCCTATAATGGCTTTGTGGGAAAATACATCGGTTCAATATTTTGTCCATTTCTTGGAGTGTTATTTCTGCTGTCTTCCGTCGTTCCTTAAAAGTGATGACATCAAACAAACCTTCATCTTGGCCCTGTTAAACCACTCGTTGTTGTCGCACGGCCTCGTATATGGCATGTCAGGCCTCGCATGCTTCTTCCTCAGTGAGAATCGTGGCATCGTGTCCCTGCTCCCCCGATGGAAAGAATTCTTTCTGGTTAATGGTCGACACACATAATTATGAAGTTACCTGTATGATTATATAAGTAGGTTTTGCGAAATGAAAATGTGACCTTCAGCAGCAACTGCGGAGATGAAACAGAAGATGTAAATCCTGTCCAATTCAGTTGTCATAAAGGACTAAGATGTGACAAAAGAAGGAGAAATAAATAAGTTCTACACGTAGTTTATTTTTTAATAATAATAATAATGATGTGTTTATGGAGCACACAATAACCATATTCGCGACATGCTTTACGACAAAATAAATCAAATTAAACTTACAAAATATACTCATTGTTTAAAATACCGTTGCAAGAATGAATGCCTTCTCGGGGGTGACTGCATAGAATAATGATAGTTATTTCCTTTAGTGCATGCATTAGCATAAAAGTGAGGTAATATGACCATATTGGGAAATATGTCGTTATTCATTTCATAACTTGCTCTAGTGGGGCAACTTCGCATAACAATTGTGCATTTTGTGATGAAAGCACCAAATTTGGCACACTAGTAGCCTATCATATTATAGACAGATTTGGATATTGGGCCATCTCAAATTCAGCCGCTGATGGCTGTGGCAGCCATTTTCCACTGCCATCAAAAATTTTGAGATGGCCCAATATCCAAATCTGTTCATAATATGATACGCTACTGGTGTGCCAAATTTGGTGCTTTCCTCATAAAATGCACAATTGTTATGCTATATTTAGCAAAGTTTCCCCACTACTATCAGCCTTGTTCACAATTCTTTGTCTAAAACCACTTTCCTTTGCAACCTTTTAAATGTGTTATCCCTCTGTAGTCTGTCCTATGTATTCTTTATAAAGAATATCCAGACCACCAGCAGGAGTTTCCGTGGGTTAAACTGCCACCACCACCAGCCCCGCACCATCAAATGAGGTTTGAAGACATGGAAGGATACCCCACCCACAAATTAGGATCACAGGCCAATAACACCTGCGTGGGTGGGGTCAATAACGTTCCGAGCTGAGACAATAAAGGGAGGCACTGAACTGTTGGAGCAAAGTGATGCTCCTGGACCCAACGAGAAAAGCTGTGCATGGTTTCCTGGTGTTTTCTGTCAACATGAGACACGCCCTGCCTGCAGAACTCTCTCTCTTTCCACCGAACCCCCACCTCACACCGCAACCAGTCGAGCACAGAACCTGCCTCCCCCTCGTGCCAGCTCATACTCGTAAGCAGGAACTGTTTCCCGCCAGGCCATGTTACACCTTGGATCTCCCTATGTCCCATCGGATGCAACCTCGGTATTTCTGTCCTGTCAGAAATTCTGGTCAGAAAAAAGATTCTTCTGGTTTTTCCTCTTTGTGGAATGTCTGAGGCTTTAAGATCGTAGATAAGATAACCACTTGTATGATGCTTTGTGTGCGTAGAGGGTCTTATGTACAAATAGTTATTGCTTCTCATTATTTTTGCTAGATTTGATTGTTTAATACAGCGTTATAAATCACTTGGTCTTGGAGCGATTCGAGTTGTTTTTGATCATGAGCCACATTGGGTGAAGACGTGTTAAAGGACCAATTGTCTTCGTGGAAATTAGTGCCAAGTATGAAACGTACCTGCATCTGGGCGACCAGCGCTCAGATTCCGAATTTTGGGGAATCGGTCGCACGGTACAACCAGCGCGCCACTTGACTGGTTCAGACGTTCCACCTGAGCACAGTAACGCGGTAAACAGGCCTGAGACCCGGTTCAGAGTGCCCAAATTAGTTGGCTTAGCACAACCACTTTAACCTGGTTCATCGGGATTTAGACACCGGACAACTGTGATGAATCTGGTGATTGTAACGATACTATATACTGTCTGTAGTATATATGTGTGTGTATATATGTATGTATATGTATATATACAAAGAAACATGACATAATAGTGACCGAAGCTTTTCGTGCTGCACTCTTCAGGGTAAAAAAAAAAAATCACAGCAAGTGAAGGCGCATGCTTATAGACGCAGGTCTCAATAAGGTAGACACTAATTGGTTCAACCGTAATAACATCACGGTTAATCTGAACGCCCATTGGTCGGCTCATCATCTTCACCTCGAGCTCCCATTGGCTGGAGCAGAGTTCGTCAATGATTGACGTTTGCAACCACATCCCGGAGAGAGGGGGGATGGGTTTCCACTCAGGTCCCTAAGGTCGGTGGTAATGACCCAATATTATGTCGTCAAAAGGAATTTGTACGATCTCTGTGTCTCAGCATGGAAAGATCGAGCGAAGAACGGTAACAAATGGTGAATGGACCTTAGGGGAAACATTGTAGTAACATGAAAATATCTCTTCATCAAAAAAAAAACTAATAGTTAAGTATCATCATTTGTGATTATTGAGGAAGCTATGAAATAATAATGTGTTTCCTTCCAAGGAATTTCAACAGAGAAGGCCATTTGGCCCATCAAACCTGTGCAATGCTTGCCAACCTACTGCTTGTCTGTGATTTATCATTTTTGAATGCAATCTTTTTTAGAGCAAGGAAGCAGCACGAACCATTAAAAAAAAATCTTTGGTATGACTCAGCCAGGGTCAGGTTCGAAGCACTGCCCTCCCCAGGTCAGAGCAGTCGGAGCAGACGTTCTAATCATTATACAACAAAGTCCATGATGGATACAACCGTGATGTTCTACAATACTGTAGGTGTCAAATAAATCGAAATTATTTTGTTGTTTTGTTGTTTACATTGTAAGCCCAATCAGAAACAACATGCATTCTATACATGTCAGAAGGAAGTGTTGTTTCTGTAATTTTGCTCTTCTTTCAAGTGTCTAATATCTTCATGTTCCTGCAGTGCATTTTCCAGCACAGAGATTATTAGCTTCCTTGCCATTGTCTTAATCTTATTTCAAGGCCTTACCTTCAAAGACTCTGCCACCTGCAGCGCAGTTAGCCATTTGGATCCTTGGGTCTCACAATGACGCAGTAAGGTTAAAAAGTCGTTTCCATGCAAAATCACTGTTTCCTTACTTTTGTTATTATTGGTGTGGTTGAGATGCCTCGAAAAATGTTGGAAACGATCACCATTGACCATTGCAAGTTTGCATCTATGATTAATTATGCAGGTGTCACAGTAAGCGAAATAATCTCTCATGTTTAAAAAATGCTGCCCATAAAGGTATTCAAATTCATCTCTGTGATGTATCATCATTAAATTATCGCAGCTTCCAGATGGTGTATTTATTATTCACCATGATCGGCCGCTCTGCTTGAATGTCCTGCTCCGTATTTTCAGATCCCCTGGAACACAAAGCATTGAATCTCCTTTCAACAGACGTACACGTTCTCTGCTTCAAAACCAAGTCAGTATTGGAGGGAGGAATCAAATGTGCTATGATCCCAAGATATCAGGTTTCAAAATGAAGTGACAGCTTTTTAAAGTAGAATGTGTAGTGCAAGCCTATAAGGGGAGGACCAATCATCATTCAGAAGTCATAACGACATTCTGTAACAAAAGGAAGACGAATAAGAGTCCACCACAATGAACAGATTAGCATCACAGGTAAACAGAGCAGGTGTGGTAAGCAGATGATCCCACCCCTGATGGTCTTTAATGAGCCATCTGGGCTTTCACAAACAATCCAAAAGTCACATGGCAATTCTCCTGAAGACCAGCAAAACTTCCTGACCATGAGAATCGAAATCCTGAATACTGTGACATTCACCTGGATTTCAACCCAGAGCCTCTGGGGTCCTCGTCCGGTGAACTCACAAATAGTATTGGACAATTACAATTTATGATGGAGTACAAGCCCCTGCTGGCTTTGTGGGAAGACAACTAAAGTGTATGTTGGAGTTGTAGCCACGTGCTCAGAGGTAAAAAGAGGTGATGGTGAGCAGCCTCTCTTCAGCCCTGCCCTCAATCAGCGTGCTGCTCCATGATTGCCTGGGTTGTCCTGGTCGTCCTCGTCGTCAGCCAGCAATCACAGAGAACACCAGTACTCTAGATCCAAGGCATGGTGTTGACAGGTATACATTTTTAATATGAACATTAATGCGCAGGTTTATTAAAGCTGTCATGATACTGGTATTCTAAAACGTGATAAAATGCCCTCTATGTTTGGACTTGTTGTCATACACTCGATGAGAGTGTGAGGAAGGGTGTAAAATGAGAAACAACTCGAGAAAAGGAAAGGAGGTGTGAAGATGGGGGGAAAAATACACACACATACACATACACATACACACACCTCGTTTTTTTTTCATGGCTGCGCCTCACAATTCTACATTATTTATTATACAGCAACTTGGATTTTCATAAAACACAAAAAATATAATTTTAAGGATTGCTGTAAATGATGTTCATTTCACAACTTGCTGTATTCAAATTAATTTAAATTGTAAACTTCTAAACACAATTCCCTTCCATAAAGTCAGAACCTTAACCTGTAAGCAGTTTAAATGGTTCCCTGACCGCACGGATCATCAGCTGGGCACCGTTCTTCCTCGAGGTTTCGATCCTTTCAGCCCAGAACCTCTCCAAACGCCGGGTCCACAACCTTGGTCACGGATCCACATCAGTAGATCCACAACCTCAGTTGCATTCCGGCAATCAGTCAACCCATAAATACAACATCACTAATCAGACTCCACTCACTGGAAACACACACACACACACACACACACACACACACACACACACACACACACACACACACACACACACACACACACACACACACACACACACACAGAATTTAACAAGAAACAAGGCAAGAAGAGCCTTACAAATATCGTGCACAAAACAAATTACCAAGATGGGTGCCATGGAAACACAATTCAGACAATCACTGCCATGATCTAATCAGTTTGAGATAATGTCATGCGAAATATATACTTGCAATATGAAACCTGAATCTTAAACGGTTTTTAAAATATCGCGGACACAAAAATACGTGAATAGATGATAGACCGGTTAGGCGGAGCTCAATTTCAATGTCCCACGCCCTCTGACAAGGTCAGAGGGGCAGAGGACATAAAAACAGGAAAGGGTAGGTGGGGAGGAGAGAAAAAAAACTGTTACCTACAAAGGATGGGCTTGGTATAGACAAATGTGGGTAGAAGATCTCATGGGTATGGTTGGGGGAATGACCTGAGGAGGAGGTGAACAGCCAGTAAGAAAATCTGCAGGGAAGGATGGAATTAAACAGATTGAACAAGTTGGTTCCACCGACGACAGAAAAGACTAACAAATTAGTTGAGCTGAGCAGTGAACCTAATTTTTGGGAGTTTCAGCAGAAGTGAGTAATTACTGGAAAACTGTGTGTTGCCTGGAAAACACGTGGTTGGGGGGAGGGGAGGGGGCAGAGGCTGCACGTAAAGTAGAGTGTACCTATCTGTCTGTGATGCAACAGTAACAGACCCAGGGTTTCATGGAAGATTGGAAGAAGTGAAAGGTGTGAGGCAGGAGCACTAGCCCATCGCGTGTGTAGCAGTACTCGATTGAGCTGCAGATGAAGGAGAAGGATGGGATTGAAGCAAGGCCGGAGCCTGGACGACGGACTGTGCTGAGTGACGTTGTGTGCTGTGCTATTCATTGAAGCTTTTAATCTCCGAATAGTCGAGACGTATTTCTGAGAAATGTGCATCCTAGAAGCATTTTTTTTTTTTGGTAAAAGTTGGGAACATGACTTTTCAACATAATTAAGGTATGCTGAATTTGACCAGCCCTGTCCCCAAGCTGAATTTTGAGTTTTTGACCACCTAATTAGCAAAAACAAAATGGCTGCTAAATTGACACGTTTGGGCACTTTCTTGGGACAGGCACTACTATACCATTTAAATAAATGCACATTGTTCACATGTACGCAACTTAGAAATGTCCCTTGAGCAATAGATCAAAGCTACAGGCTAATAAAATTCGTAACATGCCAAAAATCTATTATTGTGCTAATTAGCTACCACCATTACCAAAAGAAAATCTATTTTCTGCTGTAACTTTGTTACTATGCATGCAAACCTGACAAATGAGATGTCTAGACCTATGTTTTGAGGGTCAAGAAAAATGATTAAGACATATTTGAAGCATTTTGATTAATGTTTACATGGTTACCGATGTTTATTAATAAAATGTAGAAGTTAAAGTTGCTCGTTTGTAATCATAAAAACTAAACAAAGTTCTACCATGCTGCTACGTGAACAAATTTCATTCAGCATAAACAGTTTTTAGGAATGCCGAACATCTTTTAGGCAAATCACATTGTATTCATGCAAGGAGTCTGATCATCAATCTGTTGCTGGCATGCACACATTGATGTACATCATAATTCTGAATTCCGGCATGTGCAGCATCGAGTCTTGCATTGTTTCCGACATGCACAGGCGACCATCTCGAGGCAACTGTCTGGAATGGGACTCAATGCCAAC
Organism: Eptatretus burgeri; assembly: GCF_056783735.1. Classification (NCBI taxonomy): domain Eukaryota; kingdom Metazoa; phylum Chordata; class Myxini; order Myxiniformes; family Myxinidae; genus Eptatretus; species Eptatretus burgeri. The sequence goes on from NC_140965.1 coordinate 76,881,585, forward strand.
AGTATGGGTTGCAGTCCTGATTCGCCAAGTCTCCATCCCATTTCAGAGGGCGCAGGGAGCTCAGGTGTGGGGCAGTGGGAATTTCTCCATATCATCGCTTGATAGTGTATTCTCATCAAATGGAAACGGAGCGCATCACTTGTTGGGGCCATGGCTTCTGGTTTCCCCGTCTTGGAGAACAATAAATACCGTGCTGCATCAACAGTCTGTTGTGTGCACATTGTATATTCTGCAGACAAAGGTTTCTGAATATTTGATGGTTTCCTTTGTGCCATACTCAGAACTCTGCTCCGGACATGTTCTTCATTGTTCCCAGGGCTAACATCATCAAGGGATGCCTGGCCACCGACGATCAGTCTCAGTAGCATATATAAACTTTCAGGAATGCGTGCGATAGCATCTTCTTCACTGACAGAAAACCCTTTGTGTCCTGGAGTTTCTATCGTGTCTCCACGGACTTTCATAGCTTCATGAACAAGTGAAAGGAAAATGTCATCCTGGGGCTCATACTTAGGAAAGGCTAACTTTTCCTCACTCTCCTCTGTGTCTGCTTTCATCTGCAAAACTGCTGTTGGCTGCTACTTAGTGGGAATCAATACGGTTTTTCATTCTGATATACAACTGTCAAGAGGTTGAAAGAAATTGAAAATGTCCCCAAGCTGTGACTGCAACTTTTCCTTGAATGTTCCTCTTCTGCTTTGATAGGATGGTTGAATCATGGTTGAAGATTCCTCAGCTAGCTCCTTATACCTTTCCCATACATCATCCAAAATAATCAGATGTCCTTTGTCAGCTGATTGATGGAGCACTTGGCAAAGCCATATCATAGCAAGGTCTGTATTTGCTGACTCCTGCTTTATTTTGGAGGTAGACCTGTTAAATGTGCTAAGACAAGGCAGATGATATTTGGCTTCAGCTGCAATTAGGTCAATCACTCCTGCCAGTCGAAGGCCAACTTTGTAGTCAAGATGTGAGGCTTGAATTATTAGATCACTCATTTGCTTAGTCATGACGGAGATCAGTCGTGCTTTCTTATTTGCAGTTTGAAAGAAAATGCAAAGGTTCCAGTTGACTGGCTGCACACCTTTTCGCAATGAACGCCTGTTACCACCTGGAACACCTGAACTGCAACCTGCTCCCTCTGTTGAATACTCTGTCTGAGTCCTCTGAGGACGTTCTATTTTACTCTTGTCCGTGAAGTGGGCATAGCACATTCTGTGCCACACAAGAGATATGGCTGTGGCAGAATCCAATGCAATCTCAAGACGATCAATTAAATCTATATTTTTGGAGTCCCTCAGCTTCTTTCTGCAACAGGCTGCATTCCTGAGTGTTGCGAGTCCATGTTCAGTTGCTTCACTCAGGTTTTTTCTGGCTTTATGCGTTTGGCGGAAAATGCACAGGCTGTCGTCTTCAGGTGACGGCCTCTTCAAGCTAATCACGGGATCCATTGTAGCCTGCAAACAAGAATGAATCATTAGTATAGGCCTACACAAGCCCTTAACAACTTAACAGTTAGCTTAACAACTTAACAGTAGGGTTGGGCATACAACCATACTTTTTTTGAAAAGAGTGTTTTTTACAGCCAAATTTCACGCTGATCATGAATCCGTTGAACTTTTTGACATAGGATGAGGTCTAAGGTTGGTAAAATGTAAAAATTCAAAATGGCCACCAAATTTACCCATTTTCAGGTAAAATTTGATAATTATGGCTTACTCGGGCATGTGATATGTCATTTCTTATGTTTTCAAGGTTGCTGACATCGAATATGAGGTCAAAACAGTGACACATGATGGCTGTATGGATTTATCGCTAAACATGGGTATTTTCGTTGGAAAATACCCACTTTTCAATTTCAGAACGAATTTTGAATTGATTAATCAACTATATCCTTTGTTTTTGATGTACGTTTTTCATGTTGTCAGACGTTACAGATAATCAACAGTAATGTCTGCCGAGACTTCTAGTGTAAGAAGCATGGAGGTCCAGTGACTCCTATTTCCCTTGACTCTCTTGAGAGACTTAATGAATCACAACTACTCAAGGAAATAGGCTACCTTCGATCGACAGTGGCTCCCGATATACGCCAGAAGCGTAGTGAAATGTACCGACGGAACAAAAACTTTCACATTTGAGAAGTTCAGTGTAGATGAACTGAAAACATCTATCAGAAATGCTGTCAAACCAGAGGACAATGTTTCTGTCTATGTCGATATATTGCTGAAAAAAGTGCTTTGAATGTTGAGGAGATGTTGATGTGATGATTAAAGTAGTAGTTTACGGAAATTTGTGATATCTTAATTTGATTCTTTGAAATTATGGTCACGCTCACATTTTTGTGCTGATTTTATCGCAATATGCATCGTGGGGCAGTCTGGTTCACCTGTACGAGTTTAAAAGTATCATTATTGATATCAGCGACCCTGAAAACATAAGAAATGACATATTACATGCCCTAGTAAGCCATAATTATCAAATTTTACCTGAAAAGTGGGTAAATTTGGTGGCCATTTTGATTTTTTACATTTTACCAACCTAAGACATCATCCTAGGTCAAAAATTTCAACGGATTCATGATCAGCGTGAAAAAATGGCCATAAAAAAACACTCCTTTCAACGGGACAACAGAAAAAAAGTCGATGTGTGCCCAACTCTATTAACAGTTGTTCGCAAGTAAAATAGATTAGCATTGTGCTGGTTTTGTAGTGCCTGTCCCAAGAAAGTGCCCAAAATCGTCAATTTGGCAGCCATTTTGTTTATGCTAATTAGATGGTCAAAAACTCAAAATTCAGCTTGGGAACAGGGCTAGTCGAATTCAGCATACCTTAATTATGTTAAAAAGTCATGTTCCCAACTTTTACTAAAAAAATGCTTCCAGAACCTCATCCAGGGCCCTTTTCGAGAAATAATTCTAGTCTATAACTTGAGATTCAAATTCGTCATATCACATGGTGGCAGCAAAAGGCAAACCCATGAACCCGATCGAAGCATTTTCAGCCAAGCGCACAATGGCAGATGGGCCACGATGGCGTGCATGGATTGGACCAGTGCCAACCTTGGTGAAGCCTTCGGCCTATTCAGAAAGCGTACCCAGCTGTACTTCTCCATGAAGGACACAGCAGGTGACAAAAAAGAAATAGACCACATTCACAGTAGGTATGTTTTTTTTTTGCGTATACAGAGCTGTCAGTTACCTATACACCGCCCAAGTAAAGGTATTCGTCAGAAGAACCGTTGCATGCTTGGAACAGCACTGCCTCAAGGGCAGGTACTCTGCTAGTGCTTCCTAAAAAGCGCAATTGTCGTCGGATTTCAACCCGGATACCTATATATTTGGTGAGGTGGTGAATTCCGATTGTCAACTCTGGTATGAAATGTGAAAAATAATTGTTAATTAAGACATTACCATGATCGCTAAGATACGGCGAAGGAATCACGTGACCTCTCAAATGTGCTAAGCTGCTCATCTCACAACTTGATTCTTCAGGGTGAAAGAAAAGGTTGTAAAAAAAAAAGTTACCACCTTAGCTAACTTCACCAAATATACACTCCAAATGGACATGCCAGTTTAACAGAACCACGTTAACATGGTGATTTTATTTTTTATCGTAGATGATTCACCTCAAATGAGCAATTTTTTGGGGATGGGAATTTTTGGTAGAAACGGGAATTCAGTGTAAAAATTCATTGAGGAGAGATGGTAGTGGATGGAGTCCGTAACCTTGGCAACCGTTAATTTTTTGGGATTTTCAAATGGTTTCCGGGTGACAGAAATATTAAATCACAGGTGAAATATATTTCATTTCTTAGAATATTATCGTAAACCTCGAACAACCACCTCACAGTAATTTAAGTTGTTTCGCTGTTTGTTTGTGACCTTATCGCTTTGAGCTCTCGATGCTAACCATGATAAAAGTTTATACCATCAGATTTTTAACCACGATGTACCTGATTAGGGGTTTTAAACCATCATGAGGAGGTCATTTGGCCCATTAGCACTCCTTTACACCCTTTAAGACCCCATTATGCCATTGAGACCCCTCAGACCTTACACCCTTTAGAACCCTTCATACCCGTTTCGACCTTTTTGCGACATATACACCTTATTTGGCCCTTTTGACACTTTTCAGACCTATAGATTTTTTGAAACCCTTTGGACACTTTAGACCCATTTGCATTTTCACTTTTAGATTAGACCCTTAAAACACTTTAGACACCTGAGATCCCTTCAACCCATCAGACCTTTAGACCCTTTTTGACCTTTTAAAACAAATTAAGCCACTTTAGACCCTCTAGGAAATAGAAAAAAAGATACCCCTGAAAATCGTTTTTGACAACCTTTTTCATGCACCATTCACATCGCAACGACAAATCGAAACTGATGTTGAAAAGTGAAACTGAAACTACTGATCTATGGATCATGGGATGGTAAGCCAGAATGAAATTTTGGGAAATAGCAAATGGAAATTGCCAAAAGCAAAGCTATGGGGAGTACACACACACACACACACACACACACACACACACACACACACACACACACACACACACACACACACACACACACACACACACACACACACAGAGCAGGTTGCAGACTGAAGAAGTGAGGTGGAGAGGGATAGGTGCCTGTCGGTGGTCATTTGGCATGGAAAGAATTTCGGTGATCTTCCATCAGCCGGTAGGCCCAAAACGTGCCTAAATACGTTTCCCAGCAGGGCTTTCATAATATCACCCTCACTCCCAAGTAGTACTTCGGACGTACAACAAGCATGGATTGCAAATCTTCACTGGTGGAATGTAATGAGGTTACCAAGGATACCAGCTCCACTGATTGCGATATCTGCACATTGAATATTTACACCGAATTCCTGTTTCTACCAATACACACTCATTTGAGGTGAGACTTTGCTCATTATTGAGGTGAGACGTCTATGGACCTGTCAGTGACGGGTACCCTGCTAGTCTTTAAAATATTTGCAAAGGCGAAAATGCATAGAAAATTATTTTACAATAGAAAGCTGATGGTTACTTGTAACTGTGTCAGCCATACATCACTACATAATGGTGGTAAACGCACTCTTATCGACTTTCATCTATCTATAATTCCAGCATTGTGTGTGTGTGTGTGTGTGTGTGTGTGTGTGTGTGTGTGTGTGTGTGTGTGTGTGTGTGTGTGTGTGTGTGTGTGTGTGTGTGTGTGTGTGTGTGTGTGTGTGTGTGTGTGTGTGTGTGTGTGTGTGTGTGTGCGCGCGCGCACGCGCGCGCGCGCGACCGCTGTTTCTCGACAAACACTGGTCCGATCTCATTGAAACTTGCCAGGTATATTGCTGAGGACCTGAGGATGTACCTTTTCAAGGTTTAATATTAATCGGACAAGTGGTTCCCAAGTTAATGCCATTTATTTACCTAACTAATGATAGGACACGTTGCTGCGTATGCATGGCCAATGGGGAAAGGGCACCTTAGTTACCAATGACAGGACACGTTGCTGCGTAGGCGTGGCCGTTGGGGAAGAGATCCTCAGCCGCGTTCCCCATTACGGGTTACAACATACGGACTTCCGGATAGTGATGACTTACTGTATTCTAATAATTTCTCGATTTCTTATGCGTATTTATAGATAAACATAATGGCCCAATCCAGTCATCGTTTACGAGAGTGAAGGTACGAAGTGAAGTGAACGAGAGTGAAGGTCACCTTCAGTGATGTGTGGAACACTCATAAGTGAGTGTGGAAGAAAAAAAAAAGTGAGGTCCTGGCCGGCGTTCCACAACATGGTTAAGGATGGTTGTGGACACCTATTACTCGTAATATATTTTCTCGGTTGGAAAGCCAATAATTGATTTAATTGTAACAAAAGAAAAAAAGAAGTTCCTTCAATGACAAACTTACTTCTTTTAAAAGGCTGTGCTTCTGGAATTGAGGAAGACGAGGCGGGTCCTCGAGCTTTAATGTGGTGGTTCCACCGGTAACATTTATTATTGTACACCACCAGGAACCCTTTACAAGGACACGAGAGGAGCACACAAAATTATGTACTCTAATACGTCTCAAAGCAAAGAAAAGAAAATGTATAAAAGTAGACAAAAGGAGAACACCAACAACAAACAATCGTGTTTATAAAAGTGTTTTGCTTCATTTTTTTTTTTGTTTTGCTTATTTTATCTCACTTTACATCCTCATGTACACTCACAGATAGACATGCAATAGGTTTGTGCAGTACAACATGCTGTCTTTTAATTAAATCTGTCAGCGAAGCGCCGGCTCGGCACACCGACTACAAGGAAAAACAAACACAGGAAAAGGACATTCGGCCCAAACATTCCTCCTTAACAATCTCATGCACAATGGAAACATAACCGAGTCGTATCAAGGACAGATCCAGTTGTGTAGAGTTCAAAGTGATGCATAAATCTAAGTATCTACAGCTAAAAGGTCACGACAATGTAAAACGTTTGTTGCAAAGATATAGGCATTGTGACTATGTGAAACGAGGTAAAATGAATGTGAGAAGCATTGCACAATGACCTACTCGGTGGTCCCATCGAAGCACCTCACACGATGCTGTGATCCCACAAACAATCCCATGCATCCTCTATGTCCTATGATGATATGTTTCATCGTTTGCTAATACCCTTGCAATAAATATATGTGCACTTAAATATCCTAATGTCCATATATTGACTATCTAGTACAAGCTCCCACATTAGACAATGAGGAAAATAACATTGCCTACTTTATCATTAAATTAGTGTCTTCTGACATTAACATCCCTTTACTTGGAATTAAAGTTTTTTTAAACATTTGAAGTTAGCTTTTAATATAACTTTACACATTCATTGGACCTGGTCATATAGTGTGGCTATATATTACCCTATGACCTGAATTACCTTTTTTGCAAAATAGTTTCTTTGCTCGTGTCATACATTATGCTCTCATGCACCAAAGCATTGATAATACAGTGCAATCTCCTACTATAGAAGCAGGAGAAAAATATTTCTCAATCATCGGTGTTGAGGGTACAGCTTACGTCGCCTTTGGCCCTGCAGATGGCGTTGCTAGGTGATGACCACCTTGAGGGCAGTGTGATACGAGAGCTGGGCGTTTGCACTTTCAGAGCCTTGTACGTCATCTCCCACCGTGATATCTCGTGTACGACATCCTAATAAGCCTCCGCCAATGAGGCTCATGGTTCCTTTGCCTTACTGTCCTACTTCAGCCTCAAGGTTGGAATAAATTGTTTCTGATGACTTTTGGGTCAGATGGGACAAATAAGAGGCTTGTAATTGGTTGTGTGTGGTGCTTCACCCAAAGGCAGGTTTAGTGCTTCCAAAGCAGTCTTCTGCAAATATTACAATTCGGCAAAGCATTTGCTTTCCCAGTTGTAGTCAGGGAAGAAATTTATCATTTGTTCAAGGTGCTGGGAATAACTTGCCCATTCCTCGTTAAAACAACATGTCCACCAATTACTGATCACCAATTAATATATGCAGATTGGACACTCAGCTTCCTGTTCATCTGAGAGATGGTGCATTTTGTGTGATGTAAAGCCCAGCCTGAGAAGCACCACTCCGGCAGTTTATAGTCCAGTCGGATATTTAACCCAGACGAGACAGCTCAAGGATCATCCTTTGCGCTACCTCCCTCTGCACCATCCTATTGGATACCTCATGAAGCAAGGCAAACAAATAGATGTTTCGTAGCTTAGGAGAGTGAGCTTAAAAATATGCATACGCAGGTGGTGAATCGCTTAAAAACTTCTCGGATCTGGATCCGAATCTTCACCAATTCCTAATCATTTTGGCCTTGTCACATATCCAAGCTCTCCACCAAATTTCGTCCAAATCCATAAACAACTTTTTGAGATATCCTGTTCACAAACAAACAAACAAAGGAAAAATCACTCGTGGAGTGACACTTGGCAAAACAGAACAGCACTCGATAGAGCACATGGCTTCACTAGGCTGAACAGTTTACATTTTGTATTCCACTGATAGGTCAGATCTGAATCCGGACCTTAACAAAAATCGAATCGGCTTGTTCTTGCCACCTAACCAACTCATCCACCTCGTTTTGTCATAAGTCATCCACAACATTTTTAGATATCATGCTATACATCGATTTTGGCCCCATCTCTCATTGGTGAAGAATAACTCTAAAAATTCTCGAATCTGATTCCGGATATGGATCGTCATCAAATTCAAATCAAAACAATGTCATGTCATGCATGTCATCCTTCGTCCGTGTCATGCATGCAACATATCCACAAAGTTTAATCCGAATCCGTCCAGAACCTCTTGAGATATCATGCAATATCGTTTTTTGCCCCATCTCTCAACGGTGAAGAATCGGATAAAAATCAAATAATTATCCTATCCAGATCTGGATTCGGATCTTCATCAAAATTAAATCAATTCTTCTGAGTGGCACTCCCAAACTATCCACCAAGTTTCGTGTGAATCCATCCATAACCTTTTGAGATATTGTGCTATATGTCGTTTTTGGCAGCATCTCTCAACGGTGAAGAATCACTTTAAAAAGTCTCGAATCCGGATTCAGATCTTCACCAAAATTATGTGTTGCTGTCCTTGGCCGGTCACCCACATACACACAAAAAAAAGCAACTTCAGAACGATTGCTTGAAAAGTGTGGCCAAAAATCGTGTGACAAACAGACAAACAGACAGACAGACAGACAAACGCTACAGACCAACATACTTGGCAAAAAAAAATTTTCACCAAGTTACAAACAGACAGATAGGGGTGAAAACATAACCTCCTCCCACGTTTGGTGGTGGAGCTAATCACTGACCAGACCAACCAATATGCTTGTAAATCAATCATCGATTTTGCCAGCAATAATGTTAACATTCATGGATAAATAACATGGATAAATGATACCTTCTTTCGTATGCAGCAAAAGCTGTGGGGTAGCATCATTGGTTGAGGGTGTGGCTCTGCCGGTGATGTAGTGCCCCTGCAGGTTAAGGTTTACAGAATGAGAACTTTATATTCGTCTAAACAAAGGCAAATGTTTTTATACAAAGTTGAGTCTTGTGGAGGAGCTAGAACATAGAACCGATCAGGATGTAACAGAACAAAAGAAAGGGAGTCTGGGGAAATGCATCAACTGCAGGGATGAAGGACAAAATGGAGGAAGATTTGGAGAAATAAAGGATGTGGGTAGGTAAGATTGAGGGCTAGAAGAGGACCCAGGCAGTGGACAAGATGAATACACGTTTTTTGGATTGAGTATGATTGTGATGGTGGTGACTCCGCTGTCTTGAAGACCTGGAGAGAAGAATGAGATTGAAGAGAATGTGGAAGTTGGTTCCACAGGTGGGAAAAAGAGGAGCAAATTAGTGGAGGTGAGCAGTGATCCTGGATTTAGGTAGTTTCACCAGAAAGGTGTTGATGGTAGATGGTAGACCATGTGTGCCCTGCAGAAACCTGGGGGGGGGGGGGGTAAAGCATGGAAAGAGCAGAGGGTGCAAGACCAGAAAGGAGGTGGTAAAAGACAGAGAGACCACTGACCTGTCTGTGATGGTGAAGTGGTAGGCCTTTCTACTCAACTTTATCGTGAGAGATTCATGTAATCTTAAAGACCTTGGTTTCCATGACATCAAGCTGAGTAAGATGCGAAGCAGGGAGCCAGCTCAGAGGGGAGAGCAGTAATTCATCAAGCCATGGATGAAGGTCTCATAGGTGGATAGGACTTCAGATGTGCCAAGGAAGGACCTTGTACAATGGAGGATGCCCCATCGGCGGCTGGCTTTCGAGGTTAACTTTAAAACGTGTTTTAAGCTTGGTGTTGACTTAACAGTTAAGGTGGCTGGCCTAAGATCTTAGAGTCTTGAGTTTGAGTCTCTGTTCGGCTACTTAAATAACACAAGGTGGGTTGACTCAGCCTGTCATCCTTCCGAGGCCGGCAAAATGAGTAGCAGCTTACTGGGTAATAAGCCATTAGAGTATCCTGCGTCATAGTGGTGACCCATCCAGGACCGTTCTCCTTAGCCAAATTAAACTGCCTCGGCAGCCCTATGCGCCTCATGGTGTGAAAGAAATAGTTATTATTTTAAACTTGGTTTGCCCAAGAAAGATCATGGCTGACAGTGAGACTCAGGAGTATGAATGACTGAACTTCCTTAAGAGGATTGTTAAGGAAGTAGAGAAGGAGGATTTGCCAGAGGGTCATTTCGAGAGAGGTAGTGTGAGATTTGGCGGGATTGAAAGACATATTCCAAGTGTTTGACCAGCTTGTGATCTACCATAGTCAGGGAGTTTGGAGAGGATGCCAGACTGTAACAAAAGTACGAGATATGTCCAGAGAGATGGTCCTGATCTCATGTCTGACATTGAGTCCCTCCATCCATTGTTGGGAGAGTAGAAGCAGCAAGTCCAAGGTGGAGTGACCTCATCTGAAACCAAATTGGTGATCTGAGATGTTGTTGGAGGAAAGGAAAGATTTAATATCAACTGTGATGATGCATTCCATTACCTTGCTGATGATTGGAAGTAAGCTGATAGGTCTGTAGTTAAGGTGATCAGTTTTTGCACCTTTTTAATGTAATGCATTGATGTTGGTGGATTTCCAAGCAGATGGAAGATTTACCTCGGGCAAATGACAGGGTGAAAAAGGTAGAGAGCGGATGTGCAAGAGCAGCAGAGCAAGTTTTTAGGACACGTGAGATGATTCCAGTCCAGTCCAGTCCAGTAGCAGAGTCAGAGCCAAGGGTTAAAATATCCTTCTCGACCTTCTCAGGTACAAAATACTTGGAGGAGCAGTTGGGTATGATTGGGAAGGATGGATACCGAGAGTGGGGGGTTGGGGACACAAGATTTGGAAACAAACACAGAATTGAGGAATTCGGCCTTCTCACAAGCAGAGTCAGCTGTGGTGCTATTTGATGAGATGGAAAGGGAGCATAGACCAGAAACAGACTTAACAAGGCACTACCAGATTTTGCAGGAGGGATACAAGTTTGAAAGTTCATTCTTGAGGTTGGACAGACAGTGTTTTCTGGCTCTTCTGAGGGTGGACACAGACTTGTTGCGGGCTTTATGGAATGCACTGAGATTGCCTTCGGTTAGATTTGTCTTCCAGGAAGAGAAAACAAGTTGTTTCAGAGCAACTACCTCACCACAGGATAACTTAAGATGGGATGAGATGAACATGTGCAAGAAAGAGAGCAGGTTTTTGTGGAAGAATTCCCAGGCTGGTTAATACCAGGGGCAATGTATATGAGACCAGTCCTGAAGAGAGATGGCTGCTTGCAGGCCCTGCCAATCATCTTGAGTGAAATGTCAGACTCACCAGTGTTGAGGCAGCTCTCTGAGAATAGCCAGAGAGATGTTGATTTTCACAATCACATGATCAGATGAACCAATTGGAGCAGAGGAAGAGCAGCAGACATTTGCGAGAAAGTTGGTCATCATAAAGTCCAGAAGGGAGGATTTACCATTTGGAGAAATCCGGGTGAGAAATTTCACAGATCGAGTCAGTCCCATGGAGTCACAGAAGTCCTTTGCTGAAGTGCCATGGGCTGGTGAGAGAGGTACCAACACCCAGCCGAGTTGCATGGTGACAATTGAAATTGCCACATATGAGAAAGAGAGAGTTGGAATGAGTGGTTAAAAGTTTGTCCATGTTGTCTGAGAGAGATGTAGATGGAGGAGTCACTGTTAGGGGGACGTTACAACACAAGATGAACAAGTGGTGGGAGTGGAGGGGAAGTCACAGCCAGAGTTACTCCTGGAGTTGGGAGTTGTGAGATCTGTACAAGGGCAGTGAAAAATTGAGTTCTTGATGTTAAGTACAACTCCCTTGTGGCCACGGAACCAAACAAAAATATATCTTGTATAATAGTGTGTGTGTGTGTGTGTGTGTGTGTGTGTGTGTGTGTGTGTGTGTGTGTGTGTGTGTTTATCTGTAACAATCCTTCCCACTAATTGGTTCGACAGCTGCCCTGACTCCACCCACAATTGTAACTTTGATGTGTATTTAAGATGTTTAACAAATAATAACATAATTAATTTCCGATAATTTATTAACACAATTAGGCCACTCATAATCACTTATTAAACTAGAAGGGCACTCGGTAGAGTGCATATTTCCACCATGCAATGCCTGATCCACAAGAACATATCGAGCCCAATAAACTTTTGAAAATTCATGGAATATATCGTTCTTGGCCCCATCGCTCAATGATGAAGAATCACTTTAAAATTAAATAATTCTCGTATCCTGATCCCTATCTTTACCAAAATCTAATCTGTTCGTCCTTGTCACACACCCAACCTGCCCACCAAATTTCATCCGAATCTGTTCACAACATTTTGAAATATCCCACACAGACAAACAAACAGACAGACAGGGGTGAAACACAACCTCCTTCCACCTTCAGTGGTGGAGGTAAACATTTCACGGAAAGACAAACGACCGACCGTAATAAACCATGATCTGTCGGACATACACTTCCTATTTAGATCATGCATTCCGTGAATTGAGTTAAGGCCTGAAGACCTAAATATTCCACTATTTCAATGAGGTAGTGAATAAATATTTAATGATGACATAACAATTTTAGTGGGGCAACTTAGCTAGATATAGCATAACAATTGTGCATTTTGTGAGGAAAGCACCAAATTTGGCAGACTAGTAGCCTAACATATTATGAACAGATTTGGATATTGGGCCATCTCAAAATTTTGATGGCAGTGGAAAATGGCTGCCACAGCCATCAGCGGCTGAATTTGAGATGGTCCAATATCCAAATCTGTTCATAATATGATAGACGACAAGTGTGCCAAATTTGGTGCTTTCCTCACAAAATGCACAATTGTTATGCTAAGTTGCCCCACTATTTGCTCTTTTGCTTTCAAGAATGGGAATAACGGGAGAAGAAGGTGTTATGTTTGGTTGAGGACTTTGGGTGGTGAGGTGGTTTGAAGACAGATTTCAATCTTGTGGCTGCCATGTTGTTGCTCACTGCTCTGTGAAGGCAAAGACGCCTTGGGCGTCCATGTCCTTAATTGGTGATGTATGTACAAGACAGGCGACTGTGATGGGTGGGGAGGTTGTTTGAAGGCTTGGAGTGGGGGGAGGATTGATGCTTTAGGGTGAAGAGGGGGTAGGTGAGGACTTGGGGGTTGTGAGATGGGTGTGAGGGGAGTTGAGGGTGTGAAGTCACATTTTGCATTCCATGTAATTTCCATGGGTCCCTGCTGATATATATATATATATATATATATATATATATATATATATATATATATATATATATATATATATATATATATATATATATATATATATATATATATATATATATATATATATATATATACATACTAGCCGAAACCCCGTCACAGACGGATTCCATTCCATGAGCCCAATATGACAACCAGTGGTGGCTGTTGTAAGAGCCGGATCCCAGTTGATGTACTCCATGGCCTTACCTAATGAGGCCTACAAAACGTCCTTGTACACGACATTTTTGGTGTACACTACTCCTTGTGAAGAAGTCCCCTGATTTGTGCACGTGTCTACTTTGACGTACAAACACCTTGTCAAAACTTCTCAGGTCACAGTACCGAGAAAAACGTGATACGACCTCTCGGAGGAGCACAAAATTGGTCCTTTCAGGATTAATATATCAAAGATACAATGTTTCTTGTTACATTTTTTGTGTCAAATTCACATTCTGAGGTAGTCAGCATGTGCAGAAGAGGGTTTTACATTGCAGACGCTATTTCCGAGGAGTGGAATTACACCTCTCAGCAGTAATGGTCTGTCGACAACACGTAATGACGTCAGAAAATGCCCGATGATGTCATGACGTCCTTGCGCCTCTCAGCGGTGACATCACACGTCGCCATGCAAACCAATGTAAAACGAAAAGTGTTTATTCTGCTTCAGAGTTAAAAGTTGACTATTGCCACTATGTGCGATGCACTCTTGCAGGTACGAAGTTTCTTTCAGTCCAGGTCACAGTACCGAGAAAAACGTGACTCGACCGCGAGGAGGAGCACAAAATTGGTCCTTCAGTATTAATATATAGATAGCACTCACGGCACTTACATCTCCCACCCCACCCCCCTTCCTCCCAAACATGATTAATGGTAAATATCAAAATTTTAAACTTGACAACTCCCAGACATGACCTTCCCTCATCGGGAACAAGGCAAACTCCTCCTCTTTTACCCGGGGTACTTGCCATTTTTATCACTTCGGCCACATTTTTTTTTTTTTTTTTTTTTTTTTTTTTTTTGTATACCTTGGTCGAGGCTCGTATGAGAGCTAACACACAACTCACAGCAAGGAGGCATGAGACAAGAGGGGTGGGAGTGGAAGGGACAAAACATTGGGGAACAGACACAGGTGAACTGTGGAAGGGAGAGGGATGGGGATGGGACGGGGAACATGGCGAGGAGAAGATGGACATTACAGGGACTTTCAGGAAGGAAAGCAGGAGAATTGAAGGAAGTGGGCATGGGTGGATTATCGGGGGTAGAAAAGATCGAGGATTTGGATGGGGGAAGATAAGAGGTGGTGGTGAACAGCTGTTTTGAAAGCCTGGAGGGAAGAATGGGAAAGAATAGAGTGAGGAAGTTTATTCCAAAGGCGGGAAAAAAGAGGAATGAAAGAGTGAAGATGAGCAGTGATTCGTGATTTTGGTAGTTTTACCAGAAGGGGGTTGTTGGCGGACCTTGAGCGCCCTGTGGAAATGTGGTTGGGACAAATCGCAGAGAGAGCAGGGGGGCAAGGCTGGAGAGGAGTCGGTAGAAGACAGAAAGACCACCGACCAACCTGCGGTGATTGAGTGAGAGGCCCAAAGACTCAGCTTCATTGCGGGAGATGCCAATGATCTTAAAAGCCCTGGTTTCGACAGCGTGAAGTCGAGAAAGGTGGGAGGCAGGAGCACCAGCCCAGAGGGGAGAGCAGTACTCCATCAGGCTACGGACAAAAGCTTTGTAAGTAGTCAGGAGCTCAAGAGGGCCGAGGAAGGACTTTGCACGACGGAGGATTCCCAGTCGGCGACTGGCTTTGAGGCAAGGTTGGAAATGTGACTTTCCCAGGAAAGGTCATGGCAGATAGTGAGACCCAGAAGCTTGAAAGAAAAGACTTCTTCCAGAGGATTGTTGAGAAAGTGGATGGGGGGGTTTTGTAAACGGTCCTTTCGAAGAGACATAGTGAGAGTGTGAGATTTGTGTGGATTGAAAGACATGTTCCACGTGTTGGACCAGTTTGTGATTTTATCCAGATCTGCAGTGAGCGAAGAAGCTGCTGCTTGCCGGTCTGAGGGATGACAGATGGTACGGCAGAGGGTGGAGTCATCGGCAAAGAGAAATAGAGGATTTTCCAGAGAGTCCGAGAGATCATTGATGAAAACCAGAAAAAGAACAGGGCCCAGAACGCTACCTTGAGGAACTCCAGCCTGCACAGGAAGAGGGGATGAAAGAACTCCATTTAGGGCCACACGTTGACTGCCACATGTGTCTTCATTGAGGACCCTCCCCTCTCACTTGCCATTAGTCGTCGTTCCGCTTAGTTGACGGGGTGACTCCACCATAACAGCAGCACCTCAAGCTCTTTGAAGTAAATTGAATGCCGTTGATGGTGTTCATCTCAAGACACAGATATAAGGGATATTACATCGATATTACATTGAATTACTTTACCCTTATTGTTTTGAATTTTTTTTTGTTTTAGGTCAAATCTTTTAATAACTTATGCATACATTTTTCCGATGGAGATAAACACCAATCACTGCATGAAGAAGGCTCAATGGTTGTTCTTTCTTCGAAGGTTGAAAAGTTTCAGTGTCAGCCGAGCTGTACATTGATAAAGTTCTATCGGGCAGTGACGGAGCGTGTCCTGACACTGTCTTTCACTGTCTGGTATGGCAGCTTAACGTGGGATAACTGATCCCGACTCAATAAGATAGTAGACTGCTTGTAAAATTATTGGGTACGATCTGCCTTCAATTGAGAGCCTGCACTCCAGTCGAGTAGCGAAAAGAACCAAAGCGATCATCCAAGAAGAGTTCCACCAACACATGACATTTTTCAACTTCTCTGCTTGAGTAAACGTTATCATTCCATCAAGACCAACTCTAATTGCTTGCATGACAACTTTTACCCAATTGCAATCTGCACCCTCAATGAATCGGTCTAAACCTGATTGATTATCTAACAAATAGAGATGGATATTTTAAACTGTGGCACTTATTTCATCACAAAATGTTATTTTAGGGCTTTCTACACTCATCACAATGAATCTATTTCTTATCTATTTCTTATTCGATGTTATTTTTAAGCACGCACTGTCAAAGGACTTCTCATTGTATGCGCATCACGCGGATCTGACGATAAACTCAATATTATTATGATATGTTGGACACAAAATAAAGCTTATTCCAGATTACCTTCCATTCCCGATTCAGCAATAATTTACATCTTTGCTTTTACCACTGTTTGTCGTCCAAATCATTTTGTCGCCACATGTTTATCGTTTGTTGCTCATCCCGCTTTCCCAAAACCCTCCCTCCACTTCTCCTCATACATTCGAAATCCAATTTACTTTGCAATCAGACAAACAAAATATATCCTCAACAGCAGACAAAATACCAATTCGCTTGAGTTCCAGAACTCCAGTGTATTGTTGGCTTTCAATTAAGTTTGGCAGTCCCCATTCAGGTCAATCAGTAAGGATAAACTCAAGCGGGCTCCACAAAGTAAACCTAAAATAGAGGGAGTTCGGCAGAGCATCCATACACAGAAGAATCAAAGAAAGCAACGACACGGACTCTGGTGGGATCTTGGCAAGCTTATCCTGAGGGATGGCGTTGTTTACTGAAGGACGGTCATGCCAGGCAACGAAGTGCGAGCTGGTCAATTGGTGCTCCCCAGAATGTATCGTAGCTTTGCTTTGCAACAGCTTCATGACAAGATGGGACTTTTAGGTGTCGAAAAGGCTTTTCATGGCACGCCCATCAGTTCTACTGGTTGCATGGCAAAGGACATTGAACAACATGTGACCATGTGATGCCAATGCATTAAACAAAAAAATAATAAAAATAAAAAAAGCTTTTACTGAAAAAGAAATTGAATGTTGGATTATTTTGGTCAATAAATAATTTTCAAAGTAGATCTTTTTTGTGTGTCCTATTTATTCAATCAGGTTCTCTTTATCTATTATCAGGACTTGGATGAAGATCTCATCACATTTTATGTCAAATTTATGCAGAAATACAGAAAATTCGAAAGGGTTCACAAACTTTTACTCACCACTGTATGTTCAGCAGTACCGATACCGATTTCCCACAACCGATATTGCATGATCAGGAGAAATAGTTTGACGAACTCTTTCAGCAGTTAGAGAAACTTGCAACCATTGACAAAAGCTGTATGACACCGTACCAGCCTCAATTCAACGGAATGAAGCGACAGGATTTTCTCATTTTTAGATTTTGCTTGGGCGTGCTCCAAGATTAAGGCCCAGTCACACTTTGACGTTTTAGCCAGCTTATGCCGATTTTTGAGAAATTTGTCTAAATCGCTGGCACACGTCGAATACGTTATGGGTAAGTTTTGGAAACATAGACAGCACGCTGAAAAACACTGCCATACGTCGTAGTACGCTGGCTTTCATTGTTGTACTTTGCGGTTGTCCTCAAATTTTTTCATGCTTGAAATTTTACGACTTATGCCAGGGTATGACTCACAAGTTCCGCTTCGCTGGCCATAAGTTGGAGGCACGTCATGCGATCGTTGACACACGTCGACACACGTTACTTGTAAGTTACTCATAAGTCGAAACACGTCAAGGTAATGTTTATCTTACGCGAAACTTATTTCTAACCTATGAGTAACGTGTTGTAAGCACGTTACACGATCGTTGACACACGTCCACACACGTTACTTGTAAGTTACTCATAAGTCGAAACACGTCAAGGTAATGGTTAGCGTCAGTGTTCCAGACTCCATGGTTTTTTTTTTGGTTTTTTTTCTTCGGTATGACTGTCATGTTGACACTTCGATTTCTAGTGTGGTTATGATTTAAATCGTTGAGCAGCAGCCTATTAATTATTATATTACATAATAACCGCATAAGAAATCGAAGTGTCAACATCACCGTCATACCGAAGAAACCCCCCCCCCCAAAAAAAAAAAACCAGGGAGTCTGGAACACTGACGCTAACCATTACCTCGACGTGTTTCGCCTTATGAGTAACTTTCAAGTAA
This sequence comes from Eptatretus burgeri, assembly GCF_056783735.1. Lineage (NCBI taxonomy): Eukaryota > Metazoa > Chordata > Myxini > Myxiniformes > Myxinidae > Eptatretus > Eptatretus burgeri. The sequence goes on from NC_140965.1 coordinate 76,899,836, forward strand.
CTTTTGTTGACGTGTGTCAACGATCGCATATCGTGCGTACAACTTATTCCCATCGCATGCGGAACGTGTGAGGCATACGGCAAGTACGTCATAAAATGTTTAACACGTTTAAAATTACAAGACGTACTCCACTTACTACGACGTATGATAGCGTACTTTAGCGTTCTATTCACGTATACCAAACTTACCCATACCGTATTCGACGTGCGCCAGCATTTTAGACAAATTTTTCAGAGGTTGGCATACGCTGGCAAGATCGCCAAGGTGTGACTGCGATGTTGACACTTCCATTTCTCCGGCAATTATGATTTGAATCATTGTGCGGCAGCCTTTTAATAGGCTACGCCACGTGATCGTCGGCGATACGTGCAGTGCGCTATGCATAAGTTAGACTATCGTTGGGCATAGGTTGTGAACTCCGACAACAGGCTAAGCATTCGTTGGTATAAGTTATCTATAAGATAATGAAACGTTCTGTGTCTGTTATTAGTATATTATGCATACGACCAACCCGTTATGAATACGTCCGAATCTTTAAAAGAAACATCAAAAGTTCAACGTAAGCCAGCGTTTTACATACATTTTGATACGTTGCCATTGCTGGCTAAAACGTCAAGGTGTGACTGGGCCTTTACCCAAGGATTTAGTCTTTGGACTTGGATCAGACTTATCACAATGTAGTCATGAGGCTGATGTGGAACAATGGAGGTCATGCATTCACGAGGTTTATTCTACTGCCACAAAAGTATGGAGATTGGAAGGTTGAAAAAGCAAAGAAGCATGATGATTGAACAGTCAAGAGTACTGTACTCGTACTCGGTGATCAAGTTCTGATAAAGTTGACGCAGAGGTGGGCCTTGAAAGTTGTGGTCATTTTGAAAAGAGAACATGCACATTATGGTCAAGCAAATGGACAGGTCTTCCAGTCAGACCACTGACTAACCCTAACCCTTACCCTAACAAGGCATGGAAGTGTATGCCTCTTGTTGGCTTAATGGTTCGGGTGGCGGGCTTGGGAACGTAGGGTCCTGAGTTGAAACCCCGCTCAGCTGTTGAATTAATACCAGGTGGGGTTAACTAAACCTGTCATCCTTCCGAGGTCGGCAAAATGAGTGCCAGCTTGCTGGTATACTGTTGGAGTGGCGACCCATCCAGGATTGTGCCCGATAGCCAAGGAGACTGCTTAGGCAACACCTGCACAGAGTATGGTCACAATGGATGGATGGATGGATGGAAATGGACAGGGATAGCCTGGTTTACCAGGTGAGACTGGAGGATGTAAATGAGTTTATCAAGAATTCATCATCAGAGCGAGAGTTCATCAAAATTTACTCCTACCCTTCAACAGCCTACTCAGTTAAACCAACTCAGTCCTTCGCCAAACCTGTAAGGAAAATAATGCAAGACAGAACAGCAATAGGGAGAGGCCCCTTGGTCATTAAGTGCTGTCAAGTGCCGACGCCAGTACAGATGAGGATACTTCAGATTTGCACTACCTCGTATCCCATCAGGGCCTGTCGAATAATGAGGGACAGTCTCTCGTGGAGGAGCTGGAAGATTACAACGACCAATCCTCAATGATAATGAATTGACTTGCTGATTCTTTTACGCCCAATGCACAAGGCATGGAAGTGTAAGGAAATTCGGGTTCTGAGATGTTCACCAACACCAATGATGTACGCAAGTCCCAACAATGCAGTGGCCATCCAAATCACAAGTGATGATCACCACAGACCTTGACTTATGACCAGCTGGGGGGGCCAATTACAAGAGCTTACATTGTGGATAACCATGCTGGACTACTTCTGTTGAGGGAACCAGTTAAGTCTCTATGTATCCCTGGTTAGGCTCAATGATGTTTTGGCTCATACTAATCCATACACTAGTCTATTCATACCCTTCCAATCTCATGTCTGGAGAGTGAGCTGCTGCTGACTGAGTTGTTCACTGGAAATGTTTCAAGTATTGAACAGTGATTGTAATTTCAATGAGCAAGGCACCTTTTTATTCCATGGAGACATAGGGAAGTAGTTTTGTGCAAAATGGTTGGAAACCGAGTGATAGTAGGTGATGTGAGTTGTCTGGCACGAAAGTTAAGGCTCTGTCAGTGAAGTCGAAAGCACCTTATGATTACGTGACCACATCGGGGTGGCCACCCACCTGTAGTCTTTGATCCTCTGCCCGAAGTGTAAATGGGGTGACCATTCAGGATTAAAATCTGAGGGGGTCATTACCTTACACTCGAACCCATATAATGACTATTATATCCAGTATCTGTCACTGTTGTGGAGCAATTTAGGTTTCTTTTAATGATGATGATGGTGTAGTTTGCAAATACACATTTTATGTTATAAAGTACTTGGGTCTAAATGTTGAGGAAAACATTTGTTATACCGAGGGAGAGTATAGAGTCGGAATTTGTACTGCCTCAATTTGGCTAAACGTAAAGGGGAAGGGATGCCGTGTGTCATACGGGGGTCTGACTGGTGGATGACGTGACTCGGTGTTCTGCTGCAGTTGATATTGTTGTTTAAATAGCTTGTATGTAGACTCCCAAGCTTTGCAGTCTTTTCACTCTCCAGCAGACCGTGAACCCAAGGCCGTGACGCAGTCTTGATGGGCCTAATGGCCCCCTCCTACATTGAAGTCCTTTGTAAGGGCACTCAATTTTATTTATTTATATTGTCTGTTTATGTGATACCCACCAAAGAAGGCTGATAAATATTAGGACAATCCTAGTTTGGTACAGTTCCAACAAGATGGTGCAGGGGCAGTGAGCGTCCTTAGATTTCACATTTCTAGTCCGAGTTTGATTCTGGGCCAGACTTTAAATTGTTGGAATGGTGTCTGCCAGGCATGGGGATGCCTCACAAAGTGCACCATCAATAAGATGGACATTTAGTTGAGTGTCCCATCTGCTAGCATTAGTTAGTGGACATAAAAGGTCCCACAGTGTGTTTTGTGAAGAGTAGGTGAGTTATCACAGACACTGGCCAGGTTCCAAATTCCTTCCACGTTCAGTCTAATGCCAGATCTGGCTAACCGGTTCATAAGACTTGGACCAAAAACCTTATGCATGACTGATCACACAATAATGTGGGGATAATTGGAGCCATTAACGTTTCTCTCGGTACTTTCCTTCTCCTCACCCATGGTACACTGAATCCTGTAGTGAGGCAGTTGCGCTGAAACAACTTGCCTTTTCCTCCTGGAAGGCACATTCAACTGAGGGCAATCTCAGTGCATTCCAAAAAGCTCATGACAAGTGTGGATCCACTCTCAGGAGAGCCAGAAAACAAACAACATCTGGCCAAATGCAAGAATGAACTTTCAAACTTGTCTCCCTCCTGTAAAACATGATGGCACCTTGTTAAGTCGGTGTCTGGTGTATGCTCCCCTTTCATTCCTCCCCTCTCTTCAAATGGCACCACAGCCAACTTTGCTCGTGAGCTTCAATTCTGCGTATGCTTCCAAATTTTGTGTCCTCAACCCCTCACTCTCTTTCCCCACCCTTCCAAGTCATACCTAACTGCTCCTGGACACTGTATATTTTGCACCTGAGAAGGTGGATAAGTTTCTGTCAAACCTCGACTCTGACTGCAACTAGACCGAATGACATCAGCTCCCATGACCTAAAAGCCTGCTCTGCTGATCTTACACATCCTCTCTCTCTCTCTCTCTCTCTCTCTCTCTCTCTCTCTCTCTCTCTCTCTCTCTCTCTCTCTCTCTCTCTCTCTCTCTCTCTCTCTGCCTTTTTCGCCCTATCATTTGCCTAAGGTCATCTTCCATCTGCATGAAGTTCAGCTAACATCACTGCTTTCAATAAAAATGGTGCAAAAACTGATATCCTTAACTACAGACCTATCAGCTTACTTCCAATCATCAGCAAGGTAATGGAGTCCATCACAGTTGATATGAGATCTTTCCTTTTCTCCAACAAGCTCATCACAGATCTCCAAATTGGTTTCAGTCCAGGTCACTCCACCTCGGATACACTGCTTCTACTCACCCAACAATTGATGGAAGCCCTAGATGTTAGACATGAGATCAGGGATGTGTCTCTGGATATATCTCATGATTTTGTTGCAATATCGTATCTTGGCATCTTGCTCTCCAAAATCTCTGCCCTTGGCATCCAAGGCCAACTCCACACTCGGCTCACTGACTTCCTCTACCTTCACAGCCAACATGTGACATTCTATGGAATCCTTTCATCTCCTCTCCCTGTCAAGGCTGGAGTGCCCCAAGGCAGCGTTCTGGGCCCAGTGCTATTCCTGATCTTCATGAACGACCTTTCTGACTCTCTGGAAAATATCCATTTATATTTGCTGATGACTTCACCCAATGCCATGACATTCCTTAACCTTCAGACAGACAGACAGGCAGCAGCCTCTTCCCTCTCTTCAGACCTTGACAAAATTACAAACTGGTCAAACGGGTGGAAGATGTCTTTCAATCCGAACTAATCTCACACTCTCACTTTCTCTCTCTGGAAGGAAGGGCATGACAAACCCTTGCATCTACTTTTTAAGCAAGCCTCTTGAGGTTAAACTCCTGGGTCTCACCATCAGCCATGATTTTTTTGGGGGGCAAACCACATTTCAAAGTTGGCATCCAAAGCCAGCCGCAGACTGTGCATCCTCCCTCGTACAAAGTCCTTCCTTGGCACACCTGAACTCCTATCCACCTACAGTACAAGGCCTTCTTCTGCAAATTGATCGAGTGCTGTTCTCCACACTGGGCTGGCTCCCCTGCCTCACATCTTACTCAGTTTGATGTTGTGCAAACGAATGCTTTCAAGATCATTGGAATCTCTCATGCTGACGCCGAATCCATGAGCCAATCACTTTCCCCATCACAGACAGTCGGTGGTCTCTCTGTCTTCTACCGCCTCCTTTCTGGTCTTGCACCCTCTGCTCTTTCTGTGCTTTCTCCTGGTGAAACTACCTAGATCTAGGATTACGGCTCACCTTCACTCATTCGTTCCTCTTTTTGCCAGCCTGTGGAACCAAGTTCCTCATTCTCTTGAATCTCATTCTACCCTCCAGGTCTTCAAGACAGCTGTTCACCACTATCTCAGATCATCCCAAATCCAAAAGTGTGATATTTTCTCCCCTTGACAAGCCCTTCTCCTTCCAAACAAGCCCTTCTCCTTCCAAACTTCCAGTTCTTCCCTTCTGTAACCATTTTGCCCTTTCCTACGTGCCTTTCCTCCCCATGCTCATTGTTTGTCCAAGTCTCCCTCTATCTTTGTTTGTCCAAGTCTCCCTCTATCTTGGCCTCCGATCAACTCTGCTGTAGATGTCCCCCATCCTCTCTCTACTGCTCCTTTTGGCCTGTTATTTCCTGATCTATTCAGTGTACTAGCTCTTCCATGAGCCTCGACCAGGTATACAAACAAACAAACAAACAAAACGCAGTTGTAGTTGTTGTGCTTCAGTGCAGGCACAGGCGCTAATGATCAAAGCATGCACTCATCAGATGTGTATGAAAGGCCATCTGTATTTTGTGTATTTTTAGAAATGCTAAAAATATACACAGTACCTTGCAAAATGGAGGTCATTGTGTTTCTCAAGGTACCTTAGCCAAGTCCTCCACCGATGGATGAATTGGACTTTATGCCCACCACCTTGCTCGCTAACTGTGACAAATTACTCTCTGAGAACATAGACATAAGTTTCCTTGCCACAATAACAAAAAAACGAAAATGATGTCATTTGTCTTAACACACTTGATGAGTCACTTTGTGCTAATGTATTTGGTAAACTTGTTTTAATTTTTAAAACTGCCTGTTCAACCCTGTGAAGCTGAGAGGTTACTCTGCATTACAAAGAGCAGGACTTTGGCCTTTTCTGAACTCACAAGGAACCTCTTATATGTAGACTAAATGTAACACACAATTAAATATATATGGGTGTTGATTTTACAAGTTAAAATAGAAATGGGGATCGTATATAGAAAATGAATGGATTAAGCTAAAGAGGCTTATGGCGAAAGCACAGGAATGAAAGCCCACATATCATCTTTGTGCTGTATCACGTGATTGGGTTTTCGTATATCATGACTCGCCTGCTAGGGGTGGCAGTGATGTACATCCGAACGCGCAATAAAGCGGAGTTACTGCTACGCTCTCGCCCTCCATGTTCCGCTGCACCTCGGATACCACAATTGGCGACGAGGATGGTTGATCGACGAGTCACGGTGCACGGACAGATGCCTGTTTTCGTCGGAGACGACTTCAAATTGTTTTCAGAACAGTCGGGGTGCTATTTCCACGCGAATGATGTGGTCGACGAGAGCAAACAGAAGTCGATCTTGCTCGCCTCGCTATCGACGGTACATTATCGACTGCTGAGTGATTTGGTGGCGCCGGACAAGCCCAGTGGGGACGCGCTGTCGTTTCAGGACATTGTGCAGAAGATGAAAGCACACATGGCGCCGGAGATGTCATTACAGCTCGCTCGATACCAGTTCGATCGCCTCGCGAAAGGTACGGAGGAGCGCGTTGCTGATTTCGTGGCGCGAGTGAAGCATTCTTCCGTGGCCTGCAAGTTCACGGCGGGGGAGCGTCCGGCTCGGCTCAGAGATCGTTTTATTTCTGGTTTACAAGATGCGAAAATGGTTTCGGCGATTCTCCGGCTGAAGGGTGAAGCCATTACATTCACCTCAGCGGTCGACACTGCTACAGCTGTCGAGCAGACTCTCGGAGATGTTCGAGCCATCACCGGCCGCAGCATGCCGGATGGCCCGGGGGCCCACACGGTGTCGCGAGCGCCCCGGGAAGCACGCACGACCTTCGGTGCGGTCCGGGGCCAGACGTCGCCGCGCGGCCGCACGAGCAGCGAGGTGACCCCGCGGACGTGTTTGGGATGCGGAGGTCGACACCTGCGGCGTGTGTGCCCGTATAAAGACACTGTGTGTTTACATTGTCACAAGGTGGGTCATCTGAAGCGTGTGTGCCGAGGGGCGTTGGCCACCGTTAAGGTCATGGACGGCGATGTGCGAGGCGACCTCGGCGACCCGGGGCGGTACCGGCAGCCGTTGATCAGCCTGTTTTCAATTGGCCCTGCGGCGGCACGCCCGATGACGGTGGAAGTCGAAGTGAACAACACGCCGATCACGTTTCAGGTTGATACGGGAGTGGCGTTGTCAATCATCGGCGAACAGACCGCGCGTAGACTCAACGACCTGAAGCTTATCAGGTCGGACCTCACACTGTTCACGTACACCCGCGAGAAGATAATGCCAGTCGGGATGGCAGACGTGTCTGTGCGGTACCAAGGCCAGGTCGCCGCGCTTTCGTTGTATGTCGTGTGGGGGAGGGGTCCGTCTCTCCTTGGCCGAGACTGGCTGGCCCGCTTCAGGCTAGACTGGGCTGCCGTTCACCTTGTGCAACCCGTGCTGAGCTGATGGGAGGATCAGTTGGAGAAGATTCTTCAAAGACATCAAGGTTTGTTTTGCGACGACCTTGGGAAGCTCAAGGGCGTGGAGGCAAAGCTCTTCCTGAAGGAGGGGGTGGTTCCTCGTTTCTGTAAACCACGACCGGTGCCATATGCCATGGCGGGACAAGGTCAAGGGTGAACTGGATATGCTGGAGGCCTGTGGAGTGATCGAGCGGGTGTCGTACTCAGATTGGGCCACCCCGGTCGTCACAGTGCTGAAACGGAATGGAGACATCCGATTGTGCGGGGACTTCAAGTCCATGGTTAACCCGGGGCTCAGCGTGGAGCAATATCCACTGCCATCAATCGATGAAATATATGTACGATTGGCAGGGAGTCAATACTTCACGAAGCTTGATCTGCGTGATGCATATTTTCACCTGCCGATGTATCCCGGGAGTAGCGACCTTTTGACAATCAACATGTGTCAAGGGCTCTATCGATATACCCGACTCTGTTTTGGGATTGCTTCGGCCCCAGCCCTGTGGCAGAAAGCCATGGAACAGATTTGTATTGGCCTGCCCGCTCAAACCTACCTGGACGAAGTGCTCATTGTGGGGAAAACGGCGGACGAGCATCTTGCGAACATTGCCCAAGTGCTGACAAAGCTAGAAGCGTGCGGCCTGCGCTTGAACAGAGACAAGTGCGCATTCTTCAAGCAGCGCTTGGAATACCTCGGGCACATCATCACGCCAGAGGGGCTGTTGAAAGGCCCTCGGAAGGCGGAGGCGATTCAGCACATGCCACCGTCTCGTGACAAGACGCAGCTGCGCTCGTTCATTGGTATGGCCCAGTATTACCAAAGGTTCTTGCGCGGGCTCAGCTCACAGCTTGCGCCGTTAATGCGGTTGCTCAGGAAGGATGAGCGCTGGGCCTGGGGGCCTGCACACCAGGCGGCGTTCAACCGCGTCAAGCGGCTGCTCACAGAGGATACGGTCCTCGTGCACTACGAGCCTGCACGTCCGCTCTTATTGGCATGCGACAGCTCTGCATATGGCATTGGGGCAGTGCTCTCCCACAGGATGGACGATGGTTCCGAGCGGCCTGTTTGTTTTGCATCCCGGACCTTGTCCGCAGCAGAGTGGGAATATGCCCAGATCGAGCGCGAGGCTCTCAGCCTCGTCTGGGGTGTGCGTAGGTTTCATCAATATCTGCTAGGGCGGCATTTCACTTTGCAGACGGATCACAAACCACTTAAATTCATCCTGAGACCCGAACGCGGGGTACCGGTGGTAGCGGCCGCGCGGATAGAGCGGTGGTGTCTGTTTCTTGCTGCTTACGATTACGATATTCAGTTCTGGAGCACCGAAAAGCATGCTAACTGCGACGGGCTCTCGCGCTTGCCTTACGCGGAGGGTCCAGCTGCGTCTAAGTCGGCCGACCGGGTTGATGTGTTCACGTTGGTCCAGGTCCAAAGCAGGCCGATCACGGCCAAACAGGTCGCGGTGGAATCGGCTCATGATCCATTGCCGCCCGTGTCATCCAGGCGATTTCTACGGGATATTGGAGCGATCTACCTTCAACACCGGCATTTCAGCCTTTCGCGTCGTGCGCATCGGAGCTGTCGTTGGTCCAACGGTGCGTTATGTGGGGAATGAGGGTGGTGATTCCACCGAAGTTCAGGCAGCGGTGTTTGGAAGAATTGCATGTCAGTCACCTTGGCGTTGTGAAGACCAAGAGTCTTGCTCGTAGCCTGTTGTGGTGGCCGGGGTTGGACAAAGACATTGAGCAGTTGGTTAAGCGTTGCACCACGTGCCAAACAGATGCTGATAACCCACGTCGAGCTTCGGAACTATGGCCTACCCCAGTCAGGGCCTGGCATGGGTCCATGTGGATTTTGCGGGGCCGGTTAATGGCAAAATGTTTTTGATTGTGATCGATGCATTCTCTAAATGGCCGGAGGTTGTAGTGATGCAGCATACATCAGCAAACATTACAGTAGAAAAGCTGCGGACGATCTTTGCTAATAAAGGATTACCCGAGGTTCTGGTCTCTGATAACGGTCCGCAGTTCATCGTCAAATCTCTGCGTCAAAATGGTATTCGACATCTAAGGTCTGCACCGTATCATCCTGCGACGAATGGACAGGTGGAGTCGTTTGTTGAGATGTTGAAACGGGCTTTGCGCAGGGGGGTGTTGCACCTGTGCAGACGGTGGTCGATGTCTTTTTGCTCCAATACAGGAACGCGATTCATCCTTTCACTGGCGATTCTCCTGCCATTCCTCTCTATGGACGGGCATTGCGGTCCAGACTGGATTTTCTGCGACCTGGAGGGTCAGTGAGTGGGGCGGTGTCGTGCCCGATGCTGCTGCGCGGTTTTGATGTGGGACAGTGGGTAATGGTGCGCGATTATTTCCACGGTTCCAAATGGGTGCCGGCTGTGGTCTCTGTGGTACTGGGGCCGGCGAATTGCATAGTGCGGACTGATGGTGGGGAGGTGTGGAAGCGGCACGTGGACCAAATGCATGATCGCTGTTCAACGTCATGTTCAAGTGTTCAAGATCATGTTCAGGATCATGTTCATGTTCATGTTCATGTTCAAGATCCTCCCATCGGCTCGGCACGGGTTGCACAAGGTGAACGGCGGCCCAGTCTAGCCTGATGCGGGTCTGCGAGTCTCGGCCAAGGAGAGACGGATCCCTCCCCCGCACGACGTACAATGGAAGAGCGGCGACCTGGCCTTGGTACCGCACAGACACGTCTGCCATCCCGACTGGCGTTATCTTCTCGCAGGTGTACGTGAACAGTGTGAGGTCTGACCTCATAAGCTTCAGGTCATTGAGTCTACGCATGTCAGTTCAGCATTCAAGCCTCTGTCTGTTTCCTTGGAAATGTTTGAAAAAAGTTCTGTAAAAGGATGGTCTTTAGGTTTACGAAAACCAACAATTGCACCAGTCCAACCTACCACAGGTCTCTGAGATATAGTTATTGTAATGCACAGTGAGAAAGTGTCAGGTTTTAGTTTTCGGGCACTTTGTGAATAAAAGATTGCTGATAACGTGACATTACAAATCCTACAGTTCTCTGTTATTTTAATACATTATATCCTGTCATGCTTTTAGGAAATAATGTGGAAAGGTACGAAATATAACAGGAATATCACATAATATAATGAGCGCAAAACTGTGCAAGTTTGTATTTTGAAGAGTTTACGTGAGAAGGAACCAAAATTGAAATTACTCAATTAAAATGATGC
>NC_140965.1:76915474-76968974 GCF_056783735.1 Eptatretus burgeri
TATATTTCCTCTACTGATTTTAATAAAGATATTTCCCGCATCATCAAAAAACAATTTTTAGTCGTGATTTACATTATTTGATCGCTGATCCCGAATCCAGGCCAAAGTAACTGGAAATTGCAGCATCGAATGTAAGAAGAAATCTACGTTCGCTTCTAGGCTTTGCCTATTCCATATTAGACTACATATGTATTTTATAGATACACATATTTTACTGACGAATGTCGCAGGTCCACAAAAGCTTTGTGTTGCTGTTGTTGTTGTTGTGTTTTTTGTTGGGGCTCAATTTTTGAAATGTGCACCCATTGGTCGGACAGCTGCCAGACCACACCCACTTTGGTCACTTGACTCCACCCACCATAGCACCCAGCCAAAATTATATGGCTACCATCTTGGTTTTCTGTTGGGCCTAACACAATAGGCCTGTAGGCCTCTGCTGATTATACACCGTACAGCTTTGTTTGCATCGCGTGTTAATCATGATGTGGGACCCCGGAAATCTAATCAAATGTCAAATAATTGTAAGGTTTAATCAAGTTCGTGAGAATGCAGGGTACATCTGAACGCACATAGATTACTCAAATTTTTTTACGTAGTTTATGAATGGCCTCACATTGTGGTTAAACATCCATGATCGAGTGACAAGTCAGCTGTTTCTGAGATAACTGTGGCAGAGAGTGACATGGATAAGAGGTGTCGAGGTAATCTTTGAATAGCGCATTAAATGTGCATTTCCCAATCGGCCCGTTTCCGGATCTTGTCACAGGCTGTGTCCGCAGTGCGGTCATTCTTGTTCCAGAATGTTCTTTATAGACACTCACATTCATAATAGTACCTACCGTACATCCTTTATAAAGCCTTTTTTACACTGGATCAAATCTTGGCAGTGGCCCTGGTGCAACTCGGGGGGGGGGGGCGAGGGGGGTGAACATTTTCGAGCTTTTACACATGCTCTCTTCGCTCCAGGGCAAACTGAATCCTGCTTCAGACCAGGGGTGAGATTTTTCAACCCGGGGAGAAAAGTATAGTGTGAACTACACTCAACTTGTCCAGCGTAACTAAAATTTTTGCAGTTGTGATTTATTGATTCACCTTTTGCGCAAAGAGTGCGCATTTCTGGCCGTCACAACCTTTAGCTTCCTGTGCAGTCAGCTCAACAAATCAATGCACTCCAGTCGTACAATCACGGTGATGTCTTGTCCCTTCAGTGGAATTCTTCAAGTGTAAAACTATCATGGTCGAAGCCGGGGCGAGCTCACCCCTGGGACGAATGGAACATGGTTAGCGCTGAACAAGTACAAAACATTGTGTGGGTGAACACAGAGTGAAATATCTTTCACCACCCTGGGGTTTGATGCTCCAGTACAAAAAGATCTTTTGACATACTCGCATTCTAATTTAATACTTGATAGAGGTACTAGGATGAAAAAAAGATAACATGCAATACTGTCTACCACCAGGTGGCATTTATGACCTGTGTTAGCGCATGATGTATGGACAGACAGACAGACAGACAGGCGGACAAAGAAATGGACCAAAATGCAATACCTTCTCCTCTGGTGAGGGTAATGAAGTATCGTGAAAAAAAATCTGTTCCATAGTGAATTCTGGGAAACCCTGTAGATGCCATTAAGGGCCAACACTGACTCATAATGACCTACACCACTGAAGGTGGACTGAGGTTATGTTTTCACCCCTGTCTGTCTGTCTATCTATTTGTTTGGCTCTGAGCAGGATATCTCAAAACGTTGTGGACGGATTTGGACGAAACTTCGTGGAAAGGTTCAGTGTGTGACAAGAATGAATTGATTCAATTTTGATGAAGAATCGACCACAAATCTGGATTCGAGAGTTTTTTTTTTTAATTTTTAAAGTTATTCTTCTCCATTGGAAGATGGGGGGAAAGATAATATATCGCATGATATCTCAAAAAGTTGTGGACGAGCTTTGACAAAACGAGGTGGACGAGTTGGTGAGGTGACGACTAAGCCAATTTGATTTTGGTTCAGGTCTGGATCCAGATCCGGCCTATCAGTGGGACACAAAACTCGTGAATCTCAAGAAGTTGCGGACGGATTCGGACGAAACTTGGTGAAGAGGTTGGGTGTGTGGCAAGGACGAATTGGTTCGATTTTGGTGAAGATCCGAATCCGGATCTGGATACGATAATTATTTAATTTCTATTAAGTGATTCTTCACCATTGAGAGATAGGGCCAAAAACGATATATTCCATGATATTTCAAAAATGTATTGGGCCTGATCAGTTCTGCTGGATCAGGCATTGCATGGCAGAGGTATGTACTCTACCGAGCGTCCTTCTCGTTGTTTATGTTTATATATTTATGCTAAAAAAACATTGCAGTTACTTGCAGGTCAAAGGCATTGTCTCAATTTTTTGCACCGAAGGTAAAAGTGGGGCTGTCAGGATACATTGGAGGTATCCACACTTGCTTTTGAGCTTTGTAGGCTGTGTTCAAATCCCCACCCAACTCTAAACTGTCTCCCTGCTGTTTCGCAGGCAGGGCGATTCATCAATGTGTGCATGGCCCCTCGGATGTCCGTTTATCTGGGCGTTCCATCTGCTGGCATTAGTTGGTGGACGTTAAAAGTGTCACGTTGGCCTTTGCAAGGATTAGGCGAGTTATTGCTGCCAGCACACTGAACAAATTACAAATACCTGCCCTGACATCCACTGGGATGGCAATGGCAAACCATCCAGTGTAATCCTTGCCAGAAAGGCTGCTTTGGCAGCAGTGTGTGTGACTTTGGGAAAAGCACCAGAATTAACGAGTTAGTTAGGCAAAAGTGACGTGCTAAAGTAGACTGTAAATGTTTACTTGTTCACCATGAAGCTTATTGACATTGTTTATTTGCTTAAGATCCTGTCCCATGAGCTCTCCAAGAGGCTCACTCGTGTAAATAAGAGAACGTTTACTTGGTCTTGAACAATGTGATGAAATAAATGCTTTGGTAAGTTTAAATATCACAATATTGATTTAGCACATAAAGGGATTCAACAATGCTTGGAGTTGTTTTTATCATTTTTTTTAGTAAAGAAAACAAAAACATGTTTTTTTTTTTTTTTTACGTGAAGTTATAAAATGTGATCCATGTTCAGGGTGAAAATTCAATGCTTCCCAGTAAAAACAAACATCACAGAAACAAAATAGCAATTTTGGAACACGTGAAAGCATCCTCATTTCAAACGAGGTTTTGGTGGCGTCTGACTTGAAAGTGAGGTGCACGAACGACTGGCATACGTGACCATACAAGGCATAATGTGAATTATGTGGACCACTACCACAGAGTACTGAGGGTATCAGAAACGTAGTGAGGTTCTCCTCCTGTATCACATCACAAACTATGGGAAAGTCAACACAAGTATATTCAAGATGATTACAAGTTTATACAAACGTTTTCCGCTCACTGATGAAGTGATCTTCTCAGGAGGCATTTCCTTCGAAGTGCATTAATACACTTGCCAAAGCAAATAATAAATCGATGGTTCATCCTTGTCTTTCTATAAACTTTCCACTTTGTCAATAATGCTCTTTTGTGGGGGTGCAAAAACAAGTAAACAAAACTGGCAACAAAAAGGTAAAACAACATAGAAAGATTAGACACCACACGTGCTCTACGCAGATGGCAATATAAGGTTTCAAAATTCCCAGGACAACTCTTGGCTGAACTCGATTTGGAAGGATTTTTAATGGGCACATGAAGTGAGTCGTGTATTGTCATGACTGCCTTGCACTTTAACTAAATAACAGCAACATCAACCCCCTTTTTGTGGAATTACCTAAATCCAGGATCACTGCTCACCTCCACTCATTCGTTTCTCTTTTTTTCCCCACCTGTGAAAGCAACTTCCACGTTGTCTTCAATCTCGTTCTTCCCTCCAGGTCTTTGTTCAGCACCATCTCAGATCATCCCCAATCCAAAACCATGATCTTTTCTACCCTCGTTAACGCTCCTCGCACCCAACCCCAACACTCATCCTTCCAAATTTCCATTTTTCTCTCGCAGGACAGAGTTTCCTTCTGTATCCATTTTGTCCGTCCCATGCAGCCTCTCGTGTCCCTCATTCCTCCCCACACTCATTGTTTGTCCAAGTCTGCCTCTATCTTGGCCTTAAATTCTGCTGTTGGTGTCCCCCCCCCCCTCCCCATCTCAACTGTTCCTTTTGTCCTGCTGTGTTGTCATCCATTCAGTGTACTAATGCTAGCTCTTCCACGAACCTCAAATATGCATACAAAAAAAAGAAGTGACATGAATATAGTTTATTCCATAACCAACCAAAACAAGGCGTATCGTTCGTAATATCATGTATCCCATGACTTTCAGCAAGACATTGGATATGGCAATTGTATCTGAACAACGATATTTTTGGATCGTGGATGGAATTGACGGAATGTTGATCGAGGTATGCTAACCACCATGGCACATCTACTGCACAAGAACATCACACCGATAGAATCTCGATAGCACACCTCAATCAATGTTCCATGATTCCATTACATCTACTTGTCTACCGATGTCCAGCGCGGATCGATAAACGCCTTCATACGTAAGACTTGCTCTTCATTCTTTTCGTTTTTTTTCAGACATCACACATTTTCAAATTGCTGTTTTGCATTTTATGGGAGGAAGTATGCTGTTGGTTTGGTCAGTTTTTGCAGAGTTCTGATACATTTAATTTGTCCAAATATTGAACCTTTTACAGGCCTTACCGATAGCCCTCCTTGTAAATGCATAAGTCCACTTACGGTCTTGTTTACATTCTTTCTCGAAATTCCATTCTCCTTAATGAGGCTGAGAGTCACATGTATGATGCATAGTTGCAAATCCTGGCCCCAGGGGTGGCTCATAAATGCTATCAGAAACAATTTATTCAAATTCATGCTGCAATCCAGCATGAGTTGCTTTTTAGCTTTGTCAAAGGTAATGAGTTACTGCATCACCAACAACAAAAGCAACCTCATTATAGTTACCACGGCATGCTTGCCCTTGGAGTTTGTAATGTCATCTTTAGATTCTCCTTTTTCTGCAAATCTCTTCTTTTGGGACAAAAGCCGAAGCTCGGTGTAAAGCGGGAGAACTCACCGACAGCATGGTAGAGCGACACAACAGAGGGACACTGGAGGAAGAATGGGTGAGAGGAAGAATAAAAGTAAGGGGAGGGGTAGGAGGACACATAAGATGCGTCCGGGTGGTGTTTGTTCCCACACGCGTCCGGGCGGTGTTCGTCTCCGGATGTGTCCAGGCGATGGTTGTCACAAACACCGATTGGTACTTCCAATCCTGGCAAGGGTGCACTACTTCACGTGTTACTGTTTCTTGTGGGTTGACTGCAACAAGTGAGTTTCCTGCCCTCAATGCATTCTTGCATTAACCTACTGTATCAGGTTCAGCCAAGTGGAGCTGCCAAGTATGCACTGGTGGGTAAAACTTCCTGACTACACTACTTGTGGACCATGCTTGACCAATGGAGGAAAATGCAGGAAGAGCTGGGTACATTCACCAGATAAGCAATATATTTGTAAAGTGAGGGTGAGGAAAGGCATGTGGAACAATAAAGGGTTTTATTACAGAGCAATATTTACAGCAGTGGCGTCAGGAAGGGCATCCGGCCATAAAACATTGCCTCAAGAAAAAGCCCAACCCCTGCACAGCAGGGAAAAATGACTGTAAAAACGGCTGAAGAATATTTACAGCAGGGGAAAGCAAGTATTCGTGAGGTGCAGCAAAAAAACAGACGTTGCAGACAAAAGAGAAGACTCAGGGCAGAGCTAAACCGATATTAAACTTCTACAATCTTATTTATGCTAACATAATAGGCACGATCAGACACACACCCGAGGAAATTAGAAAGGAAAAAAGGGAGAGAAAGTATGAGGTGTTGGCAACCTCTCTGTTACCTTGCGCGGTCAACAGACCAATGCAATCCAGTCACTGAGGAGGGAGGAACACTGAAGGTGTCTAAGGTGCATGATTGGCAGAGGTGTGATGGGGCGTGCGGTGATTCGCAGATGAGGTGGAGAGGAAGGTGTAAAGATGTGGGTCAATGGGTTGGAAATAGAGCCGAGAATGTTGGGGAAGCTAGGCTTAATGTAGGTGTGGCGAAATCTGTTAGTGTAATTGTTATGCTATCTAAGGCAGTGCTCTGTCTGGTGTCTGGCTCTCCATTTTATTCAGCATAGCGCTCTGGGGACTCCATTACACTCTGTGACCCTAAGAACAAGAGGCGGACCAGACGCGGTATAAGCAGGCAGGCAAGACCGAGCTCAAGCAGGCGGTCCAGACGATATCAGAAGAGATGGTGGGCCAGATCAGAGTTTCCTTTTCATATTTCCCCAGCAGGTGAGGCGCTTGAGAGCAGAACAGGCAAAGAGGGTGTTTCCCCGTGTCCTCATTGGCACTGGACTCAGAGCATGGTGTTGGCTCCACCCTGGCGAGGATTTCCCACTGGAAATGGCTCCATTTGCTCTGCTACTGGGTACACGATGGAGCTCTCAGAACAACATGGAGTGATTGTGCACCCCCCCCCCCCAACACACCCCATGAACGTGCCTCCTTATCCCCGCTGGTCCCTAAAGGTGGTAGTGGTTGTTAATGATTGTGGTTCACCGATGGCAGTGGTGTTGTCGTGGTTGTACTGCAGCGAGGTTAAGATGGTAATGGTGGTCATCGAGATTGTGAAACTCTTGCACGCATTAGACTCTGCAAGGGTGGTATTTGTTTCTCTTTTGCATATGTGCAACAGACATGTGACTTATTCCTGATTCTAGCCCAATGTTTTTGCGTTGATCTATGGAGGCTCACAGCAAAATTTGCAAAAACATCTACAGTGTGATCAAGATTCGTACTTGGGCGTGGATGACCACTTCTTAATTTATCTACCACACTTCCAGTTTCACGAAATCGTTTCATTAACTTTGACACTGTACCTTGTTGAGGCATGGGCTTCGTTGATTGTCAACAATGGAATGCTTTAGAAGTTTCTTGCTCTCTGCTTTAAACCTCTTGCATGTAAGAGGACAAGTTCAGCTTTGTCTTGCATAGTGTAATCCATTTTCATAGGTTCTATGCTGAAAAAAAACCAAAACGATTAACCAATGATTCCAGAATTTTGTTACACCCTGTATATTGTTACGGTGCTGGCGCGTTATCCGCGAACCCGACCGCTCTGATGGAGCCGCAAGTCGAGTCGGCCTGACCGATCGCCCCGAATATAGTTCGCCGCCCGGATAAGTCCGAGTCGACGGGTCCTTGTACAAGAACCGAAATACGCCAATGGGCAGACCACGTGGGGTAGGGTCGATTGCCAATCTTCATTTTACCTAAATACCCACGTGATCCAACTACCGGGGTATTCCACCCTCGACGGAACTCGTACGGAACAAGCCGCTGAGGCGAGCCTGTCCCGTGCGCGATTCCGAGCGGCTTAATCGCCGAAAACCGTCGGTCCAAATGTCCCCCTTTTACGGCAAACCAATGGCTTTCTAACTCCCAACATACGAAATGCTCAGTCAATGAAAGAATCGACGTGACGAGCTGAAAACATTCAACAATTGGGGTATTTATTAATAATAATGGGGAACTAGGGAAGCACGTAAAAGCAGAACTATACTGACTATACGAGATGCAATTCAAACATTTACAGCACACAAAGCACTTAACAATTTCCTACTTATTAGACGGGCCCACGGACACACGTACGCACACACACACACCCCCAAGAAATGGTGGCTGAGGCCTTTAATACAGGCTCCAGCCCGGAGGACAGGTGAGCTGAAACCAAGAACCTATCTCGAACCTCTCCACCTCATGTGGTCTTCAAGTTGTTCGGACCCGGGCTCCAGCGAGAGCGAGCTGGATCCAATCGCCGTGAGCCGCAATCCTTCCCGAGCTCCAGCGAATCCCCCCGCGCTTCTGAACACGTGCTGGTGAGATGAGGCAACGATCCTTCTCGTCCATGCGCCGCTTCCCCGAGGAACCACCTCCAAGATGAGGTCGATGAGTCGCACCAAGCCGGGAACCAAACGGAGAACAAAGGGCTCCACAAACCAAGAAGAAGAAGCTACCACTCGCAGCTCGAGCCAAGCGACCAGCTCAACTCTTCCAAACAAAGCAGCTGACTCTCTTTGACGAACCAAGCCAGAGAAGCCACCACCAGCAGCTCGAGCTGAGCAACCGGCTCAACTCTCTTCCAAACAAAGCAGCTCTTCAAAAAGCCTACCGAGCCAAGCAGAGCAAGAAGCTTACTCAGAGCTTCAACCCTAACCCGAGCCAAGCAGCAGCCGAAGCTCTACTGAACCACCAAAGCAGAAAGCCTTCAAAAAGCCTCCTCCCGAGCCAGGCCGCAGCCGAACCTCTCCCGAGCCAAGCAGGCCTGCTGAAAAACTACCCAGCAGAAGCAAAAAGCTTCCGAAAGCCTCAACCCTAACCCAAGCCAAACAGGACCCGACGGCCTGCTGAACGACTCCTTTGAACAAAGAAAAGGATCTCCTCTTATCCTTCTCCGCCCCTCCCCCGCGCCCAGCGTGACTCATCCCCCTGTGCTCGTACAACCGCAGGTGGGAGGGAGTGTTTACATCCCGTGATTCAGGACGGGAGGGCTCTTCTTCCTCTTTGCAGAAGAGCGGGAGAGACGTCTCCATTGTTCGCTCCCTAACTATTAAATCGATCCGCAGCACATCTAATCGATTTCTAAACATTTAAACAATGGAAGGTGAGCTATCTAGGGAATAAGCACTTATCGACATAACTGACTAAAGGAACCTGTATGTTGTGTGCAATCAAATTCCAAATTCGTAACAATATATCGACAGGACTTCAAAACCTAATCACGTCTCTCACCTGTAATTGTAGGGAATAGTCAATCAGTGCTCACCTGATTAATTACCCCAGATGGCTGGGATTATAGATAAATTTACCGCCATGCACTTTGAGCAAGGGCAGGCTACATAAAGCAATCAGGAAGAGTTTCACAAAGTAAGTCCTTTACTGTTTCAAACACGACCGGGGTTCCTTTCCTGTACAGTTGACATTCACAAGTAGCATATTCACCCCCCACCAATAATGCCACATTTAGATGAATTACGAATTATGTAGAACCATTTTTTCCAAATGAACATTTTAATTAATAACTGAAAAGATCAAACTAAACACTGTTATAGTTGAAGGAGGTTACATGTCATGAATACCTGCAAAAAACATGTACAAATCAAAATTTACTGCGAAAGAATTCAGCCCCGTAGGTCAGTACTTGGTGGAAGCACTTTTTGCCACAATGACTGCTCTGAGTCTTTTTGGGTAGATCTCTGCCAGATTTGCACAGCGAGATGAGATGGTGAAATCATTCCCCATTCTTCACCTGAAAATTTCTCCATTTCTGCCAATTTTGATGGGGATCGTCGATGGACTGCAATCTTCGAGTCTTCCCATAAATTTTCAATTGGGTTCGAGTTAGGACTTTGGGCCACTCAAGAACATTTATTTTCTTCTTATTCAGCCACTCCAGTGTGGCTTTATCTTTGTGCTTTGGATCATTGTCCTGCTGAAATGTGAATCTCTGACCTAGTTTCAGATTCATGGTTGACTCGAGCAGGTTTTCATCAAGAATTATCCTGTACTTTGCACCATCCATTATCCCTTCTATCCTGACAAGCTTGCCAGGCCCTGCTGATGAAAAGCAGCCCTATAACATGATGCTGCCACCATCATGCTTGATCGTAGTGTTGGCGTTGACTGCGTGATGTGCAGTGTTAGGCTTGTGCCAGACGTAACACTTTGCATATGTACTAGACTCGTTGGCATAATGGTTAGAGCGCCCACTCTGACCTGAGACTGGGAGGGTAGTCGTTCAATTTCAAACCACGAACGAGTCATACCAAATATAAAAAAGAAAAGGTACGTGCTACCTCCTTTCTTGACACCACATTTAAAAGGTTAGAGCAAACAATGCTGGGAAAGCAATGGCAAACCTACCAGCATATAACCATTTGCCAGGAAACTGCTTCAGCAGAATCAACGCTTATTCAAGAATGTGGTACATCAAATGAAAAAAAAAAACCCATATATATATATATATATATATATATATATATATATATATATATATATATATATATATATATATATATATATATATATATATATATATTACACCCTAACCCTAACACTGTTAAAATGCAACTTCCGACTAATTTGCAGTTCGTGAAAAACACAGACCCTCCCACAGCTAAATGCAATTACAGCTGCTACAGTCTTACCTGCAGTATCAGTCAGCCTGATGGCTTTAGAAGCTCTTGTAGCATGTGGAAATACCCTTACGCGTAATTCCTGGGAAACGCACATCATTCCTGGGAGGTGCAAGGATGGACGTTGCAAACTGCAGTACTCATTCTTAGCTTGTCCTGCACGCATGACTTGTATTCACGACATGAAATGATAGTTTTGACAAGCTAGTTTTGCCAGTGAACAAGAAGACCAAGCGAGCAAGTCAGTCACAGCCTGAGTTAAAACAGTACAACATGCATTGCAAGCTGGTTGAAGAAGCTTTGTCTTGTTCACTGCAATATCTGTGCCACAGATTTCTCCACGGCTGTTTAATTTTTTTATGAGCAAATAGCACCCATCGCTTCACTGACAGGAACACTGAGATAGAGAGGGTTGCTGGGAGAGTGTGCTGGGAGGGGGAAGGAGAGAGGAGGGAGGGAGGGGGAAAGATAGAGGAAGGGGGGGGAAGAGAGAGGAGGGAGGGGGAAGAGAGAAGGAAGGGGGAAAGGGAAAGAGGGAGGGGGGAAGAGAGAGTGGAAGGAAGGGGAAAGAGAGAGGAGGGAGGGTGAAAGAGAGAGGAGGGAAGGTGAAAGAGAGAGGAGGGAGGGGGGAAAAGACGAGGGAGGAGGAAGAGAGGAGGCAGGGGGAGAGAGAGGAGAGGGGGAGAGAGAGGAGAGGGGAAGAGAGAGGAA
This sequence comes from Eptatretus burgeri, assembly GCF_056783735.1. Classification (NCBI taxonomy): domain Eukaryota; kingdom Metazoa; phylum Chordata; class Myxini; order Myxiniformes; family Myxinidae; genus Eptatretus; species Eptatretus burgeri. Next base: position 76,926,449 of record NC_140965.1, read on the forward strand.
GGAGGGTGAAAGAGAGAGAGGAGGGAAGGTGAAAGAGAGATGGGGGAGAAAGGGGGGGGGGAAGGCAGCGAGAGGTGAGAAAGGGAAGGCAGACGTGTGGTGGAGCATCAATTATTATGATTCATACTGTCTCATCAAAACGATTCTGCATAGAATAACAGTGAAGATTGAAACAAAATATTGTCTGAAATACATTTTCTACTGGTCATATTATAAATACCACCCAGAGACAAACACCGCCAGGGCATGTCTGGAGATAAACACAGTCAAGAGACAAACACTGCCTGGATGCGTCTGGAGACAAACTCCCGTCTGGACATAAACACCACCCAGAAACAAACTCCTGTTTGGACATAAACACCGCCCAGACAAGTCTGGAGGCAAATTCCCATCCTGACATAAACACTGCCCGGATACGTTCGGAGACAAATACCACCCAGACATGAATGCCGCCCGGACGCATCCGGAGCTAAACTGTCTGGAGACAAACACCACCTGGACAGGTCCGGAGATAAACTCCCATCCTGACATAAACACCGCCCAGACACGTTCGGAGACAAACACTGACCAGACACATCCATTCTAAGCTGTCTGGAGACAAACACTGCCCGGACACGTCCGGAGACAAACTCCCATCTGGACACATCTGGAGACAAACCCAGCCTGGAGACAGAGATAGAGAGAGATAAGGAAAGAGAGATAGAGAGAGATAAAGGATAGAGAGGGATAGAGAGGGATAGGGGTAGGGGAGTTATCAGAGAGAATATGTTATGCTTTGTGAACAACACACACACACACACACACACACACACACACACACACACACACACACACACACACACACACACACACACTTGGCCGATATTGGCAGGTTGGAGTCAGTGTGATTACGGACTTCAGTACGTACTGTATACAACCCAAAAACCTTGAGTAGCTATCACCGAAAAACAACGTTTCATTTATATGGACGTTTCAGGGAGATGTTCACAAACATTAATCTTTATAAACAGCTGCGTGTGATGTGTGGAAAAAATTTGGTCTGGTAATTTAGAAAATACGTGAAGACAGCAAATGGCTCAGAAATCAAACATTATCAAATATATTTTGCTTTGAAACTCACAAAGAGAAACCATTCAGCCTTTGTAAAGCAAATCCGATAACCAAATGCTTTAGAAACAGGTGCAAGGACAAAGGAAAACCTGAAAGAACCTCCATAAGATATGGGATGAAACTTTGCCACCATGACACCCATAACAGGCATGGCATGTCCACACACCTGTGGAGAGGCCATACACATACACATCGAACCATACGTACCACATGTGTGTGCTGTACATGTACCTCTACCTTGTAGTAACTGTTGTAGTAACCTCTACCTTGGACATCCCAATCGGGACACGAAATGCACTGTACAGCTCGGTAAGTGGCTTATACACTCCAACGGAATGCCTGGCTTGGCAAGCGATTACCAATTGCCGTGATATGACTATGCACCCGGAAATGCCAAAGCAATGTCTGAATTGGACAAATCAACACTTTTTGGGGGAGTTGGAACTGCTGATACTTTCAAATCTGGAGCTTACATTTTGTAATTCTGTTTAGTTTAAGAGATTCTCTCGGTTATTCATTTGTGCAAATGAAATAAAGCCAGGAACACTGGTGTCTCCAGGTGTTTTTAAGCACTGCAATATACCCAGCGATTCATAGCTATGATGAACAGGCATTCGATAATATGAGTGAAGATTGTGAAAAAAAAAACTTTCTCGTTAAGAAATCGTTGCGGCCTGTTCCAAGTCAAAGCATGGTTGAGCAGGCCAAAAAACATGGTGGCTTCAGACCCCATCGAGGTTACCCAGGAAATTCCTAAAGACCCCAGACAGCGAGGTGGCTGAGGATCGTGAAGGATATAATCAAATAAGGCTGTTAATTACCTTCAAGAGGGGTGTTTTAATTAAGCCAAACACCCAATTTTCACTCCTGCACTTCCTTGAAGTTTTCTTCGAACGCCTGCAATGTTTCACGCTGTTAGGTTTTAAAGTTTTGGAGTTATGGAGGACGCGTGTGCGCACGCACACACACACGCACACACACACACACACACACACACACACACACACACACACACACACACACACACACACACACAAACACACACACACACACACACACACACACACGTTGCCTTTTATTAGTCAACATGATTTTGAAGACATCCATGATATACTGCGATTTCTCCATGGAAAAGCATGGTCTTCCTTGATGATAAATTCCATGATGAGGCCTTCATTTGTTCTCTCTGAGGTCACGTGCAGCGTGCACAAAATAATGCACCAATATAAGGCAAAGCAAATGGCTATAATCAGCCCATGATTATGACAACATTCAGTTGTAATTGTTGTTTCATAATGCCACCTGTGGCTGCTAGTTGCATCATTTTCTAGAAGCACTGCTGTGCCACTGATGCAGTGCCCCTGCTACATGCAAGCTGGTACTCAGTTTGCCTACCTCTGAAGGATGACAGGTTCAGTCAACCCACCTGGTGATATTTCAATGGATTGACAGGCTCAAACTCAAGAACCCTAAGATTTTAAGCCAGCCACCATCACCGTTAAGCAAAACCAGGCTACAACGTTCTGTAAAAGATCTTTGCAAGAATATGAATTCACAACAGCAACTATCTACCTTGCAACCTCCATTGGTGAGCACAACTTGATTTTCTTGCAGCAGATGATTTAAGGAGGAGAGCAAACTGATATTCCCTGACTACAAGATTGCTGAATTGATCACTGTGGGAAGAATTTAAGGCAGTTGTCCTCGTTAAGTTTGCCCTAGCTCCAGAAAAACATTATCCTAATAAAATACCTGATGAGCAAGTAATAACTACATCATTATCCTACCTAATCCCTACCCCTCCCCCCCCCCCCCAAAAAGTTCTGCTCCGTAAGGACGTTCATGGTAAAGATGTTGGAACAGTTATAAAAACACAGCTTTTTGAAGTGTTAGCATGAGTTTTCTGGAGTAAGTGTTTCAAAAATGTTGTGAAAGTTTCCTTTTCAAGTCAAAACAATTAAGGAGTTGGCTTTTTATCAATCCTTACAATCGCAAGAAGACTTCTGTCGCAGGCATTATGGGTCTGGAAGGTCCCTTCAGATCTTTCAATGCAAATGAGATTTATAGCTTGATAATGGAGTTGCGAGACTACCGGATGCCTCTGAGAGCCAGCTTCCCACATTGAACTCATCTGAGGATGCAGCTATAGATCACTTCTGGACTGCCATAGCAGACATGAGGGCAGCGACCGATTTAGCAGATTGCCGTTTTGGAGTCCTTGCATGGCTGTCCAAAATGCTACTGGTACTTCTTCACTCCAGCGCAGAGCGAGAAAGACTTTTCATTATAGTGCAAAAGGTCATGGGATAGCACAGGAGGCCCTTCAATCTGTCAACCGTTTCTAACCGACTAAGCAAGTTAACAACATGTCTCCTTATGAGATCTGTCATCTCGTAAACGATCCTGGCTGAGTTCCGTTAAAATGGAAATGATACAAAGCCAAGAGGTTGGTGCTAATAAAGCTAATGTGACAATAGAAATAACAGAAACATGAATTTAATGTATTTTTATTTTATCTTTGTTTTGTCATTGAACCAGTCTGTTTGTTTTGAAGTGAAAATATTGTTATACAATGACATGCTATTTGAGGTATTGCAAACCGTTGTGTCCAGGGAAGGTGAACAAAACTCGGAAAAATGATTACCACTCTGTCGAGAGGCAGAGAATAATGGACTACTTGGTTTTGGCAAATCATTGGCAAATTGTTTTTCCAATTCTGGGAGGTACTTTCTGTTCCAAACTCTCCAACAAATTCACATTCGTGTTATTGTCTGCAATGTTTACGGTATTTACTTGTGTTTCATCTCATTGTCATTTAGATTTCTATTTTGTGGTAGCAGAGGTTGTTTATTTTAATTAAACGCGATACTGAGAATTGTATATCATATCATTTAGTGGTCGTGTACTGTAAAACACGATCACTATTGTACCTCACAACATCACAGCTTAAGCTTGCCTGGTAGTGTCATTCAGAAGAAGCGTGATGTATCATCTCACAGTAAAATTGATTAAATACAGGACAAAAGACAGGAGGGGCAATTGCCACCCCACTCTGACATCTCTGCACACATACATACACTCAATATCATGTGATATATGCACATACGTACGTAAGAATGCACATACATACAGTACATACATACATACATAGACACATACATATTGTTATGGTTTTGGAAACGTTCTCTTGGGGGAGAGCAGACACGGACACGTAGGAGAACTGAGGATGAGTTATTTATTTAGTTTATGTGTAGGTTGACCCTTTGCCTCTTTTCTAAGGGTTTCAGGTGGCATGCATTGAGGTTAATTTGTGCTTTCCCAGTGTGATGTCTTCCTTCCCACCATCTTACTACTTTCAATCTTTCCTCCATTACCCCCACTGGACGGTTCTAACAATCCCCCCCCCCTGCTACTTTCAACAATGCCTCCTTAACCCCATTGGTCCGTTTGAACCCATTGCTACCTTCAATATTCCCTCCTTTACAGTTATCGGTTTGTTCCAACAATCCCCCCTCTGCTCCTTTCAACAATCTCTCCGTTACCTCATCGGTCCACCCCCCCTCCTCTTTTCAACAATCCTTCCTTTGCTCCATCAGTTCATCTGCATCACTTTCCTTTGCCACTGCATTTGTGCATTGTTTAATTGGGCACATTTGGTCCATCTGTAGCCATTAATTATTTGGCCCGGTCGGGTAACCTTCATCACATGGGACTGTGTCCCTTCTCACGTGCATATTTGTGGCACAAAGTGCAACCCTTTTCCCATACATGCTGGGGTGCAGCATATCTTGCAGGAAGGATACAGTGGCGCACTTTATGATTAATGTGAGGGAGGGGCGAGAGGGTGCCCACAATGTCTTTCGTGTGCCAAGGGTGTGGTGGGGGCTGTGGTGAAAATTTCCCTCAAACAGTGGCATTTCCACAAGCTGTGTTGTGGACATGCCCACATCGGAAGCGCACCAATGAGGAGACTTGCACGAGCCAATACTGGAAGAAAGCCAGATCCAGAGAGGAGAAGAAGCTTGAGGAGCTGGCTCTCGTCGACACCAAATGCTTGTGTGGCAAGGGGCAGAGGTGTGCGCAGAGTGTTTGAAGAGAGGGAGGAAGCCAATAGTGTGAAGCAGGGCAGTATAAAAAGTTCAGAACGTGACTTGGTTCTCACGGAGCTGCTGGACACATGGAGCCTTGCCTTCAGGACTTCAGAAATGAAGTGCACTGCTTACCGTCACATATCTTGCATACTGGAGAGGAGTTGCCTGCTTGTTCTAGTCACCTCAGAAACACAGCTGCACCACCCAGCGTCACTCCATCACCCATCTTCCCCATCCTTTCCCCTCCATTCCCCAGTATATTTGGGCTGGCACATCCCCTTGGGTTGCATGAGGTGAGGGAAGGAGTCAACCTCCCACTTGGTACTTTCTTTCCTTTTCTTAGAAATTTCTTCTTGTTTTCTTCTTTTCCCCTGATTGAATGATGGCCAAGTCTTTTGTGTAAATAAACGTGTAAGAGAAAGACTATGTGTTACAGTTAAATCTGCTCTTTTGTGCCTTTTACTTTCTTGCCTGTAAATACTCACTTTTAAATGATTGCCTGCTTGTGTTGGTGTAAATATATAATTGTTGGTTGTTATTTCCAATCGTTCTCAGTTGTCCCTTCCTTCATTGGTCCAACACAGTGTATAAGTATAGTTACACGGGAAGTTGTACACCACCTAATTTACTCTGTTAACGGTGCTGTACCTATCTGTTCCGCTTGGCAGAAGATCACAAGGTGCGGCACCGAGGGCGTGGCCTCTAGTTAGGTTGCCATGCCAATAGAAAAGTATCGTGGAAACATTGAAGCGTAACCCTGATAGGCTGGTAGTGTCAGTGAAGCGGCTATGACTGTGTAAGAACTGCAGCCCATTAGACCACAGAATTACAGTATCTATGGTCGGCGGCCTCAGGACTGGTTATTTGGGAGAAACTCGAGTGCTCTCATGGCAAACCTCGAACCCTGCGTCATAACAATACATTATATATATATTTGACCCCTCCCATGCTCCTCTAGCCAAAGTTGCTGCATAATATTGACTGCTTTTGACGTTTGCACGAGGTACATGCTTGAGAGCCTCGTTGGTATGCATTGCTGTCTACGCTATCACTGATGATTCTCCAACAAGTGATTAAACCAGTCCGGTAGCTGAGGGGAGTGAATAGCATTGGGATTGTCGAGTGTGTATTATGTGTGAACGTGTTTATACTTTTCGACGCTTTAGACTGCTGAGACCCCTTCAACTGTTGAAGACCCTTTAAGACCCCCCAAGACCCCGATGACCCAGATAATGCAAAAGACCCAAAACACCCAAAAGACTCAGATGACCAAAAAGTCTCCAAGGACCGAAAAGACCTCAAAGTCCTGAAGACCCCAAAAGGACCCAAAATACTCCAAAGACCCTTTAGACCCATTAGACCCCTTACACCCTTCAGACAGATTGGGTAGCTTAGACCCTTGACCATTTAAACAACTTGGACCTTACAAATAAATTTCAAATATACATAATATCACCAATATTGCAAATAATTTTTTCAAAATAAATGTTTGTACCGTATTAGGATTGGGGTAAATCATGACAACACAGCAAATCTGTGATGTAAATCTCTGCAACGACGTGTGGAGAGGCGAGCACAACGAGCCATTCCATGCTCGTACATAATATGATTGATAGATACATACATACTCACATATAATATGTAATGCAAACATACATCCATACAAACGCACATATAATATGTAATACATACATAGATACATACATACATTCATACATCCAAACATACATACATACATACTAACATATAATATGTAATACATTCATAGATACATACATACATACATACATACATCCAAACATACATACATACATACTCACATAAAATATGTAATACATTCATAGATACATACATACATACATACATACATACATACATACATACATCCAAACATACATACATACATACTCGCATATAATATGTAATGCATACATAGATAGATAGATACTAGCCTGGTGTTTGCGTAGTGGTTAGGGTAGTGGCTTGGGATCCTAAAGGTCCTGAGTTCAAGCCCCGTTGGCCGCTTGAATTAATACACACCAGGAGGTTGACTCAGCCTGCCATTCTTCCGAGGTCGGCGAAGTGAGTACCAGTGTACTGGGCCCGGTGTATGCCCCGGTTAGAATAGGTGTACCATATCCCTGTGTCTTAAGAGGCGACCAGGGTTGCGTCAGGAAGGGCATCCGGCATAAAACCTGTGCCAAATCATTATGCGGATCATAACGGATGATCCACTGTGGCGACCCCTAACGGGAGCAGCCGAAAGAAGAAGAAGAAGAAGAAGAAGAAGACGTATATAGATACATACATACATACACTCACATATATGTCATACATTCATACATACTCACATATAATATGTAATACATACATACATATACAATATGTAATACATACATACATACATATATAATATGTAATACATACATACACACATTTAATATGAAATATATACATACATACATATAATATGTAATACATACATGCACAAGTACATACTCACATTTAATATGTAATATATATATATATATATATATATATATATATATATATATATATATATATATATATGTATATATATATATATATATACATACACACACATGCATACATATAATATGTAATACATACATACACACATACATTCTCACTTATAATATGTAATATATACATACACATTACATTATTATAATATGTAATATATACATTACATATAATATGTAATATATACATACACACATATAATATGTAATACATACATACAGAAATACATACTCATATATAATATGTAATACATACATACACACATTTAATATGAAATATATACATACATACATATAATATGTAATGCATACATGCACAAGTTCATACTCACATTTAATATCTAATATATATATATATATATATATATATATATATATATATATATATATATATATATATATATATATATATACATATATCATATAATATGTAATACATAAATACACACATACATTCTCACTTGTAATATGTAATATATACATACACATTACATTATTATAATATGTAATATATACATACACATATAATATGTAATACATACATACAGAAATACATACTCACATATAATATGTAATACATACATACACACATATAATATGTAATACATTCATAGATACATACAGTGGTGCAACCCTACATAATATGTAATACATACATACACACATATAATATGTAACACAGAACATACATACACACTCACATATAATATGTAATATATACATACATACATATAATATGTAATACATACATACACACATTCATACTCACATATAATATTGTTATGGCTGTGGAAATTCGCAATACACCATAAAGGTTCCTTAGCTTAGCTATGCCGGTAAGTGAGTGTTCAGATTGGTCCCCACCGTTGTTTAAAGGGATATCTTCGTGTTCACCAGGCTGCGACTCTTTGAGATAGCCGTTTTTCTTTATCTATCGGTATTTTGAGCCACCATTGCAACAAACGGCCACGCAAACAACAACCGCCACCAACTACGCCACAACGCCCACCACGCTCACACCACCCCCACAACAATCACCACCATCTTCGCCACTATGCCCGCTTCCGAACGCCATCCTCCGCGGACCATGGTAAGACGGTTTCCGCGTCGGAAACCGTCCGAGAAGGATTGGCAGAACAAAAGCTCTTGTGAAGCCTGTGGGGTTTTTCCCGCCTATTTTCCCCGCGCTTGGTGTGAAGGGAAGGGGGAGAGCAGCTCACTGCCGATTGGTGGATGCACGGCGTGAGGCGGTGGGGTTGAGGGAACATCCCTTTTCGGGAACCTTCTTGAAGGGAGGCGGAGCCGAAAACGGGGAGAAGCGAAGGGCGGAGCCCCGCGCTGTATAAGGCGGACTGCACGCGGGGCTCGCGCTCTCTTGGTGGTCGGGGTGGAGTGCTTCTCTCTTGGCGGTCGAGGTCAAGTCCTTTTTTGTCTAGGTCGTCGACGTCATCCTCTCTGTCGGGGTCGTGCTGGATCTCAATCTCTCTCTTTGTCGTCGGGGTGGCCTTCGTCGTTCTTTGTCGTCGAGGTCGAGTTTGCTCTCCCTCCCTCTCGTCTTGGCGTTGAGCGACCTGTCGGTGAAGGCGCAAGTCCGGACGACGCCTCGGAGACGCAGACGGGAGGCGCAGCCTTGCCGGCAGTGTGGTGCGAACCTGCGCGTCTGGCGAGGAGTGCCGGAGAGAGCTCGCCGACCGTCGCACCATGAGGGTGCAGGTAACCAGCGTCGGTCTCATGGGCCCATTCGGTCATCCATGGCCCACGGCCTTAAAGGTTTACGAACCCCGTCTACCCCCTTGCCTAAGAGGGGGTCATTTCTTTTATTTTGTATGACTGCTGTGGTGCCGTGTCTCCATAAGTAAACCTGTGTAAGTGACTGTGCTGGTAAATAATAATTGTAGTCGGTTGTATTGCTTTCTATTTGCCTTGCTTGTAAATTGCATGACTGCCCTTGCTTGTGTTGTGTGTGTAAAACGTGTGCTCTATAATAAATGTCCTTGTGTGCAACGTATCCCGTTCGTCGCCTCCTCCTTTCACCACATTGAAAGTGCCATCTTGCATCGTGGAATGAGTAGTGGGTTTTGAATGCCCGGTAAAGAGAATCGGAACCGTCGAGGTCGGCGATAACACCACTCGTTTATCCCTGTAGCACAGAACAAATCGCTTAAGTGGTTCGTGTCCTAAGCCGACCTGTGGCGTGGTGCAACCCTTCGGTAGGTTACCCGCGCAGATATTTATGTATATCGACATTCGGCGATTCACCCTATTTCACGCGGGTGGAATGCGGACTGGGTTGTGGTGAGGTTAAACCCCCACCCGTGACTGGCTCCTGGCGGTAGTTCCAGGAGGGTCACGACTGAATTGTCCGTCCGGTGGGCGACGCGGCTGCCGTTAGAGGTACGCGGCCGATCGCACGCCAGACGGGCCAGAATTTGTAACAATATGTAATATATACATACATACATATAATATGTAATACATACATACACACATTCATAGTCACATATAATATGTAATACATACATACACACATACATACTCACATATAATATGTAATACATACATACACACATTCATAGTCACATATAATATGTAATACATACATACACACATATAATATGTAATACATACATACACATTACACACATATAATATGTAATATATACATACACACATATAATATGTAATACATACATACACATTACACACATATAATATGTAATATATACATACACACATACATACTCACATATAATATGTAATACATACATACACACAAACATACTCACATTTATTATGCAATACATACATACACACATATAATATGTAATACATACATACACATTACACACATATAGTATGTAATATATACATACACACATACATACTCACATATAATATGTAATATATACATACACACATATAAAATGTAATATATACATACACACATACATACTCACATATAATATATAATACATACATACACACAAACATACATTTAATATGAAATATATATATATATATATATATATATATATATATATATTTATATATATATATATATATATATATATATATATATACACATACATACATACAAACATACGTTGTATTTTTATTCCATTGTGAGCGAGCATTATAAAGTTTATACTGCTTTGATGGTACTGCTTTGATTAATTCTTGCTTTGATGGTAATAATAGCTGTATGTTTCAGAACATGGAATGAGCACCTGTGAAAAGGGAAAATATTTCAAAGTTGGAAGTCCACGTGTTAAGCATCTTCCATCTACCTGTAAAACATGTTGAAATTCCATTATATTTGTTGTGAAGCAACAATACTTCTGATAGAGCATCAAGATGTCTACATTCAGTTGTGAATGTTTCAATGATTAAGAACCAACGCTGGACAGGTCGCCATTCCATTGGAGGGGCACAGGAATTTTTAATGAGCAGCCATGGGAATTGAACCACTCCACAACCGAGCTGCTTGGCACCGTCATGGTTATCTTGAATTTCCTGGGACACGGTGACAAATTTATGGCAGGGAAAGTGTTTTTTCACCAGATGTCGCAAAGTTATCTGCAAAACTTTATCTTCTTTCTTGAGAGACCTGTTCAAAATTACGAAAGACACCAATCATTTAGGTTGGACTGTTTAGCATTTTCATCTCAACCATTGGCTCATGATGCTCATGATCCAGGTTCAAATACTACATTGATTTGTTCATCATCAACATCGATATCATCATCATCATCAACATCCATTCTCGATGCAAAGTGTTGTTGCTGCCGAAGCAATTGGAGGTTACAGTTCTGGTTGGGTCACCACTCCAACTCAGGAAGGCAACGCAGGAATTTCTAATTTGTTCAGGGCTGCAGCGATAGCTCGTCGACCCTTTACAAAGAACACCATGGGTTCTTTAACATCATCAACTAATGCCGGCAGACGGGATGCCCAGTTTATAGTCCATCCGAGGTACGGCTTCCACATTTATGAATCACCTTGCCTGTTAAACACCGGAATGACAGTTTATAACCGGGTTGGGATTCAAACCCTGGCTAAACAGCTTAGAGCCGAGCGTGCGAACCTCAAGGTCTCGGCCATCCTGCCAGCCCTCATCTTCACATGTTGTTGTAAATTTACATTGTAGTACACTGATATGTACTAATGTCTTTATCCTGCATGTGATTCATTTAAAGCTTCACTGTGAGCCATCAATCAATGTAAACAACAAAATAAACACGAATGGTATACAAGTATGAAAATGAGGGTTTAAAGTAGGCCTTGCTCAAAAACATGCACTTTATCTTGAAGACTTAATTACACGGTAATGCAAAGCTAGTCCAAACAATATGCACGCACCTTGGCTTTCGTGCCAAACATGCATGCTTATACAAGAAGCTGATGTTTCTGCGAATTCCTGGCTTTAGTAGCAAAACAAAATCAGCTGAAGAGTATGAAGAACTTGCCTGGGAAACGCGTTCTGTGTGAACTACATAAAGTGGAAAGTTACCAGGATGCAGGTTCAGCAGAATCCTTCATTTATAGCCCACAAGTAAAAATAAACATTTTTCTTTTTTTTTAATGTAAAAACATTGAGGGATGAAATCTCAAAAAAACAACAACAACCAAACAAGGTAGGAATGACAGCACATTACGATGCCGCAGTACGACACCACAATCATCTTAAGCATTACCATCGCAACTTCGTTTGACATTGTTCCATCACAATCCCACAACAAAAGTAAAATGTATAGTGGTTAACAACCGTCTTGAATGATATTGAACAGGCTAAGGATATTGGTTGGACAGGCAGGAAAAAAAAGAGGATGAATGAGTGGAGGTGAGCAGTGAGTCTGGATTTTGTGAGTCTCACCAGCAGAGAGATACTGGCAGACTGTTCACCATGCAGAAACCTGCAGGGAGGACAGAGCACAGAAAGGGCAGAGGGTGCAAGACCGTAAATAAGGTCATAGAAGACAGACCACCAACCTGTTTATGATGGGAAAGTAATAAGCCCAGAGACTTGGCTTCATTGTGGGAGAAATCAATGATTTTACTGGAATCAAGGCGTTGTCCATGGCGTCAAGCTGAACAAGATCTGAGGCAGAGGTGCCAGGCCAAAGTGGAGAACAGTACTTCATCGAGCTGTGGATGAAGGCCTTGTAAGTACAGAACTATATATAGAAATTCAGATGTTCCAAGGAAAACACTTGCATGATGGAGGATGTTCAATCGGCAGCTGACTTTGGAGACCAACTTGGATATGTGGTTTGCCCAAGAAGAAAGATCATGACTGATGGTGAGGTCCCAAAATTGTGAGTGACTTCTTAAAGAGTGTTGTTAAAAACTCAGTCAACTCTTCATGAGATGAGCTGCACGTCTGCTCAGTCTGATGCCCGCCAATCATTAATAAAAATGCCTGCTTCTATGATCAAACGAATACTCAATATTGTGGCAAACCCACCATCAGGCTACATAAACACCACCAAAGTCACCGAAAATTAACCTTTAATGATAAAACACCCCCATCCCTCCCAATTCCCAATGCCCTCTAGGACACTTTAGTGCACTATGTACATTCAGATCCCAAGTTATCCAAGCAGCTTGCTTTTTGAGCGGATACCTTCAGGCAAGCGACGCTGTTTTGTTTTCTGGTAACTACTGAGCTCACTTGAAAAAGCAATATTTTGCATAGTTTATGTTGTATCGTTTTCACAGCTATTGAAGATAATATAAAGTAATCAATTGAATAAGGAATTTAATTGTTTTGGGGGATAACTCAAACAAACTATTTTCTTTTGCAATTCTTAGCCCCATCATGTGTTTAAAGTGATGAGCATTATTTAAGTGGTCAAAACATTTGTTCGACTGGATTGAGTTGAAATAAATTCGCTGATGGTACAATGGAGAATTGTAACCTTCTTCAGGTCTGACATGATGGCTTCGAGGTACGCACACTACCCTCGAAGCTGTATTCCTCCTGCATTTTAATCTCGGCCAAACTATAAACTCTCATCTTGGTGTTTCGCAGGAAGGGTGATTCATCAATGTGTGTGCCGCCCCTCGGATGGAAGTTACACTGGGCATTCCATCAACTGCATTAGTTGGTGTATGCTTGAAATCGCACAGTATCCTTCGCAAAGAGTAGGTGAGCTATTGCCGGCACCCTAGCCAAATTCTAAATTCCTGTCCCAACCCACAGAGGGCTTTGGAGACCAACTTGCATTCTTCGGATAGAACTTCACATTTTCCGGTGAAGTTCTATCCGAAGAAGGATTGCACATCAGCAGCACGGCCGTGCTCTCAGCCAATGATGCTGCCCCGCAGCCTTGTGCTGCATATCAAATAAGAAGATCTTCCTCAAAGTATCGATAACATGATTCATGTCATTGTTGGCAATGGATGGTATTCCTTATTATTACAATCCTCAATTAATTAACTGTTGGAACCAAATATAAGAATCGGTTTGCAATGGGATCAGCATAACCATGGATACAAAGTTTATTCAGGTCATAAAAGCTTAAATATAGCTGTGTATTCCCAAGAGTTATTCCAACCTAATTTTACTTTCCAAAAGCAAAGAGAAACGGCAACAGCATGTCTGAATTGCTCGCTCGTATTGCATATCAATGTGGGACACCTTTTTTTTTTCTCTCAAGCTCAAAGAGAGTCAGGAGGTAAGAGGGCCCGTGTGTCCATGTATACGAGTGCCCCTATGCACGTCTCCTTACATGGGCAAGAGCAGCAACAACGAAACTCCTGCGTTTGGATAGCGTGCGTGGCAAAACGAGCCAGGAGCCAAGAGACCGGACATCACTCAGGGCCCGTCCCAAGTGTGGGGGACGTCGCTTTCGATCTCCGCCGGTGTCCCGTTTGCCTAATCCAACCGGCCAAAGCTTTTTGAGCACACGTGAAGACGTACATGACATAAGGTGAAGCCCGGTCAGCCAAGCGGCCAGAGCGAAGGTTCGATTTCCTGTGAGGCTGTTGTTGAACACTGTTCAGCAGTGCGTATGTCCTCTCCATTAACAGGAGGCAAATTGGTTCCATTTGCGAATTAAGATGCTAATTTTATGCGACGAGTGGATAGCACTCCATGGAGTACTTTTTTCTTTTTTGCACCATCTTGATGCCAATGTTGCCTTTCCACAATGTTCTGAGTTCTCTTTACAATGCTTTACATGTTCAGAAAAGTCTTGGCTCATTTTTGGAGGAATGCAAGCAGAAGTATTAGAGATTTGAGAGCTGCATTTATGGCTCGAAGCCTCGTTTTCCGGTGAAGTTCTATCCGAAGAAGGACAAGCCAATAATTCATTTTCACCAAGGCGGAATACCAAAGCAAGCAGTTCACGGTCTCAAGGATAGGATTGCTGTGATTGACTAAGCTATGGACAGATGTGAAGCAAGTAATTCCTTGAGCTTGAGTTCTCGTTATTCATTTTTGTTTACTCGGGAATTCTTAAGTAAGGGAAATTCTATAACACGAAGTTGGTAATTGTTTTGGTAACATTGTCGTGATTGTCGTTGCCATGATTCAATTATATATTTTTTCCAAGTTATGTTTTCCCTGGCTCCCTCTCTCCCTTTGAACCAAAACAGCGAGTCGGCTTTGGAGCTACATGCTCAGAAAGTGATCGAGCTACCTGTAACGCTTCAAGGAATCGAAGATCTTTGACGCTGGAAGGCCAAAGTCATCAGAAATCTTCTCTGTTTGGTGTGAAACAAACTTTGTAATTGTGATATTGAATGTTCAACAACAACAAAAAATTGTGATTACAAATTGATCTGACAAAATTTGGTTGGGCAACGTTAGTCCCCACATATTATGTGAGCTCAATTATCTTACTTGCTTTACATGTTGATGTTATCCCAGAAAACTGCCAGAGAACAATGAAAGCTAAGTAATTGCCAGTTAACATTTGAATGAATCCTTTGTTTACTTAACTTGTGCGATTTCAGTAAAATGTTTTATTTTTGGCCAAAAACAATTGGCCAATCGATAAGATCAATATCACCCATCTCAAAACCATCATGTTTTAGTTTACTTAAAGGATCTGGTTCATAAAGGATCGCTTATAACTGTTATGGTTTTATCTAGAAATAGAATGTTATAGAATCATCAAATTCTCTCATTAAATATACCTGCACATGACCACCCTCGATTGTGAACAGTTGTCATACTCATCGCTAAAACCCACCAATAGCTTTTTGAATGTGCTCCTGTGGAATGACCTGCAGACAGCATCGGTGATCCTCAGTTGAAGTTCGCTGATGCTGGCAGGGACAGGCTTTTCCACGGTACGACCCTTGTCTTGAGGTGGTCTCACATATAACGGTGAATAATTTGTGTGAGGTCGGGTGTGGGGATAATATTGGTTGTGCGATTGGTTCACCAAGGCCTATGCAGCATCCAGGAATTACTGATAGAGGATGCTTTGAACAGCAGTGGGAAAATATGAGGGGGAGGAGTGGGGGCATCCTGCTGAAGGATTACCCTTCTTTGCAGTCCTGTGACAGCTCTAAGCTATGGAAGGAAGAATGACTGTGGAATGTTTAGTTAGTTTTCTCCTGTCACTGTGGGTTCAGTGAAGAAGAACGGCCTGAGGATGAGGCCCCGCGCACAGAGCACCAAGAATTGACTTTGCGGGAGTAACGCTCCTCTCTTTTGTTTTCATGGGGATTCACCTGCTCTGAAATCTTGCAGTTATGACAGATTACCTTTCTGCTTGCTACATATCAGATGAAATGTGGCCTCATTAGAAAACAGATTATTAAGAAACCCTGTCATCTTGTTCAATCTCATCATGGGTACCACAAGAAGAAAGACGTGAGGCACAATTTTGCTCTTTTTCCCTGACCTTGCATTACTAAACAGATACCTGTGGGGTCACCTTAAAAAGATAAAACATCTTAAAACACCTTTCAATACAAATTTAAAAAGCCTATCGGCATCAATAAACCTCAACAGAGGATATCACAGACTATGCTATAGAAGCATCCCTAATGACTGAGTTTGTGATTGAGGGTGACCACATGGAGGTGGGTTTCAGGTGACAATTTGATGATTCTGTGCCCTTAAGTAAACACATTAATAAAATTAGAAATTTACCTATTTTTTTCACTAACAATAATGGATACCTTTCACAATTTATCACTGTACAAGATTAAAACATCTTTTCAGCTTGACGCCATGGAAACCAAGGCCTTCGAATTATCGGAATGTCCTTTGATGAAGCTCACTCTGGGCCTATCTCTTTCTCATTGCAGACAGGTCGGCGATCTCTCCATCTTCTACCACCTCCATTCTGGTTTTGGACCCTCGGCCCTTTCCATGTTTTGTCCCCTCCCCACGTTTCTGCAGGGCACAGCTCTCCCCAAGTTTCCAGTTTTCCTTTGCACTTCTGTGATTAACAGCTTGTGGCTGTCTCCATTTGGTCTGCCAGTCTGGTCTGGTCTGCCAGTACGCCTATTCTGGTGAAACTCCCAAAAATCCAGACTCACAGCTGCTCACCTCCACTCATTCCTTCCTCTTTTTTCCCCCCACCTGTGAAACCAACTTCTTCAGTCTCTTCAATTTAATTCTTCCTTCCAAGGCTTCAGGACAGCTGCTCACCACCATCTCAGATCATCCCCCATCCACCCCCATGATCTTTAATTACCCCCATTAACCTTACACAAGCCCACCTCTTTCTGAGTTTCAGTTTTTCCTTTCACTTGTGTGATTAAGAGTTTGCGGCTGTGTCCATCTTGACCACTAACTATGTCTGCACCTTGCTCTTATTCTTCCCCACGTCCATTATTTCTCCAAGTTTCTCTCCAATTTGTCCTTTAACCCTGCTGTTTGTGTACCCCATCACCACCACCTCTCTTTCTGCTGCTATTTGTTCCGTTTCATCCTGATCTGTTCTGTGTTCTAGTTCATCCATGAGCCTCGACACTATACAAAAAAAACCTCGTCAAATCCAAAACATCAATATGTTTTCTTTCTCTGTTGTGTTCTGCTTTCAATACCTAACAGTTAACATTATCATTTGGTGATTCAATCTCGGTCATTCAGTATATCAACGTTTTCTCAGCCAGAAACACATGCCAATGTCTGAATGTTATTAATTTTACCAATTTATATGTTTCATACATTTACTTAGCTTTGCAGTAATGGTGAACTATAAGTAGTGTAATTTTTGTTTTAGGAGAGTAATTCAGTACATTGTGGTACATTTGCTGTATTTGATCACATTCACATATTAGACTCCACTGGAATGCTGTTTGGACATTATGTTGCTTTAACATTGGAAAGGAGTTCCGATACGTCATGTTGAAACATAACTGTTTGGATGTGTGTTCCTGAATGGCAGATGCCCTTTGCCTCGAGTTTCCTCTCAGGTGTTGTAGCCAGTCATGGACCATCCTGGGAAGCACTTCTAGTTGCCAAGGTGGATCCACAGGCCTGGAAGAACCATCAGGATACATGAGCAGAGACAGGTAAAGCAAAGAGCAAGTTATTTGGAACAATTTTTTTTTCCAAAAATACATTTTGTTTCTCGTTTTGATTTGCGGTGTGTGTATATGTTTGGCTTTGATCATTGGGTTAAAAGTTTTAATTTTGGTTAAAAATTTTAAACTTTCAGAATTTCACTTTGCCACTTTGAACATATTGTTGGACCAAAATTGAGGAACAATGTTCCCTGCACTTCTCTGCTGCCAGCTACGATTGCTAGCGATATTCAGAAAAGGGTGGTTTGGCTAAGTCAGATAGAGCTCGGCAAGAAGTAAAATTAAAGCGGATGATTGTGTTGGTAGGATGTGACACAAAGGTTGCTTCTTATAGTCATCAGTACTTCGGTCTGGGGCCCTGGACCAGTTCTACGGACCTGATCCTACCTGCTCCACAAAGTGGTGTTGGAGTTCTGGTCCCCTTCTGTGAACATATTTGGCATCTGTTGTGGTACTTGACATAACAGTTGCTCATTTACAGTCGTCAGCACCTAAACCTCACACTTTACTGCAGTGCCCTGCAATAACAGGCTAAGTTAAACAAAACACAATCAGGTGAACAAATGATCCTAAGTTGTGAAAAATATTGAGTACTTTTCAATATTATATCTGACAAAGGTCGTAGAAATGAAGACTGCAGTCTTAAAAATAACTATCAAGTTGCCTGTGCCCACACAACATTAGGTCAGGATAGGGATGTTAAATCGTGGAGGTCATGCCAATCAGGTGAGCAGAAGTGTGTCAAAATGGTGGACTTCGTAAATTTTGGGGAAAATCACATAGATTCCTTCAAATATCTTCTTCTCCAGACCCACCAGTCAGAATGCCACCAAATTTTGGTTACAGCATTTGGCAAGGGCCCAGATAAGCTGCAGGTCCAGTGGTCCTATTTTTATATATTGCATGTATGCAGTATGTACTTACTCATCATTTTCACATTTATAAGGGTGACAATCATTGCATATTTAAAAACTAGTCTCTTTCGTATTCTCAGAAGAATAGCAGAAAACATGACATCACAACCCCTTGCTTTCAGTTGACTACCCAATAACCTGCAGCTGCAGCAAACTATTTTTTACATCCTCAGCGTAAACCTTCCCTATATAATTTGCTCTGACATGTACAAGTACCAACATTTCCTCCCATGACCAGACATTTAACCTTTATTCAATATCCCTTAATCCCACTCTCTCGAAACAACACTTCACGACTAGTCTATGATATTTTCTGCAGAATAAAGAAACTACATATTTAATAATTTCATCCGATATCAAAACCATCTCTCAGGCCTCAGGCCTCAGGCCTTACCCATGTACACTACCGCCTGTCCTCCCTACACCTACTGCCTACATCAAACATTTATCATACCGCTCGTAATCTTCCTCTATTCACGTAGTTCTCTGATTGACTCACACTCTATTGATTTGTTTTGCAAATATCTTTTCCACTACTTTTCTTTAGTCCGACTGCCCACCGACTAATCCAGTTTTGGATAAAAAAAAACATTCATAATTTTTGAGTTCAAGATAAGCCAAAGGTCAACAACATATTATGTGCGATTTCTAAAATCCTCAATTTTCATCCGATTGACTTGAAATTTGAAGAGGATTTATATTTCAAGTCACTGAATTCAAGAACCAATTATTTTCGAGGTCAGCATCGGACAAAAGTTCAACATAGGCCAAAGGTAAACGACTTATGTGAGATTGCTGAAATCCTCAATTTTCATCTGATTGACTTGAAATATGAAGAGGATTTATATTTCAGGTCACTGAATTCAACAATCAATTATTTTTGAGGTCAACATCAGACAAAATGTGAACATAGGCCAAAGGTCAACAACTTTGGTGAGATTTCTAAAATCCACATTTTTCATCCGATTGACTTGAAATTTGAAGAGGAGCTGCATTTCAGGTCACTGAATTAAACCACCATTTTTAATGGTGAAATTTGTTTTAGGGATTTTGCAAGCATCATGATCTGCACAACAACTTTCTTGTTTGTTTATTTCTTTGTTTGCCTCTGAACAGGATATCTCAAAAAGTTATGGACAGATTCAGCCAAAACTTGGTGGACAGTTTGGGGTGTGTGACATGGATGAATTGATTTGACATTGGTGAAGATCCGGATGAAAATCCATCCTATCAGTGAGATACAAAGCGTTAACAGTTCAGCCTGGTGGAGGTATGCACTTTCCTGAGTGCTGTTCTAGTTCATTGTACAATCTTAGAGAGGATTGTCGAACAGCCCTCTAGGTTAGCTACAAAGCCATTATTCAATTCATTGTTTAAATTTAATACCATTCGACATGTCTCACCTCAATCGCTGACTGAATTCTCGAGCCTGCAAAGTATTAAATACCATATGATGGCAGTGCTTATACATTATTTAGGATACAATCTATTTCTTGTATAACTTTGGGGCACACTTTGCCCACGAAGCACATTATTTCCGATGCTCACTGCTCACATGGATTAGCTTATATCAAGGGAATGTTAATTAGAATTGAAAAGCCTGTAAGAGATCAAGTGAATATAAATTGGATAGAAAACAAAGTAGGAGGCAGAAAAAGGTTTTAAAAGACTAAGAAGAAAATGGCAATTCATTTTCCAGCAATAATTGTAGTCCATGGAAAAATATAAATGAGGATTTAATTACTGGCCACTTTATTGTATATGTGAGGATGAAGTAAATGCAGCATTCTAGCATCAAAGGAAAAGATGAAGAAATAATAAAGAGCATGGTGACACACTATCTTACTTATGATGCTGTTGGCAATGCATAACAAGTGTTTTGGAGTCAATAATGATCTTGCTTCTCTGTCACAGCATGGACCTTTTACTCTCGCATTTACTGGCAGTCTAATGTAGGACTGAGATAGGATTATTTAGCATCAGCAGATAGTGCCGCCTCTTGTTGGTCAGATTTTGTGATTGTCACAATAGGGTCTTCTGTCGGTGATCATTATTATCGAGCCTGAAATTGGCATTCCAATCAATCCCACACATTCTCCCATGAGATGAAGAATGTGTATCTGGACAGAAAAACCTGTTCCACATTTCTTAGCCACAGAGCACTCCTTCTTTTAACCATGCTATTTGATACCATGCATCAGTTATACCGATGAAAGGCTTGTGCCCAGCTGCTTTTCCATGGTATTCCATTAAATTCAAAGCTAAACTAGAATGGCATGGGGAGGGAGCTTACCTACACCAGGCTGAACAGTTAATGTTTTGTATCCCATTTATGCGCCGGATCTGGATGCGGACCTGGACAAAAATCGAATCATCTTGATCTTGGCACCTAACCAACTCATCCACCTACTTTTGTCATACCTCGTCCACAACTTTTTGAAATATCATGCGATATATCATTTTTGGCCCCATCTTTCAATGGTGAAAAATCAAAACCAAAATCGAATCGATTCATCCTTGTCACACAACCAACCTGTTCAAGTTTTGTCCAAATTCGTCCATAACCTTTTGAGATAATGTGCTATACTATATCGCTATCATCCCCTATGGTGAAGAATCACTTAAAACTTTCTCAGATCCGGATTTGGATCTTCACCAAAATTGAAGCAATTCTTCCTTGTCACACCCGAACTGTTCACCAAGTTTCGTCTGAATCCGTCCACAACTTTTTGAGATATCCTGTTCAGAGACAGACAGATAGGGGTGAAAACATGACCTCCCTCCACCTTCGGTGGTGGAGGCAACTCGAGGGATGCGATCAGAGATCATTGATGGTTCCCAGTTCAGCCAACTCGTAATACTGTATTAGCAAATTGGTAGCACTTGAAATTCTGTGTCACAATGAAAAAACAAAATGACCAAGTGAGAATTGCTTTGCAATACATGTCCACTCCCGATGTGACATTTTCTAAGTCCAAATAGGGCATAACTCTGAAAAATTCACAAAACGTCCTGAAACTCAAACTTGTTCTGCAAGTTATCATAAAGCCATGTACCAAGTTTCAGTTGAACATATTAAAGGGTGTGGGGAAAAAATTCTGAAAAACCGCAGGTTGGACGGATGGACAGACAAACAGAAAGCAAACCTATAGTTCCTTCCGGTGAAACTGGTAGGGGACTAATAAAATACCTGTACTTTTAATTTAAATAAAAAAATTAAATAATGAAAAGTGAAAAATAAATAATTAAAAATTAAATAATTAATTGAAAATTTGGGGGTGGGGAAATAAATAATGAAAATTGAAAAATTCAACAATTTTAAAAATTAAATAATGGAAAAATTATTCTTCAACAAGAACAAATGTGTCCAAGAGCCGCGTCCGAAACGCAATAACAACAACTTCCGATATTTCGTCACGTGCCTTTATGGAGCCAATTGCAAGACCCGTCATGGAGGCTCCTCGTTCATGACGAGAAAATAGTGTATTTACGAAATTACAACACATTAACTGGAATAATCTTTAAATAGTAACGTGAACTTTCCGAAACTTTAAAGCAAATGTCCGAATATATTTAAAAGTTCATGATAGACGCTCTCAAAAGGCACCCTCAATGCGAGGATGTGTACAGGTGTTTAGTATTTAAGGAGATCCGGATCCTGTATATAAAAGAGCCGAGTCCTAAAGGTTTTGTCAGAAGAAGAAGAAGAAGAAGAAGAAGAAGAAGAAGAAGAAGAAGAAGAAGAAGAAGAAGAAGAAGAAGAAGAACAACGTGGAGCTCTCTTAGAGCCAGCGTTCACTACGTGAGACGTGGCTAAAAATCAGGGACACCACGACCAGTCACAAAGACAAAACACTTAAAGCCTCCCTCTCAGAACCGTAACAAGCTGTACTGGAGCTTGCTTCGCATTGTATGATGACAAATCAAACTGTTTTGTTCCAATATGGTGGCATAATGCGATGAAAGAATCACGTACTCTCTGTTTTACAATCTATCACAAGGTTCTATACTGAGTGACTTTAAAAAAATTTAAAAAAAAAATTTCCAGTAGATTGCCAGTAGATGAGTGTTGCCTGGAGATGTTTCCTCCATGATGATCCCCCCCCCCCGACACCTCCCCCACCCCAACATGATTTGGGGATAGACAGGATAGTTTAACTTTATATCCACGTGTCAAGGAGCAAGTGTATGCACTGTGCCGACAGAGAGTTTACACCTCCTTTCACCATTTTCACCTTTTGTTGTCTTATAGCCTGGAATTAAATTGCTTTAAACCAGACTTTTTCCACCTTTATTAACACATTGTAACCCACAACTACCAAGTGAAAAACAAATTCTACAAATCTCGGAAAATCAATTGAAAATACAAAATTAGAATATCTTGGTTGGATAAGTGTTCACCCCCCTGAGCTAATACTTGGTGAAAGCACCTTGGACAGCAATTACAGCTTTGAGTCTGTTGAGATAGGTCTTAACAACTTTGCACACATTGATTGGGCAATATTTTCCGTTTCTTCTGTATATAACTGTTCAAGCTCAGTCAAGTTGTGTGGGGAGCGTTGATGGACAGCAATCTTTAAGTCATGCCACAGATTTTGGTTGGATTTAGGTTGAGTCTCTGACTGGGCCATTCAAGGACATTTATCTTTTTGTTCCTTAACCACTCCAGTATAGCTTTGTCTTTGTGCTTTGGGTCATTGTAATGCTGAAAGGTGAACTTCCGTCCAAATTTCAGCTTTCTTGCATAGGCCAGCAGGTTTTCCTCTCGGTTTTTTCTGCAGTTTGCTCCATCCATTTTCTCTTCCATCCTGACAAGTGCCCCAGTCCCTGCTGATGAGAAACATCCCCATAACATGATGCTGCCACCACCATGCTTCACAGTAGGGATGGTGTTCTTTGGGTGATGTGCTGGGTTGGGTTTGTAACAAACGTAATGTTGCATTTAGGCCAAAAAGTCCCATCTTGGTTTCATCAGACCACAATACGTTTTGCCGCATGGCTTCAGAATCTCCAAAGTGGTTTTTTTGCGTACCTCAAATGGGGCTCAAGGTGGGTGTTTTTGAGTAATGGCTTCCTTCTTGCCACCCTCCCATGCAGGCCAGACTTGTGGAGAGTGCTTGGGATATTGTTGTCACATGCACACACTGACCTTGTTGTTTGCCATAAAGGCCTGTAGCTCTTTCAAAGTTGCCATTGGCCTCTTGGTGGCCTTTCTGATCAGTCTCCTCCTTGCTTGGTCATCCAGTTTGGAGGGACGGCCTGATCTAGGTAGGGTCTTAGTGGTACCATACACCTTCCACTTCTTAATGATTTTCTTGACTGTGCTCCAAGGGATATTCAAGGCTTTTGAAATATTTTATACCAATTCTCTGATCTGTGCCTTTCCACAACTTTATCCCAGAGGTCTTTTGAAAGCTCCTCGGTTCTCATGGTCGAGTCTTTGCTGTGAAATGCACTACGCAGCAGAAGAAACCTCCAGGAACAGCTGATTTAATTTCTGAAATAATCGGAATCACTTAATTTTAACACAGGTGGAGGCCAATTAACTTGGTGTGTGATTTTGAAGGTGATTGGTTACACCTGAGCTAATTAGGGCTTCAAGCAAGTGCTGAAGCCCTATTGAATTCGTTAGTATTATTAGGGCTTCAAGCAAGTGCTGAAGCCCTATTGAATTCGTTAGTATTATTATTATTATTATTAACGGCGTTTTTATGTTCTACTGACCGATTTTGTGGCGAATCTGGAGGGAAAACTGTCAGATGAAATTCAACGAAACTTAACAGGATAATTACTTACCACCTGAAGTTTATACTATGAAACATTTGATGACGTAGGTCACGTGGTATGGTGGCCATATTGGATTTTATCCAAAACCTAAAAACATCTTCTTCTCCAGAAGGGATAATCAGACAGCCTCAATCTTTTGCACACATTTGCTAAGTTGCTTGGGAATGTAAAGTTGTTAATTTGGTTGAAATCGTTATTTAATTTATATGATTTTAAATGATGCCGATTCGCCTCATTAAATATGCAAAATATGCAAATGAGAGTTGAAAAAATTTAATGACAGATTTAG
This sequence comes from Eptatretus burgeri, assembly GCF_056783735.1. Classification (NCBI taxonomy): domain Eukaryota; kingdom Metazoa; phylum Chordata; class Myxini; order Myxiniformes; family Myxinidae; genus Eptatretus; species Eptatretus burgeri. The sequence continues at coordinate 76,951,677 of NC_140965.1, forward strand.
ATAGTACATAAACAAGGGACTCCCAATATATTTATACGATGTCTGTATTTGACCCCAGTGAGCCCCCAGCGCCCCCCAAAGTTGAAAATGACACATTTTTGAAATGTCATAAAATGAAAACAACGCTTGGAGTAAATTCAATGAAACTTATCAATTTAATTACTCTCCACCTGAAGTTTATACTTTAAAAATTTTGATGACGTAGGTCACGTGGTCTGGCGGCCATATTGGATTTTATCCAAAACCTAAAAACATCTTCTTCTCCAGAAGGGATAATTTGACAGCCTCAATCTTTTGCACACATTTGCTAAGTTCGATGTTAATGTGAATTTGTTAATTTCGTCGAAATCGTTACATAATTAATATGATTTAAAATGATGCCGATTCGCCTCATTAAATATGCAAAATATGCAAATGAGAGTTGAAAAAATGTAATGACAAATTTCGATAGCACATAAACAGGGGACTCCCAATATATTTATACTATGTCTGTATTTGACCCCAGTGAGCCCCCAGAGCCCCCCAAAGTTGAAAATGACCCATTTTTTTAAATGTCATAAAATAAAAACAACGCTTGGATGAAATTCAATGAAACTTATCCATTTAATAACTCTCCACCTGAAGTTTATACTTTGAAAATTTTGATGACGTAGGTCACGTGGTATGGCGGCCATATTGGATTTTCTCCAAAACCTACAAACATCTTCTTCTCCAGAAGGGGTAATACGACAGCCTCAAACTTTTGAACACATTTGCAAGGTTCCATTGGAATGTTAAGTTGTTAATTTCATCGAAATCGTTACATAATTTATATGATTAAAATGATGCCGATTCGCCTCATTAAATATGCCAAATATGCAAATGAGAGTTGAAAAAATTTAATGACAGATTCTGATAGGCCTTGAAGAGGGGACTCCAAATATGTTTACGCTATGTCTGTATTTTACCCCAGTGAGGCCCCAGAGCCCCCCAAAGTTTAAAATCACCCATTTTTGACATGTCGTAAAATGAAAACCAAAGAAGATAGACAAAAAGTGACCATAAATTCTGGAAGATATTTTCACGTTCTACAAGTTCGCCATTTACATTAATATGCAACTGTGGAGTTATTGGACTTTTTTGGGGACTTGAAAATTTGTCCAGCCTCGATTTGTCCAATGTGAAGTTTCTTTCTCTATCATGTATTGCTATGGGCTTTTCAATCCTTCATTGAGATAACTTGAGGGACCCCGTAGCTGGGCCACATTGCAGACTTGAACTAACTTTCTAACTCGGAAAACCCATATCATGTGACAGGGTGATGGTGTTGAAATTTGTTAAAATGGAGGCACGCCTTGAAGCCCGGGATTACTGGTTTACCAGTTTTAATTTTTTATAATTGTTATTATAAGAGGGGTGAACACTCATCCAACCAAGAGATTCTAGTTTTGTATTTTTAATTAATTTTCTGAAATTTCTCGAATTTGTTTTTCACTTGGAAGTTGTGGTTTACGATGTGTAAATTAAGGTGGGAAAAGTCTCATTTAATGCGATTTAATTCAACTCCACAAGGCAGCCGTTTTTACAGCCATTTTTCCCTGCTGTGCAGGGGTTTTTGGCTTTTTCTTGAAGCAATGTTTTATGGCCGGATGCCCTTCCTGACGCCAACCCTGGTCGCCTCTTACGACACACAGGGATATGGTACACCTATTCTAACCGGGGCATGCACCGGGACCAGTACACTGGTACTCATTTCGCCGACCTCGGAAGGATGACAGGCTGAGTCAACCCCCTGGTGTTAATTCAGCAGCCAACGGGGCTTGAACTCAGGACCCTGGGATCCCAAGCCGCCACCCTAACCACTAAGCCAACACCAGGCTTAACTCCACAAGGCAGCAAAAGGTGAAAATTTTTAAAGAGGGTGTAGACTTTATATATGCACTGTGTGTATGTGTGTATGTATGTATGTACATACCATTGTATCATCTCGTCCTCCAAGAGGATTTGACTGAGGAAGCTGAAAGTTTTAAGGACTAATGTGGGCACCCTGAAGTTGTGCATGTGAAAGATTTGTTTGATTCCATTAAGATTTGAAATTGTTTTTTTTTGCCATCTTGCCATTTTCACAGAAGCAGTACACATGCTTTCACTTCATATATGTAACCTGGGTGAATTTTATTTTTGGGAGCAATCGAGGCAGCGATCTGTTACTTATACACCACCCAACTAAAGGGACATGTCAGCACAACATGTTGCACACTTGGAACAACATTGCTGAAAGGGTGGGTACTCTGCTATTGTTTTAAATGTGAATAATCATGAAGATAATCACATCACCATCTTGGCAGCTCTTGTAGGGAGCAGGTACTTCTAGTAGGTAATACTAATGAAGGCGTCCACTCTCTATAACAGCAGAGTATCATTTATGAATGGAACTTTGTTAATTCCATCCTCTTGAACATGATGCTCAGAAAATGAGCAATAAGAGCATTCCCTAAATTTATACTGTGCATGTTGGTGGTATTCATTATTATACAAAAACATTACCATGTGGGGAATTGTAACAACCAGTCAGGGGTATCCCATTACTTTGATAGGATATCGTCAAATGTAATAGCTCCATCGAAGGGCCAACACCCAAACCATCAGCTTTACTTTGCTTCCCATGGAGATCAGCATGCCTTTATCACCCTTCATTTGATAAAACCTATTGGTTGAATTGTTACCTACGCAGACTGACACGAGCTTTGACACAATATCGTATTCCTCTATATTGTACTGTTGTCGACCACATAGAGATTCGGTCACCAATTCCATTCCCGGCTCTTGAGTTTTGCCAGGATGGCCTGGAGGTAAGCACATTCGCTTTTAAGTTGTCCACCCTGTGTTTGAATCCAGACCCAGCGAAAAAATATCATCCTGGTGTTTCACAGGCAGGGTGATTCATCAATGTGTGTGTCATCCCTCAGATGGACGTCAAACGGGTGTCCCATATGTCGGCATTATTTGGTGGAGGTTAAAGATCCCACGGTGTCCTTTGCGGATTGTAGGCGAGCTATCGCTGGCACCTTGAATAAATTCAAAATTACTGCCATAACTGCTGCTGTGAAGGCAATGGCAAATCACCCAGTGTGATCCTTGGCAATTAACTACTGAGGCAGCAATGATGCTCTGTCACAGTGTATGGTACATCAGAATCATAATCTTGAGTTATATTATTATCAATCTTTGAGTGAGACTGCTAAAAAGCACAGATGTTTGTCAGTTGAGTTTCCTGGGCAATTGCGTTTTAGCAAAGCTTAATATCACATGAAGCTCCACCCCGATTCACATGCTTTGATAGAAACAAATGGTAATTAATTTTTGTACACATTTAACTACAATAATGGTAATATCAGGGCCATTAAGTCTCCAAAATAAAGCTACAATATCTGGATATCTGCATTCACAAAGCTGTCACCAAGGATAAGCCTCCCTGGCTTACCCTTGGTGATGCCTGCGACTTACCCTTGGCACACAATCCAATGATGGCATATTTTATTCTGACCACCATTTGACCTTGTCCTTTAACATTTAGGGATAGAGTGTAAATTAAGAAAATGTGTCCACATCTCGAATCTATCCATAAAACTCAACACGATGAAAAGTGGAGGAAAATTTTTCAAGTTATGCTCAAAAAGGTGTTTTTTTGTTAATTCGGTCACATCCGAAAAAAGAATGTCAAGAATACAAATCAAAAACAAGTAATAAAAACATTTTAACCCTAATCCTACCAACAAGGGTCTTTTTGGACTCCAAGCCAACATTTTGATGTGATTTTTTTTCTATATTCGTTTAACAATGCATTTCATGCTTTATTAGTTTGTTAAGCTATACTGTATGTGCCGGTAATAAATATATATGATGTTTTAAGCTCCCACTTTGCTGCATGGAGTTACAAGCGAATTCTTTCTGGGGTCCAAAAAGACCCCAGTTGTTTTCGTTCATTTTTTTTTTACATACATGATTATTAGCCCCGTTGGACTTAGTCCAAAATTGGGGCTTATGGATTTAGTCTCAATTTTCATGTCTGCGTGTGCGTGCATCCGCAACCATATATCGGACATGTATGGACTGATTTTATTCATACCTGACACAAAGACGACACATGATGGTATACGTAAGCACATCATTTTGTTTTGAGATCAGATCCAGGATGGCCGACTGGTGGCCATTTTGTAACTTAAATGTGTTCCCAACCATTTCCTGAACATGCATCGTATGATTTTGTTCAATGTTGGCACAAACACAGTACATGGTGGTATACATCTGCCCCTCACTTTATTTTGCGATCTGATCAAAGATGGCTGACTGGTAGACTGACAGCCATTTTAGTTTGGAACAAAAACCCACCGTTGAACATGTCCACAGACATTTCTCGGAGATGCATTTACCGATCGTGTTCAAACTTGGCAAACAGATAATGAATGATGGCTTATATATGCACGCCATTGTTTTTCGAGATAAGATCCAAGATGGCTGACTGGAGGCCATTTTGTTACTTAAAAGTATCCCCAACCATTTCTCGGACATGCATTGTCCGATTTTGTTCAAATTTGGCAAATGTCACATGTCACAAATGTTCTTGTGTGCCACATGACCACTCAAGTCAGTTGCGCATACACATAAATCTTGTAAATATGGTCTAGCTCCGTACAGCAAAATTACTACAACCACGGGGGCTATGACATTTTATGTCTTTTTCTCCTTGTTTCACAAAGTTTTTGTATCAAGGAAGTCCTCTTAAAAAAGTACATGCTTATGTTTGTTTACTTTATCAATAAAACATAATTCAATCAAAATATGTTTTCTCATTAATGTGAAACTTTAGCTGATTGAATGAGATTTAGTGCTTCTGAGTTGTGGTCATAAAAGCCTTCAGTTGCTGAGATTAGTTTGTAAAATATGCTGGTAGGATTAGGGTTAAAAAATGCAAAACGATGTTGGGATGTTACTCCAAAAAGTATGTAAACAAGGTCAGGATGGTCATAAGAAATGATCATGTGAAACGATCCCCTTCACGTTTCCTTGAATAATGGTTGGCTCTATCAAAACAAACTTTTTGGAGAAACATCCCAACATCAATTTGCATTTAAAAAAACGTTTTTACCCTCACCAAGGGAGAGGGTATTGCATTCGGGTCCATTTGTTTGTCTGTCTGTTTGTTTTTTTGTCCGCACAGAACGTTTGTGTTTTTCTCCACAACCTCTTATCGGATTGAGACATCGGATCGGTTCAGGATCTCACCTCTCATCTTTGAAAACGATTGACCTGTTTCAAAATAGTCCATTCTCTGAATAAAACATACGGAGTTCAGTTGGTATTAAATAGGCAAGTTGATGATGTCAATGAAATGTGAAAACAATGGGTTTTTCAGGGTGTGTCTCACATAGGAAATGAGTCACATTTTTGCTTCGGGCGAGGGAGCTTGGCTGACTCCAGACTGACTCATTTTAAGCGAAAATAAAACAGCTTGCTTCAAATGATTTGGAGCATCTTTGCTCAACAAAGATACTTAAACCAAGAACCAAGTTCCAAGTTATTCTTTGTGAATATACTTGATGTAAATGAATGTTACAAGAAAATTAAATTATTCCCTAAAGTAGAACATGGACAAATATTCGTTGGTTTGCTCTTTGAGTGGAATGAAAATATGAAAGGGAAGAAGTGCTTTAATCAGAAAGTCTCAATCTTTCAGAGTCTCGATTTTACATTTGCTTGTATGGGAGGGAAGGGGATAGGCGGGGAGAAAATGAGTCTCCTACTTTGAGCTTTTGGGGCTTGGGTCAGAAAGTTTTTCCCTTTCCCCCATTCATTTGAATGGGCATCCCAGAAACCCCATTAATCATCTACTTATGTAGAACACTACATCCAATCAGTATGAAAATTTTTGAGGGTCATCGAGGGAAATTGTGGTCCAGACAAAAGATTGTGATATCATCGGTCACATAATTTGGCAGCCATGTTGTTTTTTGAAAAGATACCTTAAAAAATCATTTCTGAAATGGCTGAACAAATTGAGGCGAAGCTTTACACATATGACCGCCTATCCATGAGGAACAAAATGTTCACAAATATGACGTCATAGATCACATTGTTTGGCAGCCATATTGCATTTACCCAAAAACATAAAAAGACCCGTATCTTGCCAAAAGGTGACCATGTGTGACTTCTTTAAGGTCACACTGAGGTGAACAGAGATGCTATCCACCAGGAGCGACTCCTTGAGGAATATCTGCCTACGAGAGATTCCGATGAGAATCGTTCTACAGAGGAACCATGAAAAATATGCTTTTGCCTCATAACGTCACCAAATGACGTCATAATGTCTCAAGCTTGACATATCTAGAAAGCACTCATCGAGGTCTTCAATTTGAGGTACTACACGATATGGTTCCTAAAACTTGAAAATTTGACCTTGGGGTCAAATATGTTTGACCTGAGGCGCTAACCATGAAGGTAAAGGCCAATCGCCACCAAAAATTAATCAGCTGAGCGCCAGACCATGAACTATATTCCCATGAAGGTTGAAGGCGATCCGATCAAAATTACTCAAAAAATAAGGGTTTTGTCGACTCCCTTGATTTGCGACAAAGTGACCTTGACCTTTGACCTTGACCTTCAAAATGTTATGCGCTGAAAGGGACCTCCTATAGGCCTCTGATATGCGAAGTTACAAAAATTTCCAATGATAACTGTGCTCTGCAGAGTGATTTATACGTGATTACAGACCAAAAAATAAAAAAAATAAAAAACAGATGAAGGTCAAGGCCAATCGCCACCAAAAATTAATCAGCTGAGCGCCAGACTATGAACTATATTCCCATGAAGTTTGAAGACGATCCGATCAAAATTACTCAAAAAATAAGGGTTTCGTCGACTCCCTGATTTGCGCCAAAGTGACCTTGACCTTTGACCTTGACCTTCAAAATTTTGTGCACTGAAAGGGACCTCTATAGGCCTCTGATATGCGAAGTTACAAAAAATTCCGATGATAACTGTGCTCTGCAGAATTTTTTATACGTGATTACAGACAAACAAACAAAAAAAATAAAAATAAAAAACATACAAGCTGACTGACATATCTTGCAAAACTTCGTTTTGCCAAGATAAAAATCTTCTCCAGAACAGCTGGACAGATTGAGTGGAAACTTCACTTAAATGTTCCCCAAGGCATGCACGTACAAGGTTGTTTAGGAATAGTTGATAAGTCACATGGTGTGGTTGCCATTTTGGATTTAAGAAAAATATTAAATAATCATTTTTCTGGAACTGCTGAATCAATTGATGTGAAACTCCACAATTGTGATCTTGTAGTGATGAGGAATACGTGTTTTAATTTCAACTTGATCGGACACATGGTCTGGCAGCCAGAATTATTTAATTTTTTGATCTGGGTTATTTTTGTTGTTGTTTTTTTTAATTTTAATAAGGCTCACTTGACTGTGCCTGGATGAGTTTGAGGGTAGAGGAGGAGCAGCTGAAATGTGAATCCTATCCAGGTTCCTCTTGATGACTTCATCTTTTATTTTTGCTTGTTTGGGTTCTTTCTGAATACTCCATTGCAGGACTGTACTTATTTGGTCTTCCATTTGATTTGAATTTAATTTATTTTAATCCCATTCTGAATACAAATGACTAATAATAAAAAACGTCATGGGTCAGGATCAGGTGTCCGATCAAAGTGGGGTTGCATCAAAGCAGGACGTCTTGGTACCCGGTCATCACTGCCAGCAGTTATAAAGTGGCAGTTCTAATTATATCTCTTATTTATTGCATAGCACACCAGTACACAAACGCTACACTAAATACACCACACAAAACTACACAAACACTACACCACACAACACACCACACAAAAGTTCTGGTGAGGGTCTGCAATCTCTGGTTGCTCTCTTTTTTTGTTATTACTTGTTTCTTTACTTTCTTTTGAAAAAAAAAATATATATATATATATATATATATATATATACATATATATGTATAGATGGTCTATTACTGATTTGTACGTGGTCAAGAGCTCAGGTGGGCCGAGGAAGGACTTTGCACAATGGAGGATGCCCAGTCTACAACTGGCTTTGGAGGCCAGTTTTTATTCCCATTATTGATGCAAACTTTAATTCCAAAAGTCCCAGCTGGATCCAAGATACAGCTCAGAAATATCGGGAATTGGGAGTGCAGGAACTTAAAGAATTTTTTTTTTTAACTGGTCGTTTAGTACTCTTAGAGGTCTATAAACCTATGTGGTACCATTATAAATTTGGGCACAATTGTAGAAACAAACTCTACAACAGCAATACACCTTCCTCTGTCATACAGTGTTTTATGGGGAGATTTAAAAATGAGGCAATTACTGTTCATAAAGTCTCTATTATATAATTGAAGCTGGGGTTGGTAAGGTGGGGCAGGGCCCTTGGCAGAAAATGTGGGAGACAACCTCCCACCGTTCCCCACCCCCCCTCCCCTCTTGATAAATATACATCTTCCTTAATGCCTTTATTCAATATACTGAACATTTGTCATTTGAAAATGTCCTGCTATACCACCAGCCAAAGCTCTGTGGTTCGGACGCTCAGTATCCTGAACGTCCGAACCACAGAAGTGATACCGGGGTGGTGGAGAGGGGTGGAGGGGAGGAGGATTCTTGTCCCACTTTACTCTACATTTTCTATGCTTTGTTTTGAGGACATACTTGAAGCAAAAAACTCTGCTACAGAATTAATAGCAATAATAACTTTCATTTTTGTTGCAGTGTGAGACCATTCATTGGCGTGAACAAGCAGGAAGTCGACGAGAATCTGAAGAAATGGCCAGCTTGGCTCGTTGAAGTAAGTGTAATGCATATTAATCAGATATAAGCATGAACATACTGCAATGTCCGAATGCCATGCAGACGATCCAAGGTAGTTATTATATCCCACATTTACAACAGGGACAGAAGGATCAGTGTTTTCTTGGCTCACAAAATCAGTCATTGGGCCCAGAAATTTTTTCCAACGAGCTGCTGCTTCCCACCATGTCCTTCAGCCCACCATCTTTGCCCTGCAGCCAGCCAATGCCACCTCTCACTGAAGAAAACAACACTTGCATTTTTGAAGATCCAAAGGTCCTTCCATTGATATTCATTGCACATTGTAAACAATCTATCAATAGGGAGAATGCACCACTAAAACAATCAGGTTTTAATCTCATTAAAGTAGTAGTTTTTCATACATCATTACCTTCCATGGGGGGAATGGCAGGATAGCTCGGGGTATCACATTCACTGATGAGATGTTTAGTTTTGAGTTCATTTGTGGCTTGACTATAAACTATCATCCTGGTGCTTTGCAGACGAGACATTGCAGCACAAATTGCACCATCCCTCAAATATATGTTAAGTTGTGGTGGATGTTAAAGAAATCACATTGTCCACATTTCTCGCCAAACCGACAGAGGGTGCCCCATCAGCATCAATCGCATCCCCGAGATATGACGTAATCAAAGGTCACATGCTACGTATGCTCGGAACTGTAAACTTCCCTGTATTTTTGAAGGGGATTGTTCTGTACAAATGCTTTGTTGCTTGAATTACTGAAATGCTGTGCCATTTCGATATGCTTGTTTGTGCAATATCAAATCTTTCTTTTTCAGAATCAACAAGGTGATCATATTAATCTCAGCTCGAGTGCACCATCGATGAGCTCGAATCCGGCTCTCTTATGCAATAGCACTCCCATGTACGTAATCACCCTCCATATTTGCATACACAGTACACACGCCAGGTCTTCACAACCATATGCAAGTGTTAACTTAATGGAGGAATGAGTATTTAAGTTTGACACAAATGATTTTGTTAACTTTGCAGCTGCCAGCCACAAAACCACTTTAACTGCTCTGCTCATAATAGCCTGAATGCAAAGGAACTAATGTTTATATGTGTTTTTATGGGGGTGGGGAAAAAGCAAATTATAACAGACAAATTAACTAGAACATTACTCGGTAGAGCACATACCTCCGCCAGGCTGAACAGTTTACGTTTTTATCCCACCGCTAGGCAGGATCTGGATCCAGACCTGAACCAAAATCTAATCGGCTTGATCTTGTCACCGAACCAACTCATCCACATAGTTTTGTCATAACTCGTCCATAACTTTTTGATCTGTCATGTGTGTGTGTATATAAATATATATATATATATATATATATATATATATATATATATATATATATATATATATATATATATATATATATATATATATATATATATATATATATATACTAGTAGTAAAGCCCGGCGTTGCCCGGGCTTTCTTGCAAATTTCCTGAATAGCAGTTAGTGGTTAGGGTTAGGGTTAGCGGTTAGGGTTCGGATTAGCTGTTAGGGTTAGCTGTTAGGGTTAGGGTTAGTGTTAGGGTAGCTAACCCTAACCCCAACACTAACACTAACCCTAACCCTAACAGCTTGGCGGAGCGGAGGTAAACAGCGCCCGGGGCAAAGTGGAAATTTGCATCCCCCGTAGGCCTTAAACTTGAGTGGATTTGAATGGAAAATCCCATAAGGGATATCAATTTATCGATTTTTTTCGAATATCGGAAGTGTTATGGAAAAAATTTATAGCCAATGACCTAAGTTGGACCAAAAGCCATAATCGTACCGAATTTGAATGGAATCGGTTGGAGTTTGTGAAAATGCATCAAAACGAATTTTGAGGGGCCTCTTAAGGAAGACAATAATATCATTAGTATATGTGACAAATCTTGTTTCATTTCATGCAGTAACAAAAATCTGATGGTGGAACAAAGAAAGGGTGTGCCGAAATATTAATATAGAATATATATATATATATATATATATATATATATATATATATATATATATATATATATATATATATATATATATATATATATACACGTATATAATTTTATGCCCTATCACTCAATGACGAAGATCCAGATTCGCATCCGCAGCTTCACCAAAATTGAATCAATTCGTCCTTTTCACACATCTAACCTGCCCGCCAAGTTTTGTGTGAATCTGTCCATAACTTTTGCTCAAAGACAGACTGCTCAAAGGTATCCTGCACAAAGACAGACAATCAGATAAACAGTGGTGAAAACATAACCCCTGTCCACCTTCAGTGCGGAGATACCAAGTTTAGAAGTAGATGTATGGACTTGAGAAGATGGTGGGTTGGATTCCTGGGATAAGAGAAGTGAAGAAATGTGACAGTAAGGGCTGTCACACACTAACTGATTTTCGCTGATGCAACATAACAAGATTGTTTGCAACAATTCTTGTTTTGTCGGAGACTGTTGCCGACATTATTTTTGGTAAAGAAAATGGGAATGAAGAAGAAATGCAGGGAGAGGATGAGAAAGGTGAAAACTCTGAGCACTGCACGAGTGCTGGTATGTTGCTGACGTCGTGCTAGGAAAAAAGATGTGGCTGTGGGTAAAGCCCTGAGTGAAGAAGGCCGGCCTGGGAGCATTCGACAGCTTTCTCATAGAACTTGACACACACACACACACCCCTAGTTGGTACAGTGTTGGTCAATGTAATTCAAAGGCAGAGACCTTGAATTATGGTGATTACTATTACCTGGACTCCCTGGATGTGGCTGAATTTAAAGTTTTTATAACACAATGTTCATGGAATAGCACTGTTTTATTTTTTCTGAAGGTTTGTTAAATATAGAAAGAAATAGGCAGGTTTAGGCTACTACAATGAACTTTCAAAATAGTTCAAAGTTCACCAAAGTTACAACTATTAAAAACAATTGCTGCGGAATATATGAATCTGTCATTTACACTATGGCCAGAAACTACTGAAAGATGCTGTTTAATTGGTCAACTCATATTGTGCCGTGTCAATGATTGTCGGAGACTGCCGCACATTACACGGTGATATGCATGATTGTCGCCGATAACTCGTCGTAAAAGTTGAACACGATTATTGACATGCAGCTTCCAGGCACAAAAGCTTTCAGGCTTAAAGCAGAACGATCATAGTCTTCTTGCTTCTCTGGGCAGTTAGCTTACTTCGATCAACACTCTGTTGATTGCATCAAATGTTTTTATTCCAATCTGGTCTGCAAAGGCAGACGTCATCTAGCTATAATTTAGTGGGCTAAGTCTTCTCGTAGAACTTTATTATGTATTATTAAGTATTGCAATATAATGTTGCTCTCGACTATGGGGCAAGGATTACACATCCTACCTCGCATTCAATAATGTATATGTTGGGCATGATTCCCTGATTACCTGGCATTTCTTGACCAGAGATCATGGCACAAAGTTTGCTTTTCACTGCACTGCAAACATGATTAAAAGTTTGGTAGTTCTTGTCACACTTACTGGAACATGTTCAACTTTGTGATTGCACCTGAAAAACGAGTTGACGAGGATCGTCAACTGCCACAAATTCCACGATCATCAAAAACTGTGGGCAACTAAGCGGTTGCCGACAATCTGGTACATTGCGTTATCTAGTGTGCAGTGGCCCTAACACGGGTATGAAAAAAGTAACAAAAGAGTGAGCAGAAATCTTCGTGTCATTGAGGCATATGATAAGTGAAGTGCATTAACCTGGACTAGTAAAAGTGAGATGATGAAAGAAAGATACCATAAACATGTTGCAGTGCACATGAAATGCATACTCTTTGTCTTGGTCTCCAGTCAGGAAATGCCAGGTAGTCAGGGAATCATGCCCAACATATACATGAATTAATGTGAAGTAGGATGTGTAATCCCTGCCCCATCGGAAAGAGCAATATTATATTGCAATACCTAAGAAAATATCATAAAGATTTCAGAAGTTCTAAGAGAGAACTGTGCCCACTAAATTATAGCCAGATGACATCTGCTTTTGCAGGCCAGTTTGCAATAAAAATATTTGGATGGAATCAACGGAGCATTGATCAGAGTATGCTAACCCCCCAGGAAAGCAAGGAGAATATGACAGTTCGGGCATTAAACCTTTGTCGGAGCAAAAGAGGAGCCCATTTCATTGGAGTCCTCGTTTATCAACGTTCTATTAACTTCATCAATCGTTCTACCTGTTTGCTAACACAGTTCAACACAAGCCTTCATGAGCGAGACGACTTATTTAGTGTGCTGTACTGACAAAAAAAACATTTGCTTGTTTGATGATGAAGATGCAGCAAAAAAAACGAGTAGAGCATTCGGTAGAGTGCATACCTCCACAACGCAACGCCTGATCCAGCAGAACATATCGGGCCCAATACATTTTTGAAATATCATGATAGATATCGTTTTTGGCCCTATCTCTCAATAGTATGCCTGGTGTTAGATTAATGGTTAGCGTGGCACGCTTTGGATCCTGGGGTCCTGAGTTCAAATCCTGCTCAGCTGTTGAATTAATACCAGGTGGGGTTAACTTGGCCTGTCATCCTTCTGAGGTTGGAAAAATGAGTGCCTGCATGCTGCTTTCTGTGTCGGAGTGGCGACCCGTCCAGGATTGTACCCAATAGCCAAGGAGACTGCTCTGCACAGAGTATTGTCCCAATCTCGTCCTCCTCCTCCTCTCAATGGTGAAGAATCATTTTTAAAATTAAAAAATTCTCGTATCCAGATGTGGATTTGAATCTTCGCCAACATCGAATTGCAGCCATATTGGATTAAAGGAAAAATATGAAACTTTGCACATGTCACGAACTCTACACAGGGTATTTTGGTTGATAACGATGACGTCTTGGGTGAAGTGGTATTCCAGCCATAATTGTTTAAATTGAAATCCTTATCCGAAAAATCTGAAATTTTATATATCTGATCTACAACCTGATCTGAGTGAATAATTACATTTATGACGCTATCGGTCACGTGGTCTGGTGGCCATATTGGATTGAAAATAAAAACGGAAAACAACCTTCTTCTCCAGATCCGCTTCGCAGATTGATGCAAAACTTCATACACATGATGGACTAGCCACGGGGAATATAGTTTGAATTTTTTTTTTCATATTCATCTTCGTTGACACGATTTAGCCTGAATATGCACAAAAGTGGTCATTAAATATCCTAATAATCGATCATTAATCAATAAAGCTACAGATAATGGCAGTGTATGTGACATAGGGGGTGCATGGTTGATCTGGGTATATTGGCCACAATAGCAGTGGGCCGTAATAGTAGCGTGTTCAGTTAACGATCGTATTTTTGTTCAGAATGAGCATGTGAGGTGAGACTATGTGCTTTACCGAGTGCCATTCCAGTTATTTTAGAATATTTTGCCTGCGGTTGTTAGGCAAGTGGTGAGGGTTTGGGAGAGGTTGGTTAGAGAGTTCTGGTATAATGGATTTTCAATACAAAGACCAATCCAAAACATATCTGTTGGATGCAACGAGACTACTGTATTTTCATTTGATATGTTTCTAATGTCTTACCTATTCCTCCCAAAATTGAATATCATGTGTTCACATATTTTGAATAATTGTCCTCAGATCATATGATGCGGCGCGGAACCGCCCTGGCCGTCTCTTTCGGCTTTCTCCAGTGAGCACGACCTCATTGGCTTCTATTGGTGAGATAATTGTGGATATCTTCTAGTTGGTACAGTAATTACTGTACTATTACCGTACTAACTCAGAAAAAAATGTTCTTTAATTCTATTTTTGGATTGTCACTGCTACCAATATTTATTGAAAGAATGAAACCTACTCTACTCAGATACATCACTTGAAGGCACCAAGCATCTTTCCAACGCACTGTTTGCCACAACTGCAAGGCAGGCTTCAGGCTTAGTTTCGGCTGCACATCTCTTGGTAAGTTTTCGTCTTCTAAATATAGTTATTTGAGCATTGGCATAAAGTCGCATCGTAAAGCAGCTCTAAACGTAAGCTATATTATTGGACTCGTAATAGTATTTTTATATGCCCGATATATATATATATATATATATCGGGGCGTATTATGTGATACCGGTCGTCCATCCGTCCGTCTGTCTGTCTGTCTGTCTGTCCGTCCGTCCGTCCGTTCCTGTCCACACTCTAACTCCCAAAGTTTTCAACTTTCACATTTCATATTTGGTACATAGGTACAGATTGTGGAGACGGTGTGTTGCGACATATGTTCGTCATCTAAAGTGGTTGACATGGCAACCAGGATGCTGTTTTCCATGTAGTAGCACAATTCTGTATATACCTTCTAGTTCTTCATAAATTGACGTGTTTGAATATATAATTGTGTGTGTGCGTGCACGCGTGCACGTGCGTGTGTCACAGACTTTTTCGTGCGTATATCGTGCTCACTTGTTTGAATGTACTTTTATGGCAAAATTTAATGTGCTCATGCTCCATTCTCTTCACAGAGCATCGGTTCTACCGAAGCAGTTTCTTGGCTTGGGTTATGATCTTAGATGGATCATTATGATCTCACTCCGGTTATGACCTCACTTCCGCACAGGATGCTGTACTGAGGGTGCAGAGATGTAGAATTTGTTCAGGGTGCCGGTGGTAACTTGCCTACTCTTTACAAAGGACACCGTGGGATGCTGAACATCCAGCAACTAATACTAGCAGACAGGATATCCAGTTTAACATCTATCAGAGAGACGGCACACACATTGATGAATCACTCCTGCCTGTGAAACACCAGGATGATAGTTTATAGATGGGCCGGGATTCAAACCCTGGCTGGAGAACTCAAAGGCCAGAAAGCATACTTGTAAGTTATCCCGCCAGCCCCAATTTCTAAGGCTTGTTTTAATTTAGTAATCAGTCCTTTGTTGAACTGAACTTACTCAAAATGTTTCTTAATTTGTATGGAAAGTTGCTAGCCACAACGTACTGTATGAGAATATAGGAGAAGAGGTGAATGAACAAATAAGATGACAAATCTGTGAATGGCACTCAGATATTACTGCGAATTTAAAATTTAAAATCAGAATGAGTAATGTACATAAAAATCAATTAATATTAGGAGAAATAGTTTATGAAGAGGAACAAAATGGAAAAAAGTTCAATCCACCATATGAAGAGCCTTATGAGGGAGAAAGTCCTCGAGTTTAAGAAAAAAAAAACACAGATAGGTCAATCCAGTAAGAAATGCTAAATTTGGCTGAATTTCTTGTAAGGAATGAATCATTCCTTTGGGATCAGAGCATGTTGGTAATCCCACACGAATTATAGCCATCGGTTCTGCATTGAAAGCCGAATAAACAAATCACCAACTTTGCCATGCCTCCGATGGCTCTTTGAAACAACCACAGTTTTGTGTTATGCGTAGTCGCACATCAGAGCACAGTCCTTTCCATGATGATGTTAAAAGATGATTTCCCAGAGATAGTAAAACTGCACCTTTGTGTTCACATGTGGAGACGTTTTTGTGGCAAAGGCATTTGGTTTTAATCTGCTGGAAAGTGAGGCTGGGCCACTGATAAATAAATAAAAATCAATGTGTTGAAATTTCAAAAGTATTTGACACCGTTTAAAAATCATTGTATGACTTAAATGTTTTAAATGTTGATCTCAAAGTAGTGAAACTTTCTACACATCTGCTGAAGAATATCACTCTTGGAGGAATGGGTGTAAGTGATGTCGAAGCTGGATAGTGGCTACTAAAGAAGCTACCATTAATAAGGTTACAAGGTTTGGGTTGTTGGGTGAGCATGACAAACCTGCTGGTACTCACGAGGAATTACAGCAGGGGGAAAAGACCAAAAATAACACGGCGATGGACTGTTCGACCACCAACTTGTCTATGAAGACAACGGAGTAGGCCTGAGATTCAATCTCACATTCAGGGACAAAGGTTACCCTTAGGGTTTTGGACTTCATTGACTCCAGGGGTGCAAGGTGAGTGTTCGTGCAGCGAGCCCACAAAGAAACCGGTACCTCCTCACACAGCGGATGGACTTGTACACCATTAAAAAATGACAGTGACCAAGGAATGGCAACTCTATGTTGACATCTAAGGCACTGCCATGTCCTGCAGGTCAGGTTAGAGATGTTATTGTGCAAAAAAAGAAAATTAATGATCGATGAAGTCAGAATAACTCTGACACGTACAATGCCAGATGTTATTGAGAAAGTAAATGAATTGCGATTTATTATTCTTCTTGAATTCAGGTGCAGAAGAGAAACCTGATTAATATGCATTCTGTGTTTCTCACTGACAGAAGTCCGAGGGAAGCAAATCTGATGAATCAATCGGCGACAAACAACAAAAGACAGCCAGGTGCCTTTCAGGTATTGACTTCGATCCAAATCATGATCATTATTCTGATGATCTTGATGTAGGATCTGCAGCAGAGAGCAGTTCCATATCCCATGTTGGA
>NC_140965.1:76969474-77001474 GCF_056783735.1 Eptatretus burgeri
ACAAAAATAGGTTTATCCATTTCAATACTCTCTTTTTTCAAATGAATAGCACAAAAGTTCTCTGAAAACACCTCCGCTTGCTCAAAACTTGGTCTATTAATTAACTTTGGCGCCTGTTTCCAAGATGTAGCAAGTCTTGTGTTTTGTCGATTCCTAACATTTTCCAGTCTTTCCAAATACAGCATTATACATTAATTTATAAAAGTCCTTCTCAAAATATGTTTTTGCTTCTGTTTTCCTTTTTGTATTAAAATCAATCTATTTCTTCAACCAATGACTGTTTAAATTTCAAAATCCTATGAATTTTCTTCACTCTCAGCCCAGCAGATAAATATTGTCTCAAGTTCCTTTGATGCAAAACATAACTTTCTTTATCATTTAATGCAGTAAGTAGTTTTTCTGGAGATTTACCTTTTATATTAAATGACTATTGGTAATCACTTAACCATTCTTTTATTGGACTTTCTTTATCAGGGGCATAAGGTAGGTCTTTATGTTTATGATGAAGTTATTCTGGATATTTTAAATCAACCTCAAAATAATATCCAACTTCAGCTTCATCCAATTATTTTTGAGAGGAGACAACAATGTCTTGTAAAACTTTTCATAATGTTTTTTTTAACCCATTTAAGTTTTCCATAAGGTAAAGATTGAGACATAGCCCAGCCATACGAATTGTTAGCATCATAATACATCAGGTAAGAGTTGTCCTCATTCTTATTATAATCAGGAAGATATTTATTATTTGCTTTAGCATATCTCTTGGAACATACTTGAGATATTCCACCTCTTTTAGCCTTCTCTATCATTAAAAGCATATCTATATCCCTGATTAATTCCAAATTCTGTTTTATCATTTTTAACATCACACTCCAAGTCAAACCCGGGGCTGTGTTATAGTGAGTGGGGTCTAATCCATAAGAATTTTTATGATGACAGACTGCTCTAAAAGTTTCAAACACATCAGCCAATAACAATACATCAGTTTTAAGATACAAATCATGGTATTCTCCAAGATTCTTTATATTAAACTTCTCCTACACCTTTTTAGCTTGTGTATAATCTCTATCGGAAATATGAGTTTTATTCAACTTGCAATAGAAACTTTCCCTTGAAGGAAGTTGTGTTTCTTTAAACTTCTCAAATGAATCCATGTAGTCATATGGATATATTCCCTTTTGTGAAAAGAGATCAATCTCTTCTTTATTTGGGAAATGTGATTTAAGATTCGGTAAGTCCTAAGTCACATTTGCCACAGTGGCCGTGGGGTCTCCAAAGTCTACGGCCACTCGCAATTATATGGCGGCCGCAGTATTTCCATGGTCACACAATGTAGCAGTCACACGTTTTTATTTTTCGGGGAGCCGCACGGCATATTTAGAAATTGTGGAGACCGAAAACGTGGGGTTGCCGTACGGTCTTTGATTTGATGTCACACGGTGACCTTAAGGGGGCCCTGCGACAGCCATAGAATTTTCAAGGCAGACGCAAGGAAGCCTCAAGGTGCCCGCAAGGCGACTGCAGGGGGGGGGCCTAAGGCGAACTTACGGCTAGACGGACGGTAACGAGTGGGTTCATTAAAAAAAAATTTTATCAGTTTTTTTTTTTTTGGGGCTTGTCGAATTGCTGCGGCGAACGTAGATATGAAAAAAGTTATAACTCCGCATTATAATTCCACGGCGACCCCTACGGCCTGTAAAAGATAGCCAAACGTCGTAGGGCCACCCTGAGGCCACCGCAGAAACTCTGTGGCCGCCGCACGTTTCTGTCAATTCAGAGGGCATACGGCCGCCGTATCCTCGCCGTAGAGCAAATGTGACTTAGGCCTAAGTTCTTTATTTGATGCTAAGTTAGATAATGGACTTGCCATAAACTTGTAGGTGTCAAGAAATCTGATATGGGTTATGGGGGATGTATGAATTGTTTTTGTGAATGAGATGTATTTTTGATCTGTGTTTGGAATGGCAGAAATATATCCAGATGTCTTTGAAAGTTCATTTATAAATAGATGTGTGTCATAGTGAGCGTTGTTGTGAAGAAAGACAGGAATAAAGTTTGGGGGCTTGTAATTAAGATTACAATGGGAATGAGCTGGTCCTCTATATGTTCCAGTAAGATGACAATGATCCCGAACTTTGACCTCTCCCTCAATTTTCTCCTCACAAATATGACAGACACTTCTTTCTAAATTCCTTTTTCTCTCCCTTTGTTAATGACATTGGTTTATAGGTTTTAACCATTATTTCTCTTTATCTTATGCAGTCTTTTTCCAATCATCTTACAAACTCCTCTGAGGCATCTTCTCCTCCATAAAGTTCCAACTTGTTGTATTCATCAACAACAGATGATTTGATATTATAACAGAAACCACAAGGAGTATGTTTTTGATATTTATTTGTGTATGATTTATTTGGATCTGGAGAAACAGTATCTATCGTTTCAAGGATACTTTCAAAATCAGCATATATCACAAACGGATGTTTTATAGATTTGTTAAAATGTTTGAATGATATGTTTGAACCTGCTTTCGGTAAATTGATTACGGTTGATTTATGATCACTGCAATATTTCAAATGTTGATTTAATCGTTCTTTTGTATGAAAGGAGTTGAGACATCTCTTACAAGGATACGTTTTACATTTTCTCTTGTATAGTTGTGATTTGGTTAATGAGCCTGGTGTTGGCGCAGTGGTTAGGGCAGCGGCTTGGGATCCAAAAGGTCCTGAGTTCAAGCCCCGTTGGGACACTGAATTAATACACCAGGGGGTTGACTCAGCCTGTCATCCTTCCGAGGTCGGCGAAATGAGTACCAGTATACTGGGCCAGTGTATACCCCGGTTAAAATAGGTGTACCATATCCCTGTATCGTAAGAGGCGACCAGGGTTGCGTCAGGAAGGGCATCCGGCGTAAAACATGTGCTAAATCACTATGCGGATCATACGGATGATCCGCTGTGGTGACCCCTAACGGGAGCAGCCGAAAGAAGAAGAGAGAGAGTTGTGATTTGATTAATCTTGATAAATTTTTGATGAAAGCATAATGTGATTTTTCCTTTGAAGTAAGGTAGAGTAGGTCAATGTGTGTTTCATCATTTGTATAGTTGTTTGAAATATTTAATATCTGAACTTTGTTTGTATCCGTTAATCCATATACATTTACAGATAGATTATTCATTTTCTCAAATTTAGGAATATCTCTCAATGACATTGGAAACTTTAAATCTTTAACATTTAATGTATTCTCGTATTTCTTATAATGTTCAACCCTTTTAGGTTTCCTTTGTGGAGGATGTAAGTGAGCAAGAACAGACCATAGAAAACATTCATTATCTGTGTTTTGAATATTGTTGCGGGCTGGTGGGGTTGGGTGAAAAGACCACTGGGTGGGGGAAGTGACGTCGATTCCCACCCGACTCCCCGGAATTGTCCGCTGTCGCTCACGGATAATTCCGTGACACGGCGGGTCGCTTAACCGACCGTGGACGCCAATAACTCAACCGCGTGACCTGGGGTCCTCCCGCCTATGGAATCGGGTTACCTAATTAACCATGTGGTTTAACCACTGAGGAACCATGCCCTCGGTATGCCTTGTCCGAACCGGACCACTCTTCCGGATCGGATCACCTTTCCGGATCGGATGCAGCTGAGCGATACTGCCAAGGATGTACCGGCTAGAAGGAATGGACCGTTGGGAATAAAGACCTGGCTAAACCTGGATTCGAACCATGCTGGACCAATGAGGGAAAAGACAAAGGCGAGCTGGGAGCATTTCTACAACAATTATTTATTTACAGCAAGCGAGGTAAAGCATGTGGCACAACAAAGGTTTATTGGGTATGTAACGTAGGGAAAGGAGAGAGGGGTGTGGGGGTGCGACAATTATACAAGCAACTTACTAAAGCAGACTCAGTGCAGACTTGATGCGAGATTATTCACAGCAACAACAATAAAACATCCTCTGCAGGCTTACTTAACAGACAGGCGCCAGCACACTCTGACACACACACAGAAAAAGAAGAAACCCCAATGAAAAAAGGACTTTTGCAGTCATGGAGGGAGGGGGTTGAGGTTATAGTTTTCGGTACCTGGGTTTTTCACGGGAGGGATGCTCCGTGGTATGGCACCCGACAATAGCTGCGTTGTTCTGGCCACAGCCGTATGTGTGGTGATTGTGTTCTGAACAGGAGGAGCTTGAGTGGAGAAGGGAGGCATCCAGAGGGCAAGGGTGGAGCAGTAGGCGGGACCAGGCAGGAGGCTTGGTTGGTTTGGTTGACCAGGCAGGAGGCCATTTCCCTCATTGGTCCAGCATGGTTCGAATCCAGGTTTAGCCAGGTCTTTATTCCCAACGGTCCATTCCTTCTAGCCGGTACATCCTTGGCAGTATCGCTCAGCTGCATCCGATCCGGAAAGGTGATCCGATCCGGAAGAGTGGTCCGGTTCGGACAAGGCATACCGAGGGCATGGTTCCTCAGTGGTTAAACCACATGGTTAATTAGGTAACCCGATTCCATAGGCGGGAGGACCCCAGGTCACGCGGTTGAGTTATTGGCGTCCACGGTCGGTTAAGCGACCCGCCGTGTCACGGAATTATCCGTGAGCGACAGCGGACAATTCCGGGGAGTCGGGTGGGAATCGACGTCACTTCCCCCACCCAGTGGTCTTTTCACCCAACCCCACCAGCCCGCAACAATATTCAAAACACAGATAATGAATGTTTTCTATGGTCTGTTCTTGCTCACTTACATCCTCCACAAAGGAAACCTAAAAGGGTTGAACATTATAAGAAATACGAGAATACATTAAATGTTAAAGATTTAAAGTTTCCAATGTCATTGAGAGATATTCCTAAATTTGAGAAAATGAATAATCTATCTGTAAATGTATATGGATTAACGGATACAAACAAAGTTCAGATATTAAATATTTCAAACAACTATACAAATGATGAAACACACATTGACCTTCTCTACCTTACTTCAAAGGAAAAATCACATTATGCTTTCATCAAAAATTTATCAAGATTAATCAAATCACAACTCTCTCTCTTCTTCTTTCGGCTGCTCCCGTTAGGTCACCACAGCGGATCATCCGTATGATCCGCATAGTGATTTAGCACATGTTTTACGCCGGATGCCCTTCCTGACGCAACCCTGGTCGCCTCTTACGATACAGGGATATGGTACACCTATTTTAACCGGGGTATACACTGGCCCAGTATACTGGTACTCATTTCGCCGACCTCGGAAGGATGACAGGCTGAGTCAACCCCTGGTGTATTAATTCAGTGTCCCAACGGGGCTTGAACTCAGGACCTTTTGGATCCCAAGCCGCTGCCCTAACCACTGCGCCAACACCAGGCTCATTAACCAAATCACAACTATACAAGAGAAAATGTAAAACGTATCCTTGTAAGAGATGTCTCAACTCCTTTCATACAAAAGAACGATTAAATCAACATTTGAAATATTGCAGTGATCATAAATCAACCGTAATCAATTTACCGAAAGCAGGTTCAAACATATCATTCAAACATTTTAACAAATCTATAAAACATCCGTTTGTGATATATGCTGATTTTGAAAGTATCCTTGAAACGATAGATACTGTTTCTCCAGATCCAAATAAATCATACACAAATAAATATCAAAAACATACTCCTTGTGGTTTCTGTTATAATATCAAATCATCTGTTGTTGATGAATACAACAAGTTGGAACTTTATGGAGGAGAAGATGCCTCAGAGGAGTTTGTAAGATGATTGGAAAAAGACTGCATAAGATAAAGAGAAATAATGGTTAAAACCTATAAACCAATGTCATTAACAAAGGGAGAGAAAAAGGAATTTAGAAAGAAGTGTCTGTCATATTTGTGAGGAGAAAATTGAGGGAGAGGTCAAAGTTCGGGATCATTGTCATCTTACTGGAACATATAGAGGACCAGCTCATTCCCATTGTAATCTTAATTACAAGCCCCCAAACTTTATTCCTGTCTTTCTTCACAACAACGCTCACTATGACACACATCTATTTATAAATGAACTTTCAAAGACATCTGGATATATTTCTGCCATTCCAAACACAGATCAAAAATACATCTCATTCACAAAAACAATTCATACATCCCCCATAACCCATATCAGATTTCTTGACACCTACAAGTTTATGGCAAGTCCATTATCTAACTTAGCATCAAATAAAGAACTTAGGCCTAAGTCACATTTGCTCTACGGCGAGGATACGGCGGCCGTATGCCCTCTGAATTGACAGAAACGTGCGGCGGCCACAGAGTTTCTGCGGTGGCCTCAGGGTGGCCCTACGACGTTTGGCTATCTTTTACAGGCCGTAGGGGTCGCCGTGGAATTATAATGCGGAGTTATAACTTTTTCATATCTACGTTCGCCGCAGCAATTCGACAAGCCCCCAAAAAAAAACTGATAAAAATTTTTTTAATGAACCCACTCGTTACCGTCCGTCTAGCCGTACGTTCGCCTTAGGCCCCCCCTGCAGTCGCCTTGCGGGCACCTTGAGGCTTCCTTGCGTCTGCCTTGAAAATTCTATGGCTGTCGCAGGGCCCCCTTAAGGTCACCGTGTGACATCAAATCAAAGACCGTACGGCAACCCCACGTTTTCGGTCTCCACAATTTCTAAATATGCCGTGCGGCTCCCCGAAAAATAAAAAGGTGTGACTGCTACATTGTGTGACCATGGAAATACTGCGGCCGCCATATAATTGCGAGTGGCCGTAGACTTTGGAGACCCCACGGCCACTGTGGCAAATGTGACTTAGGACTTACCGAATCTTAAATCACATTTCCCAAATAAAGAAGAGATTGATCTCTTTTCACAAAAGGGAATATATCCATATGACTACATGGATTCATTTGAGAAGTTTAAAGAAACACAACTTCCTTCAAGGGAAAGTTTCTATTGCAAGTTGAATAAAACTCATATTTCCGATAGAGATTATACACAAGCTAAAAAGGTGTAGGAGAAGTTTAATATAAAGAATCTTGGAGAATACCATGATTTGTATCTTAAAACTGATGTATTGTTATTGGCTGATGTGTTTGAAACTTTTAGAGCAGTCTGTCATCATAAAAATTCTTATGGATTAGACCCCACTCACTATAACACAGCCCCGGGTTTGACTTGGAGTGTGATGTTAAAAATGATAAAACAGAATTTGGAATTAATCAGGGATATAGATATGCTTTTAATGATAGAGAAGGCTAAAAGAGGTGGAATATCTCAAGTATGTTCCAAGAGATATGCTAAAGCAAATAATAAATATCTTCCTGATTATAATAAGAATGAGGACAACTCTTACCTGATGTATTATGATGCTAACAATTCGTATGGCTGGGCTATGTCTCAATCTTTACCTTATGGAAAACTTAAATGGGTTAAAAAAAAAACATTATGAAAAGTTTTACAAGACATTGTTGTCTCCTCTCAAAAATAATTGGATGAAGCTGAAGTTGGATATTATTTTGAGGTTGATTTAAAATATCCAGAATAACTTCATCATAAACATAAAGACCTACCTTATGCCCCTGATAAAGAAAGTCCAATAAAAGAATGGTTAAGTGATTACCAATAGTCATTTAATATAAAAGGTAAATCTCCAGAAAAACTACTTACTGCATTAAATGATGAAGAAAGTTATGTTTTGCATCAAAGGAACTTGAGACAATATTTATCTGCTGGGCTGAGAGTGAAGAAAATTCATAGGATTTTGAAATTTAAACAGTCATTGGTTGAAGAAATAGATTGATTTTAATACAAAAAGGAAAACAGAAGCAAAAACATATTTTGAGAAGGACTTTTATAAATTAATGTATAATGCTGTATTTGGAAAGACTGGAAAATGTTAGGAATCGACAAAACACAAGACTTGCTACATCTTGGAAACAGGCGCCAAAGTTAATTAATAGACCAAGTTTTGAGCAAGCGGAGGTGTTTTCAGAGAACTTTTGTGCTATTCATTTGAAAAAAGAGAGTATTGAAATGGATAAACCTATTTTTGTAGGAACATCAATTCTTGAATTGTCAAAGTCGTTAATGTATGACTATTACTATAATAATTTAAAATCAAAGTATAAGGATAATGTGTCATTGTTATATATGGATACAGATAGTTTTATATTAGAAATTATGATAAGTGATGTGTATGAGGATATGATTGATAATATTGATATATATGATACAAGTAATTATAAGCCCGGTGATGTGTTGTTTTCATCAAAGAATAGAGAGGTTATTGGTAAGTTTAAAGATGAATTGGGTGGGAATGTCATGAGTGAATTTATAGGATTGAGATCAAAGTCTTATGCTTTTACCTATATTGATAATAATAACATTGAAAGGTGTGATAAGAAGCGAAAGGGAATAAAGAAAAATATAATCAAGGAAACAATAAACTTTAAACATTATTACAACTGTTTAACCTTAAAGAAGGAAGATTAAAGAAAAATGAATACAATAAAAAGTTATAAACATCAATTATATATAGAAGAGATAAATAAGAAAGCATGAGGAGCTTTTGATGATAAAAGATATATTTTAGAGAATGGAATCAATAGTCTCCCTTATGGTTATAAGTATAAGTGTTAAGATATTGGGTTGGGAATTTTAACAGGCTACCGCCATCTTTTACTGATTTATAAATGATAGAACCAAGCAATAACCAAACCAAAGAGTGGAGATGTAATCAGCCTTGGTATTTAAATGGGAAACATAAAGAATGTGAGAAATATCAAATAAGTATTATTGAAGAAATAACTAGGGTAAAAGTAGATAAAACAAATAAGCAGATAAATTTAATTACAAATAAGTTGGAGGATGTAAAGAAAAAAAAATATCCTTGAATAGACTGAAAACTTTGATGGTTATCAATTGAACAATGGAAAAACAATTTACAACAATCTCAAAATGATATGTGGCTCAGGAGGTGGTCAAATAAGAGCATTAAGAGAAGTTTATCATTTC
This sequence comes from Eptatretus burgeri, assembly GCF_056783735.1. Classification (NCBI taxonomy): domain Eukaryota; kingdom Metazoa; phylum Chordata; class Myxini; order Myxiniformes; family Myxinidae; genus Eptatretus; species Eptatretus burgeri. Next base: position 76,978,462 of record NC_140965.1, read on the forward strand.
ATTTCTGCTCAACAAAGACACATACCAAAAACCAAGTTCCAAGTTATTCTTTGTGAATATACTCGATGGAAATGAATGTTATAAGAAAATGAAGTTATTCCCTAAAGTAGAACATGGGCAAATATTCGTTGGTTCGCTCTTTGAGTGGAATGAAAATATAAAAGGGAAGAAGTGGTTTAATCAGAAAGTTTCAATCTTTCATAGTCTCAATTTTACATTTGCTTGTATGGGAGGGAAGGGGATAGGTGGGGAGAAAATCAGGCTCAATTTTACATTTTCTTGTATGGGAGGGAAGGGGATAGGTGGGGAGAAAATCACTCTCCTATTTTGGGGTTTTGGGGTTTGAGTCAGAAAGTTTTTCCCTTATCTCCCATTCATTTGAATGGGAGTCCCAGAAACAAATTTATCACATACTTTTCTATGTCGATATATATATATATATATATAGATATATATATATATATATGTATATATATATATATATGTATATATATATATATATGTATATATATATATATGTATATATATATATATATATATATATATATATATATATATATATATGTATATATAGAGCAGTAGGCTTGAGATCATTGGTCCAGTTGGTCCATTTCTGAGTTGTTGGTCCATTTCTCCAGTTGGTCCAGATACAGGATCATTGGTCCATTTCCCTCATTGGTCCAGCATGGTTCGAATCCAGGTTTAGCCAGGTCTTTATTCCCAACGGTCCATTCCTTCTAGCCGGTACATCCTTGGCAGTATCGCTCAGCTGCATCCGATCCGGAAAGGTGATCCGATCCGGAAGAGTGGTCCGGTTCGGACAAGGCATACCGAGGGCATGGTTCCTCAGTGGTTAAACCACATGGTTAATTAGGTAACCCGATTCCATAGGCGGGAGGACCCCAGGTCACGCGGTTGAGTTATTGGCGTCCACGGTCGGTTAAGCGACCCGCCGTGTCACGGAATTATCCGTGAGCGACAGCGGACAATTCCAGGGAGTCGGGTGGGAATCGACGTCACTTCCCCCACCCAGTGGTCTTTTCACCCAACCCCACCAGCCCGCAACAATATTCAAAACACAGATAATGAATGTTTTCTATGGTCTGTTCTTGCTCACTTACATCCTCCACAAAGGAAACCTAAAAGGGTTGAACATTATAAGAAATACGAGAATACATTAAATGTTAAAGATTTAAAGTTTCCAATGTCATTGAGAGATATTCCTAAATTTGAGAAAATGAATAATCTATCTGTAAATGTATATGGATTAACGGATACAAACAAAGTTCAGATATTAAATATTTCAAACAACTATACAAATGATGAAACACACATTGACCTTCTCTACCTTACTTCAAAGGAAAAATCACATTATGCTTTCATCAAAAATTTATCAAGATTAATCAAATCACAACTCTCTCTCTTCTTCTTTCGGCTGCTCCCGTTAGGGGTCACCACAGCGGATCATCCGTATGATCCGCATAGTGATTTAGCACATGTTTTACGCCGGATGCCCTTCCTGACGCAACCCTGGTCGCCTCTTACGATACAGGGATATGGTACACCTATTTTAACCGGGGTATACACTGGCCCAGTATACTGGTACTCATTTCGCCGACCTCGGAAGGATGACAGGCTGAGTCAACCCCCTGGTGTATTAATTCAGTGTCCCAACGGGGCTTGAACTCAGGACCTTTTGGATCCCAAGCCGCTGCCCTAACCACTGCGCCAACACCAGGCTCATTAACCAAATCACAACTATACAAGAGAAAATGTAAAACGTATCCTTGTAAGAGATGTCTCAACTCCTTTCATACAAAAGAACGATTAAATCAACATTTGAAATATTGCAGTGATCATAAATCAACCATAATCAATTTACCGAAAGCAGGTTCAAACATATCATTCAAACATTTTAACAAATCTATAAAACATCCGTTTGTGATATATGCTGATTTTGAAAGTATCCTTGAAACGATAGATACTGTTTCTCCAGATCCAAATAAATCATACACAAATAAATATCAAAAACATACTCCTTGTGGTTTCTGTTATAATATCAAATCATCTGTTGTTGATGAATACAACAAGTTGGAACTTTATGGAGGAGAAGATGCCTCAGAGGAGTTTGTAAGATGATTGGAAAAAGACTGCATAAGATAAAGAGAAATAATGGTTAAAACCTATAAACCAATGTCATTAACAAAGGGAGAGAAAAAGGAATTTAGAAAGAAGTGTCTGTCATATTTGTGAGGAGAAAATTGAGGGAGAGGTCAAAGTTCGGGATCATTGTCATCTTACTGGAACATATAGAGGACCAGCTCATTCCCATTGTAATCTTAATTACAAGCCCCCAAACTTTATTCCTGTCTTTCTTCACAACAACGCTCACTATGACACACATCTATTTATAAATGAACTTTCAAAGACATCTGGATATATTTCTGCCATTCCAAACACAGATCAAAAATACATCTCATTCACAAAAACAATTCATACATCCCCCATAACCCATATCAGATTTCTTGACACCTACAAATTTATGGCAAGTCCATTATCTAACTTAGCATCAAATAAAGAACTTAGGCCTAAGTCACATTTGCTCTACGGCGAGGATACGGCGGCCGTATGCCCTCTGAATTGACAGAAACGTGCGGCGGCCACAGAGTTTCTGCGGTGGCCTCAGGGTGGCCCTACGACGTTTGGCTATCTTTTACAGGCCGTAGGGGTCGCCGTGGAATTATAATGCGGAGTTATAACTTTTTTCATATCTACGTTCGCCGCAGCAATTCGACAAGCCCCAAAAAAAAAAAAACTGATAAAAATTTTTTTTAATGAACCCACTCGTTACCGTCCGTCTAGCCGTACGTTCGCCTTAGGCCCCCCCCCCCTGCAGTCGCCTTGCGGGCACCTTGAGGCTTCCTTGCGTCTGCCTTGAAAATTCTATGGCTGTCGCAGGGCCCCCTTAAGGTCACCGTGTGACATCAAATCAAAGACCGTACGGCAACCCCACGTTTTCGGTCTCCACAATTTCTAAATATGCCGTGCGGCTCCCCGAAAAATAAAAACGTGTGACTGCTACATTGTGTGACCATGGAAATACTGCGGCCGCCATATAATTGCGAGTGGCCGTAGACTTTGGAGACCCCACGGCCACTGTGGCAAATGTGACTTAGGACTTACCGAATCTTAAATCACATTTCCCAAATAAAGAAGAGATTGATCTCTTTTCACAAAAGGGAATATATCCATATGACTACATGGATTCATTTGAGAAGTTTAAAGAAACACAACTTCCTTCAAGGGAAAGTTTCTATTGCAAGTTGAATAAAACTCATATTTCCGATAGAGATTATACACAAGCTAAAAAGGTGTAGGAGAAGTTTAATATAAAGAATCTTGGAGAATACCATGATTTGTATCTTAAAACTGATGTATTGTTATTGGCTGATGTGTTTGAAACTTTTAGAGCAGTCTGTCATCATAAAAATTCTTATGGATTAGACCCCACTCACTATAACACAGCCCCGGGTTTGACTTGGAGTGTGATGTTAAAAATGATAAAACAGAATTTGGAATTAATCAGGGATATAGATATGCTTTTAATGATAGAGAAGGCTAAAAGAGGTGGAATATCTCAAGTATGTTCCAAGAGATATGCTAAAGCAAATAATAAATATCTTCCTGATTATAATAAGAATGAGGACAACTCTTACCTGATGTATTATGATGCTAACAATTCGTATGGCTGGGCTATGTCTCAATCTTTACCTTATGGAAAACTTAAATGGGTTAAAAAAAACATTATGAAAAGTTTTACAAGACATTGTTGTCTCCTCTCAAAAATAATTGGATGAAGCTGAAGTTGGATATTATTTTGAGGTTGATTTAAAATATCCAGAATAACTTCATCATAAACATAAAGACCTACCTTATGCCCCTGATAAAGAAAGTCCAATAAAAGAATGGTTAAGTGATTACCAATAGTCATTTAATATAAAAGGTAAATCTCCAGAAAAACTACTTACTGCATTAAATGATAAAGAAAGTTATGTTTTGCATCAAAGGAACTTGAGACAATATTTATCTGCTGGGCTGAGAGTGAAGAAAATTCATAGGATTTTGAAATTTAAACAGTCATTGGTTGAAGAAATAGATTGATTTTAATACAAAAAGGAAAACAGAAGCAAAAACATATTTTGAGAAGGACTTTTATAAATTAATGTATAATGCTGTATTTGGAAAGACTGGAAAATGTTAGGAATCGACAAAACACAAGACTTGCTACATCTTGGAAACAGGCGCCAAAGTTAATTAATAGACCAAGTTTTGAGCAAGCGGAGGTGTTTTCAGAGAACTTTTGTGCTATTCATTTGAAAAAAGAGAGTATTGAAATGGATAAACCTATTTTTGTAGGAACATCAATTCTTGAATTGTCAAAGTCGTTAATGTATGACTATTACTATAATAATTTAAAATCAAAGTATAAGGATAATGTGTCATTGTTTTATATGGATACAGATAGTTTTATATTAGAAATTATGATAAGTGATGTGTATGAGGATATGATTGATAATATTGATATATATGATACAAGTAATTATAAGCCCGGTGATGTGTTGTTTTCATCAAAGAATGGAGAGGTTATTGGTAAGTTTAAAGATGAATTGGGTGGGAATGTCATGAGTGAATTTATAGGATTGAGATCAAAGTCTTATGCTTTTACCTATATTGATAATAATAACATTGAAAGGTGTGATAAGAAGCGAAAGGGAATAAAGAAAAATATAATCAAGGAAACAATAAACTTTAAACATTATTACAACTGTTTAACCTTAAAGAAGGAAGATTAAAGAAAAATGAATACAATAAAAAGTTATAAACATCAATTATATATAGAAGAGATAAATAAGAAAGCATGAGGAGCTTTTGATGATAAAAGATATATTTTAGAGAATGGAATCAAGTCTCCCTTATGGTTTTAAAGTATAAGTGTTAAAATATTTAAGTGTTAAGATATTGGGTTGGGGATTTTAACAAGCTACCGCCATCTTTTACTGATTTATAGATGATGGAACCAAGCAATAACCAAACCAAAGAGTGGAGATGTAATCAGCCTTGGGATTTAAATGGGAAACATAATGAATGTGAAAAATATCAAACAAGTCTTATTGAAGAAATAACCAGGGTAAAAGTGGATAAAACAAATAAGCGGATAAATTTAATTACAAATAAGTTGAAGGATGAAAATAAAAAAATATCCTTGAATGGATTGAAAACTGATGGTGATCAATTGAACAATGGAAAAACAATTTACAACAATCTCAAAATGATATGTGGCTCAGGAGGTGGTCAAATAAGAGCATTAAGAGAAGTTTATCATTTCATTTCTGCTCAACAAAGACACATACCAAAAACCAAGTTCCAAGTTATTCTTTGTGAATATACTCGATGGAAATGAATGTTATAAGAAAATGAAGTTATTCCCTAAAGTAGAACATGGGCAAATATTCGTTGGTTCGCTCTTTGAGTGGAATGAAAATATAAAAGGGAAGAAGTGGTTTAATCAGAAAGTTTCAATCTTTCATAGTCTCAATTTTACATTTGCTTGTATGGGAGGGAAGGGGATAGGTGGGGAGAAAATCAGGCTCAATTTTACATTTTCTTGTATGGGAGGGAAGGGGATAGGTGGGGAGAAAATCACTCTCCTATTTTGGGGTTTTGGGGTTTGAGTCAGAAAGTTTTTCCCTTATCTCCCATTCATTTGAATGGGAGTCCCAGAAACAAATTTATCACATACTTTTCTATGTCGATATATATATATATATATATGTATATATATATGTATATATATATATATATATATATATATATATATATATATGTATATATATAGAGCAGTAGGCTTGAGATCATTGGTCCAGTTGGTCCATTTCTGAGTTGTTGGTCCATTTCTCCAGTTGGTCCAGATACAGGATCATTGGTCCATTTCCCTCATTGGTCCAGCATGGTTCGAATCCAGGTTTAGCCAGGTCTTTATTCCCAACGGTCCATTCCTTCTAGCCGGTACATCCTTGGCAGTATCGCTCAGCTGCATCCGATCCGGAAAGGTGATCCGATCCGGAAGAGTGGTCCGGTTCGGACAAGGCATACCGAGGGCATGGTTCCTCAGTGGTTAAACCACATGGTTAATTAGGTAACCCGATTCCATAGGCGGGAGGACCCCAGGTCACGCGGTTGAGTTATTGGCGTCCACGGTCGGTTAAGCGACCCGCCGTGTCACGGAATTATCCGTGAGCGACAGCGGACAATTCCGGGGAGTCGGGTGGGAATCGACGTCACTTCCCCCACCCAGTGGTCTTTTCACCCAACCCCACCAGCCCGCAACAATATTCAAAACACAGATAATGAATGTTTTCTATGGTCTGTTCTTGCTCACTTACATCCTCCACAAAGGAAACCTAAAAGGGTTGAACATTATAAGAAATACGAGAATACATTAAATGTTAAAGATTTAAAGTTTCCAATGTCATTGAGAGATATTCCTAAATTTGAGAAAATGAATAATCTATCTGTAAATGTATATGGATTAACGGATACAAACAAAGTTCAGATATTAAATATTTCAAACAACTATACAAATGATGAAACACACATTGACCTTCTCTACCTTACTTCAAAGGAAAAATCACATTATGCTTTCATCAAAAATTTATCAAGATTAATCAAATCACAACTCTCTCTCTTCTTCTTTCGGCTGCTCCCGTTAGGGGTCACCACAGCGGATCATCCGTATGATCCGCATAGTGATTTAGCACATGTTTTACGCCGGATGCCCTTCCTGACGCAACCCTGGTCGCCTCTTACGATACAGGGATATGGTACACCTATTTTAACCGGGGTATACACTGGCCCAGTATACTGGTACTCATTTCGCCGACCTCGGAAGGATGACAGGCTGAGTCAACCCCCTGGTGTATTAATTCAGTGTCCCAACGGGGCTTGAACTCAGGACCTTTTGGATCCCAAGCCGCTGCCCTAACCACTGCGCCAACACCAGGCTCATTAACCAAATCACAACTATACAAGAGAAAATGTAAAACGTATCCTTGTAAGAGATGTCTCAACTCCTTTCATACAAAAGAACGATTAAATCAACATTTGAAATATTGCAGTGATCATAAATCAACCGTAATCAATTTACCGAAAGCAGGTTCAAACATATCATTCAAACATTTTAACAAATCTATAAAACATCCGTTTGTGATATATGCTGATTTTGAAAGTATCCTTGAAACGATAGATACTGTTTCTCCAGATCCAAATAAATCATACACAAATAAATATCAAAAACATACTCCTTGTGGTTATATAGGAGCAGTAGGCGGGACCAGGCAGGAGGCTTGGTCGAGAAGCAGGAAGCGAGGTCGTGTGGGCAGAGATGAGGAACAGGAGGCGGGCCGTCAAGGTGAGACATGGGCGGAGTCAAGTAGCAGGAACAATCCGCGTGAAGACAACCACACCGAACACACACAACAACCACAACACACAGAGGATTTCTCCATGTTTTATAGAGCCCGGAGGTCGGGAGAGGGGCCATGCTGAATCCGACGTCATCGCCTGAGTCGGCATTCCGACTGGCCCTGACCCCTCACGTGGTCCGCCATCCTGGGCTGGGTTTCAGGCAGACGCCGATATATCCCACCCACCTCGGTGCGAAAGCGTACGTGACACGCCGCACATGTCTAGCCTCGGGTAGACGGTGGAAGCTCAAAGCGCCAGTCTACTCCATAGTGCACGTTGCTATTTTGCCTCAGAAGTGATCGTTGGGAAAGGTACCGTGGGTTGTCATGCTGTGGTAAGTGAGACGAGGGGAAAGCGAGGCAGATTTACCTCAGAAAAGAAAAGGTGGGAATAAAATAAAAGGGAAAAATGATTTAATAATCCTAACTAATAGCCCATCGCAATGCACTCCCTTGTTCTCCCACCACACAAAAGGAAGGGTTCTATCTGCACGTATATTAATGGCATAACTGTCCCGGGACAACTATATGTTGTATGCATGCGGTTCTGAGAACCGCAACAATATTAACAACCACTTTCTTAAGTTTTATCTCTTTTGGTAAATCAATATAAGAAGAAGCTTGAAGAGGATCTGATTTTAAGATGTGTATACCTAAAAAGATTATTTTTGCAATCGCAAATCCACTACCTACTACAGTGTTATCAACATCTTGTTCTTGTCTCTGGAGTTCATCGTAAACATCACATCTCACAAAATCTTGAAATGATGAGATAAAGTGAGGGTTTGTCCTCATATCGGGAGTAGTTTCATCACCTTCTCTTACCATATTAAATTTTACTCCCATATAAAACTTAAAAGTTTTCATTTCACTTAATATGTTTTTAATTATAGTTTCAATACTTTGTTTAACCATATCAACAGCTTCCATCATTGAAGATGGTCCAGGGTCTTGAAAGCAAAACAATCTTATTTTTATATGTCCTTTAAATTCCCCATCAGTGTTTTCAATGGAGGATTTAGTGGCACCTTCCCTTTCTTCATTGTTCTTGAGCTTGCATGATTGAAGGTGTTAATGATATTTAAAAATTTTTTTTTATAATAATCACATCTATCGCAATGTTTTGTTTCTTGGTTAAGTGGAGATATTTGTCAGAAAATATTTAATGTGTGTTTGTTGGTTTGAAGGTGTTTTTCATAACATTTATATTCATGATTACAAACATCACTGTACGTTGCATTCACCATATTTATATAACAAACTTTGCTTAAAATAAAATTTTCTTGATGAAAATTCTGTTTAATTTATAGGTGAATCTATGCTTAAAACCATTTTTTTCTCCAACATTTTTCACTTAATAAATACAATGTATCAAGACACAGAAGACAAGTTTCAATCAATTTCTTCATTTGTAAAAGATACTGAGAATGATGTCGAGGATGTAAAATTGAATAAAGATAAATATAACAGCTATTGGATAAAAACAATTATGGTGAATAATATTAGTTCTTCAATTTCTTTCAGTGGAAGGACTTTTAATATATCTGGAAGAACATCAATTAAAGTAGCTCCAACAAAAGTTTCTCCTCTCCTTCTGGCAATATATTCAAAACTAGAAAAAGCAATGAAACAAGAAAAAGTATCAAAAAAGAAAAACCTTATGGATGAAGCTTTAGAACGAAAAGATAAGACCATCTGTAATATGCAAGGAGAAATTTGTATTTTTTTCAACAACCCTGAAGATGTAAATCCTGATGAAATAAAGGATGTTAATATATCAGGTGAAATGACATTTCGTTCAATAGTAGTTAAGGATCATTTTAAAATTACCTTTAATATAAAAAATGTAGTTGAATCTGTTGATGAAAAAACGTATATAGATATCAATGGTAATGTTTTTTCTACTAATTAAATTTGAGTCATTATTCAACTGAAGATTTTGAAGATTATGAGAGTGATGATAGTATCTCTGTTGGAACAGAAGACAGTTATGATCCTGAGAGTTTGTGTTCAAACTATAATTATGAAAGTAGTTTTATAGATGATTGTGAAAGCACCAATAAAAGTACCGAAGATTGTACCGAAGATGAATTTTATTTGAAGTGAAGTTTTACTTTATAAATATGAAGTTTACTCGATTTTGAGCCTCTTGAATATCCTGATACTCTATATGACAAATTTGAGAATTGTCCTGCATGTGAAAGACGGGGATTAAACACAGAGTCAAAAGCCTATAAACAATACATATCCTGTGATTATCTTCTAATTAATAATAATAAAAAATATAAAAAGGAATATAATTCTTTGAGATTTACACCAAAAATGAATTACTTTACAAGATTGATTTGAGAAATGAATGTAAAGTATGAGGGTGATAATACACCTTTTCTTACAAGAGAAGAGACTGAACAAATGACGACCATGTTTCGTGGATTGATGATTTATATGATTAACGATTGTCATTTTCAGAGAAATATCAACACAAGATATTGTGTAATGGATAAAATAATGGATTATCTTGAAATTAAACCTGAACTTAGGATAAAACAGTTTCTAAAAAAGCCAATAAAAATTAAATAACCTGTTTTCCAAATATATAAATTAATGTTTTTTTACCCATTTGGGAAAATAAGATAAAATTTAACAACCATAAAAATCTTCCAAATTCATTAAGATGTCTCATAGTTGGTTCAAGCGGATGTGGAAAAACCTGCTTACTTTTAAAGATGCTCCTTACTCCCAACTTTTTAGATTATGATAATTTAATAATTTTCACAAAGTCAAGTTTTCAACCTGAGTATCAACCACTCTCACAAAATTTTAATGCTGGTCTTCAAAAGGAAGATATAATCGGTTTATTTGAACTTCAAAACAAACTAAATGATTACAACATTGAAGATATAATGCAACTATTTTGTGATACACAGAGAAATAAAAAGAAATCAAATCCGATAACTTGTATTCTTATTGATACTACGGATGATATACCTTCTCCCCAAGATTTGAATAAATCAAAAAAGAACGTCGTTATCTTTGATGATTCTGTTAATGAGAGAAACCAAACGGTAATGGATAGCTACTACACAAGAGGGAGACATTCTTCTTGTAATAGTATTTATCTTAGTCAATCATACTTTCAACTCCCTTGACGATCAATAAGAAACAATGCTAAGCTTTGTTGCCTTGCCTTTTTGTACATATTATATTTTGTTCAGTATACATTACCATACTTTTATTTTATTCAAGTTAAATTCAATAGATATAAACAATTTTTGGAGAGACAATTGTTCCACATTATTTAGTAAAAAGGAATTTGGGGATTATATGAAGCACATGACTGAAAAATATGAATATATTGTTGTGAAACAAGATGAGATATTAAAAGATATATTTTTTATTTTATAAATAATTACATATATAAATGACATCTATTATTATAAATCTTATGGATAAATCTGCTTCTGGAAAAAACTTTCATAAATCAAGGTTCTTGTAGTGTACAAATGAGAATATTGTTAATTTGCTAAAAAAGCACCATGTAGTTTGTATTGTATCAACAACAACTAGAGCAATAAGACCTGGAGAAGAAGAAGGTGAAGATTATTACAATGTTTCAGTGGAGGAACAAATGTGATTGAGGAATGAAGGCCAAATATTTGAGGAGGTTTCTCTTGGTACAACGAAATATTCACATTGGAAGAGTGAATTAAGGAAACTAAAATCTGGGGTCTTGGGATATTAGAAACGAATCCAGAAGGAATGAGACAAATTATTAAACATCTGAGTGGTAACGGGGTTAAGATTTTATCATCCGGTTTTGATGTTGATGAAGAAACTCAACGCAAACGTATGAAAAGCAGAGATACAAGTATTAGTGAAGAAGAAATTATAACTCGTATTAATTTTAATAAAGAATTTGATGAAATATTTAAAGAAAAAGAATTTATTTGAACACATCGACTTTAATGATGAACAAAAGGAAAATTCTCCTGTTGACCTTTATTATCCAGTTTACGATATTTTCCAATAAATAAATGGATGCAAAAGAAAGTCCCATTAGTAAAACGGCCCATTAGTTTCAATCTTTTTTGAGGAGAAACCCAATAACTCTCTAAATGAATTATCAATTGTGAAATCAACCTTGTAGTTATTTTTAACTTTAATCGTTGATTTTGAAGTATGTTTTTGAATGTCTATAACAATATTTTTTGGTTCATCACCCTGTTCTTTCATAAGACGAGCAATTTCGGAAGATATTTGAGAAATCTCATATGCTCCGGGTGAGACTGTTATCGTTTTGTATCCACTTCCGGGATTATAACTAAACTTGTCATTTTTATCAGTTATATTAAATAAGGTATTATAAGTTTCCATGGACAATAAAGATGCCTCATATTCTTTTGTTGGGTCAAGTTGTAGTGGGTATGGGAATGAAGATGTGTGGTCGCTTGTTGTGAAATTAAAACTCAGGATTGTGCTTCTCATCTTATTTAATATGAGATAAAATGTCTTTATATTGAGATTTATTAATTATTTTCATGTTCATCAACTGGTCTAAAATGGCTGATGCTTCATTAAAGCAATTGTTATTTCCAGCCTTCTTCCTACCTAACAACAATAAGTCTATTAACTAATTGCGATGGGTCATTTGGAAGAAAACTAATACCTGAACCAAGGATACTTAAAGCCTGAATAATGTGTTTCTCCTTCTCATTTTTCCTACTTTTACTAGAAATACTAACCCTATAATTTAGAGTGTTCAGCAGATCAATATATACTCTATCATCATTATTTTTCATATCCAATGGTTTATCAATATACTTTGATTCATCCCTCACAGTTGAACCTTGTCTTCCATCTTTTGTGAGAAGAAACATTAATCTCAGAGTTAGTTTAACAGGGGGTTGAGCAGAACCCAAGAACCTTAATTCATCATTAAATATCAATACCTTTTCTTGAACAAGATGAAATATTGCTGGTTGTTCTGTTGGAATGAGTCCTGCTTTGGTTTTTGAATCCGCTGAATATTCATTGTTTTGAAGAGCATTCACAATATAATCAGGGGGTCGATTAATCTCTTCCAGTTGTTGAAATAAACCTTCATCATCATATACCTTTAATTCTCCTAAATGCTCCAATTCTTCCTCCGTCATTTGATCAAAATCTTTCAACATTTGAAGTTTTTTAGGAGTATATTCTACTGTGGGAACTGTGGAAACATCTTTCATTTTTTCTTGGGAAGTTTTTAAAAGTGGTTAAAAAAAATTCTCTTGTTTTCTTTCAAATGCTTCTTTGCCCGTTAGTTTCTGTCTGCGTTTCTTCTTTATGTCTTCTTGCTGTTTTACAACTTTTGAAACCAACTCTTGATGTTCCTTAAATCTTCTTGCTCTTTCTTTTGCATCCATTTATTTATTGTAAAATATGATTTAATGAATTGTAAAGATCAACAGGGAAATTTTCCTTTTCTTCATCATTCAAGTAGATGTGTTCAAATAAATCCTTTTCTTTAAATATTTCATCAAATTCTTTATTAACATTAATGCGATTTGTAATTTCTTCTTCACTAATACTTGCATCTCTGCTTTTCATACGTTTGCGTTGAGTTTCTTCATCAACATCAAAACCGAATGATAAAATCTTCACTCCGCTCAGATGTTTAATAATTTGTCTCGTTCCTTCTGGATTAGTTTCTAATATCCCATGACCACCAGATTTTAGTTTCCTTAACTCACTCTTACAATGTGAATATTTTGTTGTACCAAGAGAAACCTCCTCAAATATTTGACCTTCATTCCTCAATCGCATATGTTCCTCCACTGAAATATAGTGATAATCTTCACCTTTTACTTCTCCAGGTCTTATTGCTCTAGTTGTTGTTGATACAATGCGTATCACGGGCTGTTTTTCAAGTAAATTTACAATATTCTCATTTGTACTACACAAGAACCTTGATTTATGAAAGTTTTTTCCAGAAGCAGATTTACCCACAAGATTTACAATAATAGTTGTCATTTATATATGTAATTGTTTATAAAACAAAAAATATATCCCTTAATATCTCATCTTGTTTCACAACAATATATTTATATTTTTCAGTCGTGTGCTTCATGTAATCCTCAAATTTCTTTTTACTACATAATGTAGAACAATTATCTCTCCAAAAATTATTGATATCTATTGAATTTAACTTGAATAAAATTAAAGTATTAGCATTGTTTCTGATGGAACGACGAGGAAGTTGAAAGTACGATTGACTAAGATAAATACAATTACAAGAAGAATGTCTCCCTCTTGTGTAGTAGCTGTCCATTACCGTTTGGTTTCTCTCATTAACACAATCATCAAAGATAACGAGGTTCTTTTTTGATTTATCCAAATCTTGGGGAGACGGTATATCATCCGTATTATCACTAAGAATACAAGTTATAGGATTTGATTTCTTTTTACATCTCTGTGTGTCACAAAATAGTTGAATTATATCTTCAATGTTATAATCATTTAAGTTTTTTTGACGTTTAAATAAACCGATTATATCTTCTTTTTGAAGACCAGCATTAAAACCTTGTGAGAGTAGTTGATACTCTGGTTGAAAACTCGACTTTGTGAAAATTATTAAATTATCATAATCTAAAAAGTTGGGAGTGAGGAGCATCTTTAAAAGTAAGCAGGTTTTTCCACATCCACTTGAACCAACTATGAGACATCTTAATGAATTTGGGAGATTTTTATGGTTGTTAAATTTTGTCTTATTTTCCCAAATGGGTAAAAAATCATTCATTTATATATTTGGAAAACAGGTTATTTAATTTATTATTGGCTTTTTTCGAAACTCTATATTTTATCCTAAGTTCAGGTTTAATTTCAAGATAATCCATTAATTTATTTATACAATATCTTGTGTTGATATTTCCCTGAAAATTACATCCATGAATAATATATAACAACAATCCTTTGAACATTTCTCTTATACGTTCAGTTTCTTCCCTTGTAAGGAAAGGTGTGTTATCACCCTCATACTTTACATTCATTTCTCTAATCAATCTTGTAAAGTAATTCATTTTTGGTGTAAATCTAAAATAATTATTTTCCTTTTTATATTTTTTATTATCATTAATTAGAAGATAATCACAGAATATACATTGTTTATAGGCTTTTGACTCTGTGTTTAATCCCCATCTTTCACACGCAGGACAATTCTCAAATTTGTCATATGGAGAATCAGGAAAGTCTAGCATGTTTATAAAGTAAAACTTTACTTAAATTGAAATTCATCTTTACTTTCAGTTGTATATTGACTCATATTTAATAATATTACCATCGATATCAATATACTTTTTTTCATTACCAGATTCAACGACAACATTTTTTATATTAAAGGTAATTTTAAAATGATCGTTAACTACTATTGAACGAAATGTCATTTCACCTGATATATTAACATCCTTTATTTCATCAGGATTTACATCTTTAGGGTTGTTGAAAAAAATACAAATTTCTCCTTGCATATTACAGATGGTCTTATCTTTTCTTTCTAAAGCTTCATCCATAAGGTTTTTGTTTTTTGATACTTTTTCTTGTTTCATTGCTTTTTCTAGTTTTGAATATATTACCAGAAGGAGAGGAGAAACTTTTGTTAGAGATACTTTAATTGATGTTCTACCAGGTATACTAAAAGCCCTTCCACTGAAGGAAATTAAAGAACTCATATTATTTACCATAATTGTTTTTATCCAATAGTTGTTATATTTATCTTTGTTCAATTTTGCATCCTTGACATATTTCTCAGTATCTTTAACAAATGAAAAGATTGATTGAAACTTGTCTTTTGTGTCTTGAAACATTGTATTTATTAAGTGAAAAAGTTGGAGGATAAAATGGTTTTAAGCACAGATTCACTTGTAAAATAAACGAAATTTTCATCAAGAAAATTTTAGTTTAAGCAAAGATTTATTATATAAATATGGTGAATACAACATACTGCGATGTTTGTAATCACAAATATAAACATTATAGAAAACACCTCCAAACCAACAAACACACATTTAATATATTTCATAAAATATCTCCCCTTGATTTGGAAAGAAAACATTGTGATATCTGCTCAAAGGATGTTTTGGAGAGTAGTTATAATAGACATCTTCAATCACAAAAACACAAGAAAAATGAGTTTAAAGTAAAGGGAGACTATTATATTGAAAACACTGATGGGGCATTTAAAGGGCATATAAAAATAAGGATTTTTCAATTTGGAGAACCCGGTCCATCATCAATAGCTGAATCAATTGAAATAGTGAAACCTGATGTTGAAAAAGTTATTAAAAAGACATTAAAAGAAATGAAAACTTTAAAGTTTTATATGGGAGTGAAAATGAATATGAAAAGACAAGATGAAGAACAAACTCCTTATATGAGAACAGATCTTCATTTTATAACATCATTTCAAGATTTTTTGAATAGTGGGGTTTATGAAGAACTATCAAAACAAGAGGAGGATGTTGATAATACAGTGGTAGGAAGTGGATTCAATATTAAAAAAATCATCTTTTTAGATATACACATTCTAAAATCAAACCCTCTTAAAGCTTCTTCTTATATTGAATTACCAAAATAAATAAAACTAAAGAAGGCAGTTGTTAATATTAAGAACAATGATAATAAATGTTTTCTCTGGTCTGTTCTTGCTCACTTTCATCCACCAAAATGTAATTCAGAAAGAGTAAAACAATATATGAAATATGAGAATACCTTGGACATTAAAGATTTTAAATTCCCAATGCCACTAACAGATATTCCTAAATTTGAGAAAAAAGAATAATCTTTCTATTAATGTATATGGATTAACGGATACAAACAAAGTTCAAATATTAAAAATTTCAAACAACTATAAAAATGAAGAAACACACATTGATCTTTTATATTTTAGTGTTGGAAATAATTCACATTACACATACATCAATAATTTATCAAGATTAATCTCTTCTCAGGTATTCAGAACAGCAAACAAAATATATCCTTGTAAGCGATGTCTTAATTCATTTCATACAAAAGAACGATTAGAACAACATTCAAAATATTGTAGTAATCATAAATCAGCTGTAATTACAATGCCTAAACCTGGTGAAAAGATTTCTTTTGAAGATTATAATAAATCTATCATGCACCCATTTGTGATATACGCTGATTTTGAATGTATCCTTAAAAAGATAAATACTGCTTCTCCTAATCCAAAAGAATCATATACAAATAAATATCAAAAACATATTCCTTGTGGTTTCTGTTATTATATCAAATCATCTGTTGGAGAAAAGTATAACAAACTTGAACATTATAGTGGATAAAAAGCTTCACAAGAGTTTGTAAAACGATTAGAAAAGGATTGTATAAGACTCACTAAATTAATGAAAGAAACAAATGAACCGATGAAATTAACCAAAGAAGAAAAATTAGAACTTAGAAAGAACAATATCTGTCATATTTGTGAGGGGGAAATTAAGGAGTCTAAAGTTAGGGATCATTGTCATCTTACTGGTAAATATAGAGGTCCCGCTCATTCCTGTTGTAATCTTAATTATAAATTACCTTCTTTTATTCCAGTCTTTCTTCACAACAGCGCCAACTATGATACACATCTATTTATAAATGAACTTTCAAAAACACCAGGGAATATTTCTGCCATAACAAACACAAGTCAAAAGTATATTTCATTTTCAAAAATGATATTCACAAAACCTTCAACTCGTATTAGGTTTCTAGATTCTTACAAGTTTATGGGAACACCACTCGCCTACCTTGCATCAAATCTAAGCTCCACGGACTCTTTTCCAAATCTTAATTCATTCTTTCTAAAAGAAGAAATTCTCACTAAAGAGGAAATTCAGATTAAAGAGAGAATTCAAAGTAAAGAGGAAACTCTAATTAATGAGGAAATTAATGAAGAAATTCTAACTGAAGATGAAATTCTAATTATAAAGAAAATTCGAACAATGAATGAAATTCTAACTAAAGAGGAAATTCTGATTAAAGAAGGAATTCTCACGAGAGAGGAAATTCAAACAAGGAATGAAATTCAAAGTAAAGAGAAAATTCTTACAAGTAAGGGAATTTATCCTTATGATTATATGGATTCATTTATGAGATTTAAAGAAACACAACTTCCTTCAAAAGAAAGTTTCTATAATAACCTTTATGAAGAAGAGATAAGTGATAAGGAATATAAAAACACGCACAAGAAATATGGAAAATATTTAAGATAAAGAACCTTGGAGAATATCATGATTTATATCTAAAAACAGATGTTTTATTGTTAGCTGATGTGTTTGAAGCTTTTAGATCACTCTGTCATAATAAAAATTGTTATGGATTAGATCCTGCCCACTATTTCACAGCTCCTGGTTTAGCTTGGAGTGCAATGTTGAAAATGACAAAACAAGATATAGATTTAATCAGTGATGTTGATATGCTTTTGATGATTGAGAAGTCCAAGAGAGGTGGAATATCACAAGTATGTTCAAAAAGATATGCTAAAGCAAATAATAAATATCTTCCAAATTATGATAGTGAAAAAGATAGTAATTATTTGATGTATTTTGATGCTAATAATTTGTATGGATGGGCAATGTCTCAATCTCTGCCTTATGGTAAATTAGAGTGGGTGGAAGAAAAGGATTATGAAAAGACTTTGATGAATATTGTTATTTCTTCTCAAGAGGAATTGAATGACGAAGAAGAAGGTTATTATTTTGAAGTTGATTTGAGGTACCCGAGTGATCTTCATAATAAGCATAAAGACCTTCCTTTTGCATGTGAGAAAGAAACCCCAAAGAAAGAATGGTTCAGTGATTATCATAAAAGTTTTAATATTAAAGGCAAATCAA
Organism: Eptatretus burgeri; assembly: GCF_056783735.1. Taxonomy (NCBI): domain Eukaryota; kingdom Metazoa; phylum Chordata; class Myxini; order Myxiniformes; family Myxinidae; genus Eptatretus; species Eptatretus burgeri. The sequence continues at coordinate 76,996,859 of NC_140965.1, forward strand.
CAGAAAAGTTATTAACAACATTCTATGATAAAGAGGGATATGTTTTGCATCAGAGAAGCTTAAAACAGTTTTTGAGAGAAGGATTGAGAGAGTTTTAAAATTTAAACAAAGTCCTTGGGTGAAAAAGTATATTCAATTCAATACAGATATGAGAGCAAATACAAAAGTAAAATTTGAAGGGGACTTTTATAAATTAATGAATAATGCTGTATTTGGAAAGACTATGGAAAATGTTAGAAACAGGCAAAACATTAGATTCGCAACATCTTGGAAAGAAGCTTCGAGATTGATAAATAAACCAAGTTTTGAGAGAGAAGAGGTTTTTTCAGAGAACTTTTCTGCAATTCATATGAAAAAGGAAAGTATTGTAATGGATAAACCAATTTATATTGGAACAGCAGTTCTTGATTTATCAAAGATATTGATGTATGATTATTTGTATAATGACTTAAAGAAAGAGTATGGTGAAAATGTTTCATTGTTGTATATGGACACTGATAGTTTTATCCTAGATATAAAAACTGATGATGTTTATGAAGATATGAAGAAAAATATTGGAGTATATGATACAAGTAATTTTAGCAAGAAGAGTGAGTTATTTTCCAAAAAGAATGAAAAGGTTATTGGTAAGTTTAAGGATGAGTTGGGTGGAAAAGTAATGAGTGAGTTTATTGGATTGAGAGCAAAGGCATATGCTTATAAGTATGGTGATCAGATTGATAAGAGGTTAAAGGGAATAAAGAAATATGTAATAAAGAAATCAATAACTTTTAGAAATTATTATAATTGTTTGATGAATAAGAAAGAAGAATATAGGAAAATGAATACAATAAGAAGTTATAAACATAACATATATAGTGAAGAAGTAAATAAAAAGGCATTAGGAGCCTTTGATGATAAGAGATTTATTTTAGATAATGGAATAGATTGTGTTCCATATGGATATTGTATGATAGAATGTATAAAATAGATTGTGTTTTAACGATAGGAAGATGGGTTAGGGTTTTTTAAGGGCTACCGCCGCGTTTTTTTGCAATATATAAATGGTCAAACCAAGTATTAATCAAACTTAAGAGTGGAGAAAATCTCAGTCTTGGTATATAAATGGGAAACATAATGAATGTGAAAAATATCAAATAAGTCTTATTGAAAAAATAACAAAAACAAAGGTAAATAAAACAAATAAGCGAATCAATTTAAAAAGTAGTAAGTTAGAGGATGTAAAGAAAAAAATGAATATCCTTGAATGGACTGAAAACTTTGATGGTTATCAATTGAACAATGAAAAAACAATTTACTATAATCTCAAAATGATATGTGGCTCAGGAGGTGGTCAAACAAGAGCATTAAGAGAAGTTTATCATTTCGTAATGGCACAAAAGGGGTATCTTAAAAAATATAAAGATTCAAATGTTTTGTTTTTCAATATTTTAGATGGGGATTATTGTGCAAAGAAAATTAAACGATTGAAGGAATTTTAGAATGAACAAATCTTTATAGGTTCAATCAGTGAGCTAAACAATATGCATCGGTTATTTGATAAAGAGTGTCCTGAGGCTTAGATGTTTTCGATATTTCTTTCGAATCACCTTTAACAAATCACATTACCACTTTAGTACTTGAACAAATCTTTATCTTATTGCATGGATTATTTGAAAAAAAAGTCTCCCCAGGTTAAAAAGGGAGACAAATAAATATACCTCGGGATAAAAAGGGGGTTTATTTTTAGGGAAAAAAAATATGAATCGCTGAAAATCCCCCATTCATTTACATGGGGAAAAGTGAGCCAGAACCAGTATATTCACCCTACTATCAATGATTAAACTTAAAAATAACTACAAGGTTGATTTCACAATTGATAATTCATTAAGAGTTATTGGGTTTCTCCTCAAAAAAGATTGAAACTCATGGGACGTTTTACAGTGATAATGTCATTCAAATATCCTCAGGCATAAATTCGGTATTAATTCACTGTGATTTGATTGATGGCACTTATAATGATGGAATAAGAACAAATACAATATTTTCATTCAGTGCATACTCAACCCCAATTGGTTATAAATTCAAAATGGAACCCAAAAATCTGGTTTATCTACCTGTGTCAGGAAAAACCAGATACAGGGGAAAGTTTAAGATAACCAACCAAGATAATCTCATGATTTCTTTTAATGGAGAAATTATATCTATCAGAATTCACCTACGTGAGGTTTTCCAATAAATAAATACGATGGTTATTGTGAGGAAACACGAGTTGGGAAAATATAAAATAATTACAGGGGGTGGGATGTTCCTTTCCTCATACTGCAAGGGTGAAGGTATGTATCTCGGTGGAGGATACTATAAACCTAAGAGACAAAGGGGTGTCAGACATCAATTTAGAAAAAAAGGAGATTGGATAATTGATACTCTCATGGGTATAGGTTCAACTATTCTTAAACATAAAGACCTAATTTGTTCAACTGCTTCTGCTGTGGGAAATGTAGCAGGTGCTATAAAGAGTATAAAGGATGCCCAAAAGGAATCTCATAAATTGCAAGCAATAAAAGAAATTAAGAAAGACAAAACTCAGTTGTCTCCCCAAGAATGACAGAAAATAATTCAAATACTTGGGTCAGGGTTTCAAAAGTTTTAACATCTTTTTTCCTCAATAAATACAAGTATAGAAGCAATTGATAGTATCTATGATTTGGATGATACCATTGCCTTCTCAAACTCTACTAATAAAGAAGACTACTTCAAGGTAAAATGCAATAACTGGAACGGACTGGAATGCAAATGGACAAAAAGTTTTGAAATAAATAATCAACAAACTTATTTGAATCTCGCCAAAAGTTTCTTGTTGTGTAAATTTACATTCACTAAGGCTGTGAATAACACAAACGCTACACTCATAAATGATTTCTTCTGGAAAATATTTGATAGTGTTCATTTGTACATTGGAACGCAAGAAGTTGAAGTGGTTGATTATGTCTCTGCTTCATCTGAAATGATGAAATTTACACTATATTAATTTAGTGATAGAATGGGAAAGGGAGCTGTCGAAGGTTTTATTACTGATATGGCAATGGGAACAAACACAGACCCTGGATATAGTCAAAGGAAAGGAATGTATAATGATGATACAAAAACAGGTAATAATTTTACTGTGGCAGTTCCTCTTAAAGGTATATTTGGATTTTGTGATCATGATAAAGTTCTGTATGGTCTTAAAATTAGATTTCAACTGCAGAGGAATGATAATGAAAATAGATTGCTTTTTGGTGTGGCTAATGCTGTTGCTGATCAGAATAAATTTCTAATTGATGAAATTAGTTGGTATATTCATGAATATTCTCCTAATCTTAAAACTGAAGAGATGTTGAATAGAAGACTTAACTCAAAAAAAAAACACTCAATGTATCATACCTTAAAAGAAGATGCCAACACGTTAAACTGAACCAAACCACTGACACGTGGAATTTGGGTGTTCTGGAAGGAAAGCCACGATATCTGTGGCGCATTTAAAAAAAACAACTAGATGGTGATACTACTACTATTGATAAGAATAATGCGTTGAGTGATAATGTGAGTGACAATAAGGTGAAACAACTTCGCTTTTCTCTCGATGGAACATTTTATCCATGAGATAGATTGGAAATTAATTGGGGAAAAAATGATTATGTTGAAGCATACAAGTCTTACCAAAAGGTGTGTGAAAGCAATGGAAATAAAGAACCCATTTTGGATATAACAGCATTTAAAAGTCTGTATACAATCTCAGCGATTGACCTGAGTGCTCAAAAGTAAACTAGAAAGTCTATTCTAGTGGATACTTCCCTATACATTGAAAGAGAATAGAGTGAAGAAGTTGATACATATTCTTTGCTTTTGGAAGAAACAGAATTACAAATTAACACAGATAATGGTGTTATGATTCGTCTCACGTAATTTTTTTGAAAAATAAATGAGTAGTAAAGTGCCAACTGGGGTATATGTTAATCAAATCAATCTTCATAAACTATCATCTTGTATTCAAAATCAAAGGCCTTGTATGATTAACGTTTATACAATTCAGAGCAAAGAAGCAGTAAGAATTGATGTTTTGCTCACAAGAGAACAGGTGAAAATCTTGAACGATACTGGCTCACTTAAAATTAAAATGTCAAAACCAATGTTGAAGAAATATTCAATAAGAGAGACTAGTGGAGGATTTCTCCCATTTCTAATTCCTTTATTTGCTGGTTTAAGTGCAGCTGGAGCATTGACAGGTAGTATTTCAGCAGCGGTGAAAACTGCCAACGAAAGGAAGGCTCAACTCCGGGCTCAAAAATAATTGGAAAGGCATAACAAAGAGTTGGAGAAACAAATTAGTGGAAGTGGTGTAATTGTAGATTTTGCTGAAAAACTTGAAAGTCTGCCTGATAAAGCGAGATTGTTAGTTGGTGATATGCTTTCTTCTATCGCACAAGCAGGTGTAAAATTAACTAAAAGGGGTAATGGAGTATATCTTTCTAATAAATAAATGAGCATTGATGAGTGGTTTAAAGAATTTGGAAAGAATACAACATCAAATTTAGAACTTATCAAATATTGTAAGAAATTAGAAATTCATAATGTGGTTATTTGTATGAGAGATG
>NC_140965.1:77001974-77028319 GCF_056783735.1 Eptatretus burgeri
ATAAAACTATCAGTGTCCATATACAACAATGAAACATTTTCACCATACTCTTTCTTTAAGTCATTATACAAATAATCATACATCAATATCTTTGATAAATCAAGAACTGCTGTTCCAATATAAATTGGTTTATCCATTACAATACTTTCCTTTTTCATATGAATTGCAGAAAAGTTCTCTGAAAAAACCTCTTCTCTCTCAAAACTTGGTTTATTTATCAATCTCGAAGCTTCTTTCCAAGATGTTGTGAATCTAATGTTTTGCCTGTTTCTAACATTTTCCATAGTCTTTCCAAATACAGCATTATTCATTAATTTATAAAAAATCCCCTTCAAATTTTACTTTTGTATTTGCTCTCATATCTGTATTGAATTGAATATACTTTTTCACCCAAGGACTTTGTTTAAATTTTAAAACTCTATGAATTTTAGCTACTCTCAATCCTTCTCTCAAAAACTGTTTTAAGCTTCTCTGATGCAAAACATATCCCTCTTTATCATAGAATGTTGTTAATAACTTTTCTGTTGATTTACCTTTAATATTAAAACTTTTATGATAATCACTTAACCATTCTTTCTTTGGGGTTTCTTTCTCACATGCAAAAGGAAGATCTTTATGCTTATTATGAAGAACACTCGGGTACCTCAAATCAACTTCAAAATAATAACCTTCTTCTTCGTCATTCAATTCCTCTTGAGAAGAAATAACAATATTCATCAAAGCCTTTTCATAATCCTTTTCTTCCACCCACTCTAATTTACCATAAGTCAGAGATTGAGACATTGCCCATCCATACAAATTATTAGCATCAAAATACATCAAATAATTACTATCTTTTTCACTATCATAATTTGGAAGATATTTATTATTTGCTTTAGCATATCTTTTTGAACATACTTGTGATATTCCACCTCTCTTGGACTTCTCAATCATCAAAAGCATATCAACATCACTGATTAAATCTATATCTTGTTTTGTCATTTTCAACATTGCACTCCAAGCTAAACCAGGAGCTGTGAAATAGTGGGCAGGATCTAATCCATAACAATTTTTATTATGACAGAGTGATCCAAAAGCTTCAAACACATCAGCTAACAATAAAACATCTGTTTTTAGATATAAATCGTGATATTCTCCAAGGTTCTTTATCTTAAATAATTTCCATATTTCTTGTGCATGTTTATATTCCTTATCACTTATCTCTTATTCATAAAGGTTATTATAGAAACTTTCTTTTGATGGAAGTTGTGTTTCTTTAAATCTCATAAATGAATCCATATAATCATAAGGATAAATTCCCTTACTTGTAAGAATTTTCTCTTTACTTTGAATTTCATTCCTTGTTTGAATTTCCTCTCTCGTAAGAATTCCTTCTTTAATCAGAATTTCATCTTTAATCAGAATTTCCTCTTTAGTTAGAATTTCATTCATTGTTCGAATTTTCTTTATAATTAGAATTTCATCTTCAGTTAGAATTTCTTCATTAATTAGAGTTTCCTCTTTACTTTGAATTCTCTCTTTAATCTGAATTTCCTCTTTAGTGAGAATTTCCTCTTTTGGAAAGAATGAATTAAGATTTGGAAAAGAGTCCGTGGAGCTTAGATTTGATGCGAGGTAGGCTAGTGGTGTTCCCATAAACTTGTAAGAATCAAGAAACCGAATACGAGTTATAGGTTTCGTGAATATCATTTTTGTAAATGAAATATACTTTTGACTTGTGTTTGTTATGGCAGAAATATTCCCTGGTGTTTTTGAAAGTTCATTTATAAATAGATGTGTATCATAGTTGGCGCTGTTGTGAAGAAAGACTGGAATAAAAGAAGGTAATTTATAATTAAGATTACAACAGGAATGAGCGGGACCTCTATATATTTACCAGTAAGATGACAATGATCCCTAACTTTAGACTCCTTAATTTCCCCCTCACAAATATGACAGATATTGTTCTTTCTAAATTCTAATTTTTCTTCTTTGGTTAATTTCATCGGTTCATTTGTTTCTTTCATTAATTTAGTGAGTCTTATACAATCCTTTTCTAATCGTTTTACAAACTCTTGTGAAGCTTTTTTTCCACGATAATGTTCAAGTTTGTTATACTTTTCTCCAACAGATGATTTGATAAAATAACAGAAACCACAAGGAATATGTTTTTGATATTTATTTGTATATGATTCTTTTGGATTAGGAGAAGCAGTATTAATCTTTTTAAGGATACACTCAAAATCAGCGTATATCACAAATGGGTGCATGATAGATTTATTATAATCTTCAAAAGAAATCTTTTCACCAGGTTTAGGCATTGTAATTACAGCTGATTTATGATTACTACAATATTTTGAATGTTGTTCTAATCGTTCTTTTGTATGAAATGAATTAAGACATCGCTTACAAGGATATATTTTGTTTGCTGTTCTGAATACCTGAGAAGAGATTAATCTTGATAGATTATTGATGTATGTGTAATGTGAATTCTTTCCAACACTAAAATATAAAGATCAATGTGTGTTTCTTAATTTTTATAGTTGTTTGAAATTTTTAATATTTGAACTTTGTTTGTATCCGTTAATCCATATACATTAATAGAAAGATTATTCTTTTTCTCAAATTTAGGAATATCTGTTAGTGGCATTGGGAATTTAAAATCTTTAATGTCTAAGGTATTCTCATATTTCATATATTGTTTTACTCTTTCTGAATTACATTTTGGTGGATGTAAGTGAGCAAGAACAGACCAGAGAAAACATTTATTATCATTGTTCTTAATATTAACAACTGCCTTCTTTAGTTTTATTTCTTTTGGTAATTCAATATAAGAAGAAGCTTTAAGAGGGTTTGATTTTAGAATGTGTATATCTAAAAAGATGATTTTTTTAATATTGAATCCACTTCCTACCACTGTATTATCAACATCCTCCTCTTGTCTTGATAGTTCTTCATAAACCCCACTATTCAAAAAATCTTGAAATGATGTTATAAAATGAAGATCTGTTCTCATATAAGGAGTTTGTTCTTCATCTTGTCTTTTCATATTCATTTTCACTCCCCATATAAAACTTTAAAGTTTTCATTTCTTTTAATGTCTTTTTAATAAATTTTTCAACATCGGGTTTCACTATTTCAATTGATTCAGCTATTGATGATGGACCGGGTTCTCCAAATTGAAAAATCCTTATTTTTTATATGCCCTTTAAATGCCCCATCAGTGTTTTCAATATAATAGTCTCCCTTTACTTTAAACTCATTTTTCTTGTGTTTTTGTGATTGAAGATGTTTATTATAACTACTCTTCAAAACATCCTTTGAACAGATATCACAATGTTTTCTTTCCAACTCAAGAGGAGATATTTTATGAAACAGATTAAATGTGTGTTTGTTGGTTCGGAGGTGTTTTCTATAATGTTTATATTCGTGATTACAAACATCGCAGTATGTTGTATTCACCATATTTATATAATAAATCTTTGCTTAAACTAAAATTTTCTTGATGAAAATTTCGTTTGTTTTACAGGTGAATCTGTGCTTAAAACCATTTTATCCTCCAACTTTTTCACTTAATAAATACAATGTTTCAAGACACAAAAGACAAGTTTCAATCAATCTCTTCATTTGTTAAAGATACTGAGAAATATGTCAAGGATGTAAAATTGAACAAAGATAAATATAACAACTATTGGATAAAAACTATTATGGTAAATAATATGAGTTCTTCAATTTCCTTCAGTGGAAGGGCTTTTAGTATACCTGGTAGAACATCAATTAAAGTATCTCTAACAAAAGTTTCTCCTCTCCTTCTAGTAATATATTCAAAACTAGAAAAAGCAATGAAACAAGAAAAAGTATCAAAAAACAAAAACCTTATGGATGAAGCTTTAGAAAGAAAAGATAAGACCATCTGTAATATGCAAGGAGAAATTTGTATTTTTTCAACAACCCTAAAGATGTAAATCCTGATGAAATAAAGGATGTTAATATATCAGGTGAAATGACATTTAGTTCAATAGTAATTAACGATCATTTTAAAATTACCTTTAATATAAAAAATGTTGTCGTTGAATCTGATAATGAAAAAAGTATATCGATATCGATGGTAATATACAACTGAAAGTATAGATGAATTTCAGTTTAAGTAAAAGTTTTACTTTATAAATATGCTAGACTTTCCTGATTCTCCATATGACAAATTTGAGAATTGTCCTGCGTGTGAAAGACGGGGATTAAACACAGAGTCAAAAGCCTATAAACAATGTATATTCTGTGATTATCTTCTAATTAATGATAATAAAAAATATAAAAAGGAAAATAATTCTTTTAGATTCACACCAAAAATGAATTACTTTACAAGATTGATTAGAGAAATGAATGTAAAGTATGAGGGTGATAACACACCTTTCCTTACAAGGGAAGAAACTGAACGTATAAGAGAAATGTTCAAAAGATTGTTGTTGTATATTATTCATGGATGTAATTTTCAGGGAAATATCAACACAAGATATTGTATAAATAAAATAATGGATTATCTTGAAATTAAACCTGAACTTAGGATAAAATATAGAGTTTCTAAAAAAGCCAATAATAAATTAAATAACCTGTTTTTCAAATATATAAATGAATGATTTTTTACCTATTTGGGAAAATAAGATAAAATTTAACAACCATAAAAATCTCCCAAATTCATTAAGATGTCTCATAGTTGGTTCAAGTGGATGTGGAAAAACCTGCTTACTTTTAAAAATGCTCCTCACTCCCAACTTTTTAGATTATGATAATTTAATAATTTTCACAAAGTCGAGTTTTCAACCAGAGTATCAACTACTCTCACAAGGTTTTAATGCTGGTCTTCAAAAAGAAGATATAATCGGTTTATTTAAACGCCAAAAAAACCTAAATGATTATAACATTGAAGATATAATTCAACTATTTTGTGATACACAGAGATGTAAAAAAATCAAATCCTATAACTTGTATTCTTAGTGATAATACGGATGATATACCGTCTCCCCAAGATTTGGATAAATCAAAAAAGAACCTCGTTATCTTTGATGATTGTGTTAATGAGAGAAACCAAACGGTAATGGACAGCTACTACACAAGAGGGAGACATTCTTCTTGTAATTGTATTTATCTTAGTCAATCGTACTTTCAACTTCCTCGTCGTTCCATCAGAAACAATGCTAATACTTTTATTTTATTCAAGTTAAATTCAATAGATATCAATAATTTTTGGAGAGATAATTGTTCTACATTATGTAGTAAAAAGAAATTTGAGGATTACATGAAGCACACGACTGAAAAATATAAATATATTGTTGTGAAACAAGATGAGATATTAAGGGATATATTTTTTGTTTTATAAACAATTACATATATAAATGACAACTATTATTATAAATCTTGTGGGTAAATCTGCTTCTGGAAAAAACTTTCATAAATCTTTCTTGTGTAGTACAAATGAGAATATTGTAAATTTACTTAAAGAACACCCCGTGATACGCATTGTATCAACAACAACTAGAGCAATAAGACCTGGAGAAGTAAAAGGTGAAGATTATCACTATATTTCAGTGGAGGAACATATGCGATTGAGGAATGAAGGTCAAATGTTTGAGGAGGTTTCTCTTGGTACAACAAAATATTCACATTGTAAGAGTGAGTTAAGGAAATTAAAATCTGGTGGTGTTGGGATATTAGAAACTAATCCAGAAGGAACGAGACAAATTATTAAACATCTGAGTGGAGTGAAGATTTTATCATTCGGTTTTGATGTTGATGAAGAAACTCAACGCAAACGTATGAAAAGCAGAGATGCAAGTATTAGTGAAGAAGAAATTACAACTCGCATTAATGTTAATAAAGAATTTGATGAAATATTTAAAGAAAAGGATTTATTTGAACACATCTACTTGAATGATGAAGAAAATGAAAATTTCCCTGTTGATCTTTACAATTCATTAAATGATATTTTACAATAAATAAATGGATGTAAAAGAAAGAGCAAGAAGATTTAACGAACATCAAGAGTTGGTTTCAAAAGTTGTAAAACAACAGGAAGACATAAAGAAGAAACGCAGACAGAAACTAACGGGCGAAGAAGCATTTGAAAGAAAACAAGAGAAATTTTTTAAACCACTTTTAAAAACTTCCCAAGAAAAAATGAAAGATGTTTCCACAGTTCCCACAGTAGAATATACTCCCAGAAAGCTACAAATGTTAAAAGATTTCAGTCAAATGACGGAGGAAGAATTAGAGCATATTGCAGAATTGGAATATCATGATGAAGAATTATTTCAACAACTGCAAGAGATTAATCAACCCCCTGATTATATTGTGAATGCTGTTCAAAACAATGAATATTCAGCGGATTCAAAAACCAAAGCAGGACTCATTCCAACAGAACAACCAGCAATATTTCATCTTGTTCAAGAAAAGGTATTGATATTTAATGATGAATTAAGGTTCTTGGGTTCTGCTCAACCCCCTGTTAAACTAACTCCGAGATTAATGTTTCTTCTCACAAAAGATGGAAGACAAGGTTCAACTGTGAGGGATGAATCAAAGTATATTGATAAACCATTGGATATGGAAAATAATGATGATAGAGTATATATTGATCTGCTGAACACTCTAAATTATAAGGTTATTCTTTCTGGTAAAAGTAGGAAGAATGAGAAGGAGAAACACATTATTCAGGCTTTAAGTATCCTTGGTTCAGGTGTTAGTTTTCTTCCAAATGACCCATCGCAATTAGTTAATAGACTGTTGTTGTTGTTAGGCAGTAAGAAGGCTGGAAATAACAATTGTTTTAATGAAGCATCAGCCATTTTAGACCAGTTGATGAACATGAAAATAATTAATAAATCTCAATATAAAGACATTTTATCTCATATTAAATAAGATGAGAAGCACAATCCTGAGTTTCAATTTCACAACAAGCGACCACACATCTTCATTCCCATACCCACTACAACTTGACACAACAAAAGAATATGAGGCATCTTTATTGTCCATGGAAACTTATAATACCTTATTTAATATAACTGATAAAAATGACAAGTTTAGTTATAATCCCGGAAGTGGATACAAAACGATAACAGTCTCAACTGATGCATATGAGATTTCTCAAATATCTTCCGAAATTGCTCGTCTTATGAAAGAACAGGGTGATGAACCAAAAAATATTGTTATAAACATTCAAAAACATACTTCAAAATCAACGATTAAAGTTAAAAATAACTACAAGGTTGATTTCACAATTGATAATTCATTTAGAGAGTTATTGGGTTTCTCCTCAAAAAAGATTGAAACTAATGGGACGTTTTACAGTGATAATGTCATTCAAATATCCTCAGGAATAAATTCGGTGTTAATTCACTGTTATTTGATTGATGGTGCTTATAATGATGGAAAAAAATACAAATACAATATTTTCATTCAGCGCATACTCAACCCCAATTGGTTATAAATTCAATATGGAACCCAAAAATTTGGTTTATCTACCTGTGTCAGGAAAAACCATACACAGAGTAAATTTTAGGATAACCGACCAAGATAATCGTGTGATTTCTTTTAATGGAGAAGTTATATCCATCAGAATTCACCTACGTGAAGTTTTCCAATAAATAAATACGATGGTTATTGTGAGGAAACACGAGTTGGGAAAATATAAAATAATTACAGGGGATGGGATGTTCCTTTCCCCATACTACAAGGGTGAAGGTATGTATCTTGGTAGAGGATACTATAAACCTAAGAGACAAAGGGGTGTTGGACATCAATTTAGAGGAGATGGGATAATTGATACTCTCATGGGTATTGGTTCAACTATTCTTAAACATAAAGATCTAATTGGTTCAACTGCTTCTGCTGTGGGAAATGTAGCAGGTGCTGTAAAGAGTATAAAAGATGCTCAGAAGGAATCTCATAAATTACAAGCAATAAAAGAAATTAAGAAAGGCAAAACTCAGTTGTTCCGCCAAGAACAACAGAAAATAATTCAAATACTTGGATCAGGGTTTCAAAAGTTTTAACATCTTTTTTCCTAAATAAATACAAGTATGGAAGCAATTGATAGTATCTATGATTTGGATGATACTATTATTATCTCAAACTCCACTAAAAAGAAGATTACTTCAAGGTAAATGCAATAACTGGAACAGACTGGAATACGAATGGTACAAAAAGTTTTGAAATAAATAATCAACAAACCTATTTGAATCTCTCCGAAAGTTTCTTGTTGTGTAAATTTAAATTCACTAAAGCTGGGAATAACACAAACGCTACACTTGTAAATGATTTCTTCTGGAAAATGTTTGATAGTGTGCGTTTGTATATTGGAACACAAGAAGTTGAAGCGGTTGATTATGTCTCTGCTGTATCTGAAATGATAAAATTTACACTCTATACATTCAGTGATAGAATGGGAAAGGGGTCTGTCGAAGGTTTTATTCCTGATATGTCAACGGGAACAAACACAGACCCTGGATATATTCAAAGGAAAGGAGCGTATAATGATGATACAAAAACAGAAAATAGTTTTACTGTGGCAGTTCCTCTTAAAGGTATATTTGGATTTTGTGATCATGATAAAGTTCTGTATGGTCTTAAAATTAGATTTCAACTTCAGAGGAATGATAATGAAAATCGATTGCTTTTTGGTGTTGGTAGTGCTTTTGGTGAACAGAATAAATTTGTAATTGAGGAGATGAGTTGGTATATCAGTGAATATACTCCTAATCTTAAAACAGAAGAGATGTTGAATCGAAGACTTAACTCAAAGAAACCACTCAGTGTATCATACCTCAAAAGAAGATGTCAACACGTTAAACTCAACCAAACTACTTACACGTGGAATTTGGGTGTTCTGGAAGGAAAGCCACGATATCTGTGGATCATTTTTAAAAAGCCAGATGGTGATACTGCGACTGATAAGAATAATGCATTGAGTGATAATGCTAAGGTGAAACAACTTCGCGTTTCTCTAGATGGAACATTTTATCCACGAGATAGATTGGAAATTAATTGGGAAAAAAATGATTTTGCTGAAGCATACAAGTCTTACCAAAAGGTGTGTGAAAGTAATGGAAATAAAGAACCTATTTTGGATATGACAGCATTTAAAAGTTTGTATACAATCTATGCGTTTGACCTGAGTGCGCAAAAGGAAACTATAAAGTCTAATCGAGTGGATACTTCCCTATACATTGAAAGAGGAGAGAGTGAAGAAGTTGATACATATTGTTTGCTTTTGGAAGAAACAGAATTGCAGATTAATACAGATAATGGTGTGATGATTAGTCTCACATAATTTTTTGTTAAATAAATGAGTGGCAAAGTACCAACTGGGGTATATGTTAATCAAATCAATCTTCATAAACTATCATCTTGTGTTCAAAATCAAAAGCCTTGCACGATTAACGTTAATACAATTCAGAGAAAAGGAGCAGTAAGAATTGATGTTTTGCTCACAAGAGAACAGGTTAAAATCTTGAATGACACTGGCTCACTTAAAATTAAAATGACAAAACCAATGTTGAAAAAATATTCAATAAGAGAGACGAGTGGAGGATTTCTCCCATTTCTAATTCCTTTATTTGCTGGTTTAAGTGCGGTTGGAGCATTGACGGGTGGTATTTCAACAGCGGTGAAAACTGCCAACGAAAGGAAGGCTCAACTCCAGGCTCAAAAAGAATTGGAAAGACATAACAAAGAGTTGGAGAAACAAATTAGTGGAAGTGGCGTAATTGTAGATTTTGCTGAAAAACTTGAAGGTCTGCCTGATAAAGCGAGATTGTTAGTTGGAGATATGCTTTCTTCTATTGCACAAGCAGGTGTAAAATTAACGAAAAGAGGTAATGGATTATATCTTTCTAATAAATAAATGAGCATTGATGAGTGGTTGGAAAAATTTGGAAAGAATACAACATCAAATTTACAACTTGTCAAATATTGTAAGAAATTAAAAATTCATAATGTGGTTATTTGTATGAGAGATGAATTAACAAATGTGCCGAAACATACAAAGAATATTATTATGAACTTAGAAGATAATAATGGGAACGGTTCTCATTGGGTTTGTATTTTTAAAAGTCAAGACAAATATTATTTTGATAGTTTTGGCCTTCCACCACCTGTTGAAGTTATAAAATTCTTACAGAATGGTGTTTATCAAACATTTCAAGTCCAAGAATTAAATTCCAAGTGTTGTGGTCAATTATGTCTATATGTGTTATTTCAACTCAACAAAAATAAAAAATTTTATGATATTAATTTTTAATCTAATATAAATGACTTATGTTGGTAAAGATGGTTCTATCTTTGGTGTATCTCAAGAACTGGATATTGATTTATCAAATTATTACACAAAGGCACAGGCTGAACGACATAAATATAATATAACCAAAAATATTAACATGAAAAATGCTTTTAAATTAAAAAATTATCCAAGCCCGACTGACGCGAATGACTTGGTGAGATTAAGCGATTTATCACAATATATATCCTTAAATAAAACGGCTGTGTATTCCAAAGATACAGAAGTGTTGATATTATCTCCAGGTCATACAGAATTCACAGTTCGAATTAAAATAAATTTTTATAAAGAAGGGCGTATCGTTTGTATGAGAATAGAACAATGGGGGTATGATATGAATGATTTAGGGTATAATTGGTCATTTAAAATTAACCTCGAAGACCTGGAACAATTAAATCAGTCTCGTAAGGAAGAATATTATCCACTTGGTATCGAGAATGAGTTTTGTGGGTCCACGATTAGTAAACAACAAATAAAAGAATTTAATAAGGGTAAATATAATAATGGTTTTGCCCTTGTTTATCTCATGAAAACAGAAAAAACAGGATTATATATAATAAGTAAGGAAATACAAAATGATATAACTATGGGAAGATGCGGAGGTGTTTCGTGCCATAATATTATTCTAACATATATTTCTAATACATAAATGACAGCAAGAAGGCTTCAAGAAAATTATCATTTCTGTGTCCAAGCATACCTTCAAGAAAAGGGTATTCGGTATTTTAATAAATATGTTCTACAACATAAGAATGAGGTATTTTCAATAAAAGATTGGCATTATGCTGATGTTGATAAACTGACAACTTTAGATTTAATTAGAATGTTAAATAATGAAAAAATTATAAAGTTAAGAAAAGGTAAGGCTCTTTTAGAAATTCAAAAGAAATTTTATTGGTTTCCTGTTGTAAAAAGAATTATTTTCGATGCAGGAATAACAAGAAATCCTGATGAATATATGTATAATATTCTATGGGGTGTAAACGATTCAAGGATAGTAAGGGATGAGGAAGGAGTTGAAGAAGAGAGGGAAGAGGAGGAAAAGGAGAAGGAGGAGAGGGAGAAGAAAGAGAAGGAGGAAAGAGAGAAGAGAGAGAAGGAGGAGAGGGAGAAGAAAGAGAAGGAGGAAAAAGAGAAGAGAGAGAGGGAGGAGAGGGAGAAGAAAGAGAAGGAGGAAAAAGAGAAGAGAGAGAGAGGGAGGAGAGGGAGAAGAAAGAGAAGGAGGAAAAAGAGAAGAGAGAGAGGGAGGAGAGGGAGGAAAGAGCGAGACAAAATAAATATCAAAATATGGAAACCAGTGAGATTCAAAAAAGATTGGTGGTATTACAGAAAATAACTCAACCCACCGAGGAGGAAAACAAAGAATTGACAAGTCTATTTGCAATATTTTCTTCAAGACTATTGACATCGTCAAGCTATTCATTTTAATTCAAGTTTTTTCTTAAATAAATGGAGGAGAGAGTGAAGGCATTTCTTAGGATTCTTTATGTTTTAAAAATTAAGATTCAAATGTGCATGTTGGAAACTAAAAAGGTTTTTGCACTCTGCAGGACTTTTTCACATAAATAAATGAGTTATTGTCTCAAATGTAAAAAGAAAACTAATACTAAAAATATTTCATATATTAAAAGTAAAAAATAACAGGGTTATCCAAAAAGGTATATGTTCGGTGTGTGGTTCAAAAAAAAAATCAATTTATCTCCAAACACAAACTCGGAGGAGATATACAAAAGTTTTTATCAGGAAGTAAATTTACAACTACTGGAATACCAGGGGAATTACATCTTCCAGGGTATTCTTTCTGTGGTCCAGGCACAAACTTGGATAAAAGATTAGATGAGGCAGACAATCCTAAATCCTGGAGTCAGCCTATCAATAGAGTTGATGAAGTGTGCATGAGACACGATATTGATTATGGGAATACCACAACGTTGGAAGAAAAGCATGAAGCCGATAGAGAAATGTTGTATAATTTGTCTCTGATACAAAATCCAACCTTGAGAGAAAAAGTTGATCGGTTCATTGTGAAGAAGATGATCAGTGCTAAATTGAAACTTGGACTTGGAAATTCAAAAAACTTGTAAGCTCTAATGATGCCATTAAGACTGAAGAGCAATTAGCTGATGAATTACATAAACCAATATTCACAAAGTTTCAGAGAAGGAAAGTTTATTCCAAGGAAGTAGATTATATCTGGTCTGCTGATTTGATTGAACTCAATAATGATAAGGGGTACAAGTATGCTTTAACCGTTATTGATTTGAGGAGTAGATATGTGTGGGTTGTCCCTTTAAAAAACAAAACAGGTAATACTCTTATGTTAGCTTTTCAACAGATATTTAATAAAAGTAAGAGAAAACCTAAAAAATTGTGGACTGATGAGGGTAGAGAGTTTTATAACAAGACATCTATGAATTTTCTAAAAAATAACAGTATTACATTATACAGTACCTTTAATGAAGGGAAGGCAGTTGTTGTTGAACGTTTTAATCGTACCTTAAAAGAGAGACTATATAAAAAATTCACACAACTCAGTTCACAACAATGGTCATCTTTTATTCAGGATATTGTGGATAAGTATAATGACACGATTCACACGGCAACAAATATGAAACCATCAGAAACATTTACAAAATTAAAATATGAAAAAGAGATTAATGTCAGAAAACCTAAGTTCAAAGTTGGTGATATCGTAAGAATATATAGGTGGAAATCTCATTTTGAAAAAGGTTATACGAAAAGATGGACCAACGAGCTTTTTAAAATTGTTGATGTAATAGATACGGTTCCTTGGACTTATAAGATATATGATTTGGAAGGGGAAGAGATTTTAGGTTCATTTTATTCACAGGAATTACAAAAGACAAAGATAAATTGAAATTTTTTGACTCCGCCCCTTTTGGCTCCACCCAGACAAGCCCCACCCACACAAACCCCACCCACACAAGCCCCACACAAACCCCACCACACACAAACCCCACACAAGCTCCAATAAATTGAAATTTTTTGACTCCGCCCCTTTTTGACTCCACCCACACAAGCCCCACCCACACAAACCCCACACAAACCCCACCACACACAAACCCCACACAAGCTCCACACAAACCCCGCCCACACAAGCCCCACACAAACCCCACCACACACAAACCCCACACAAGCTCCAATAAATTGAAATTTTTTGACTCCGCCCCTTTTTGACTCCCACCCACACAAGCCCCACCCACACAAACCCCACACAAACCCCACCACACACAAACCCCACACAAGCTCCACACAAGCTCCACACAAGCTCCACACAAGCTCCACACAAGCTCCACACACACACAAGCTCCACCCATATTCACATAATTAGTGATTCATTAATTAGTTCCCCCACACACAACATGTTTATTTAATTAAAAAATTATCCACCCATCCACACAAGCTCCATTCATCCACCCATCCACCCATCTCTCCACCCATCTCTCCACCCATCCATTGATCCACACAAACCTCATCCACATTCGCCCCTCCCACATAAGCTCCACCCACATAAACCCCTGCCCACACAAGCCCCACCCCCCTCCTCCCCCCTCTGCGCCCCCACCTTTCACCCACCCCCTCCCTCATCCCCCCCCCCCCCCTCCCCCACACACACACATGGGGAGGGGAGGGATGGGATGAGGGGGTGATGGGTCATTGGGGGGGCGCACCTACCCTCCCTTCATGTTTTGATCCTCTTCTTGTAATTGTATACAAAACAAATATAATTTATTAATATTGAAAATATTAAATATTCATTTGCGAGAATGTATAATCTTTCCCAGCAATCTTCTCCAGATGTCTTGTGATTTCGAAATTCAGCTCTTATATTCTGTTTTGAAACAGAAAGTGGATAATAATTACATGGTAATATGAGTAAGCCTCGTTGACCACTGAATTAACACACCAGGAGGCCGACTCAGCCTGTCATCCTTTCAAGGTCAATAAAATTAATTCCAGTGTACTGACAAAACCGCGTTCAAACTAATAATGCAACCAACATTAGACGACATTCTAAAGAGAGAGTGATATTAATAATAATTCAGAAATATTTACCTCCAGAAAATCATGTGTTGTACAAGATTGCTTCAACAGCTGATGTTGTGCGATAGTGCTGAAAAAAAAAAATAATAAGTCAAGGGTATAGATGAAGAGACAGACAGACAGGGAAAGCAACACACACACACACACACACACACACACACACACACACACACACACACACACACACACACACACACACACACACACACACACACACACACACACACACACACACACACACACACACACACATAGACACATAGACACACGTGTCTCACCATTGGTTTAATTCATTCGAGATCAGAGACCAGTCATTATAAATCATTGATCTCTTCAATAAGAGCAGAGAGAGGTAGGTAGAAAGACAGACACACATACACACGTGTCTTACCATTGGTTTAATTCCTTCGAGATCAGAGGACGTGATAAGACTTCGTGCCACTCATTGAAAATGTCTTTCAATTCTCTTCTAAAATCATTGATCTCTTCAATAAGAGTATTAATTTCATGAACCACGTCGTGATACGTAAACTCAATTTCTTCCAATGCCCTGTCAGGGAAAAAAAAAAAAAAAAATATATATATATATATATATATATATATATATATATATATATATATATATATATATATCAGAATTATCATGATTTAATTAATAATCATTTGCTTCATCGTTCAAAGAGAAAACCAAACAAACTTACCAACTCTGTAGCAAGCTTTTGCCTTCATCGGAAGAAAGATCATCCATGTCTCAGTTGTAAAAATGAAAATCCCGTCTGGCAGAAACTTTGTCTGGTGAATCACTTATAAGGCAACGACGAGGAAATTCCCTAAGCATTGGGTGCGGCCACAGGAAATGACAGCTTGGAAAATAACTGGGCGATTGTATGAATCATTTACAAAACATACTTAAAATGGTTTTGATTCAAATGTTTTCAGTTCGTGTTCTGAGATAAAATATAAACACGAGACCTTGTCTCACAGAATAGTTCCTATTTTTTCACAGCATGACTGTCTAAAACCACACAGCACGACCGTGTCAAAAAACACTTCCTCATTTTCACGGCATGAACTGAAAACATTTGAAACAAAACTTTTTTATGGCGTGGTTTATACACAAAAATGATTTGCAACTCGGGTGGTGGTCAGATGAGATCATTAAGAGAAGTTTATCATTTCATAATGGCACAAAAGGGGTATCTTAAAAAATATAAAGATTCAAATGTTTTGTTTGTCAATATTTTAGATGGGGATTATTGTGCAAAGAAAATTAAACTATTGAAGGAATTTGAGAATGAACAAATCTTTATAGGTTCAATGAGTGAGCTGATCAACCTCCAGGTTAAAGGGGAGACAAATAAATATACCTTGGGATAGCCTGGTTATATATATATACAAAGCCTGGTGTTGGCTTAGTGGTTAGGGTGGCGGCTTGGGATCCCAGTGTCCTGAGTGCGAATCCCGCTCAGCTGCTGAATTAACACCAGGGGGTTGACTCAGCCTGTCATCCTTCCGAGGTCGGCGAAGTGAGTACCAGTGTACTGGGCCGGTGTATACCCCGGTTAGAATAGGTGTACCATATCCCTGTGTTGTAAGAGGCGTCCAGGAAGGATATCCGACCATAAAACATTGCCTCACAAAAAGCCAAACCCCTGCACAGCAGGGAAAAACGGATAAAAAGGGGGTTTATTTTTAGGGAAAAAAAAAAGGGAATCGCTGAAAATCCCCCATTCATTTACATGGGGAAAAGTGAGCTAGAACCAGTATATTCACCCTACTCACGTATTATCATTGGAAATTTTTGTAACTTCGCATATCAGAGGCCTATCGAGGTCCTTTTCAGCATATACAATTTTGAAGGTCAAGGTCAAAGGTCAAGGTCACTTTGTCGCAAATCAGGGGAGTCGACGAAACCCTTATTTTTTGAGTAATTTTGATCGGATCGTCTTCAAACTTCATGGGAATATAGTTCATGGTCTGGCGCTCAGCTGCTTAATTTTTGGTGGCGATTGGCCTTGACCTTCATATGTTTTTTTTTGTTTTTTGTTTTGTCTGTAATCACGTATAAATCACTCTGCAGAGCACAGTTATCATTGGAAATTTTTGTAACTTCGCATATCAGAGGCCTATAGAGGTGTGTTTCAGCGCATAAAATTTTGAAGGTCAAGGTCAAAGGTCAAGGTCACTTTGTCACAAATCAGGGGAGTCGACTAAACCCTTATTTTTTGAGTAATTTTGATCGGATCGTCTTCAAACTTCATGGGAATATAGTTCATGGCCTGGCGCTCAGCTGATTAATTTTTGGTAGTGATTGGCCTTGACCTTCATGGTTAGCACCTCAGGTCAAACATATTTGACCCCAAGGTCAAATTTTCAAGTTTTAGGAACCATATCGTGTAGTACCTCAAATTGAACATCTCAATGAGTGCTTTCTAGATATGTCAAGCTTGAGACATTATGACGTCATTTGGTGATGTCATGAGACAAACGCACATTTTTCATGGTTACTCTGTAGAACGATTCTCATTGGAATCTCTCGTAGGCAGATATTCTTCAAGGAGTCGCCTCCTGGTGGATAGCAGCTCTGTTCACCTCAGTGTGACCTTAAAGAAGTCACATGTGGTCACCTTTTGGCAAGATACGGGTCACCCTGCGGGTGACATTGGTTTATTTGTTTGTTTGCTTGTTGATTATTTATTCTTTTTTTGAGTGATGCTGTTGTGGTGATCATGCTTGTTTGCCCTGAATGTTAGGAAAGGTCCTTTTCGTTTTATCTGGAGTGGGTTGGGCAGTTGAGGGGGTTGGGGAGGTCCTGGTTAAATTAATTTTTGATTCAACAGTCAGTCCATGGGTAATTTATTCATTATCACTAAATTCTGCAACACTATTTTGAGGGTATTATGCATAGAAGCCTGGTGTTGGCTTAGTGGTTAGGGTGGCAGCTTGGGATCCCAGGGTCCTGAGTTCAAGCCCCGTTGGCTGCTTGAATTTCGCTTGAATTAATACACACCAGGGGGTTGACTCAGCCTGTCATCCTTCCGAGGTCGGCGAAATGAGTGCCAGTGTACTGGTCCTGGTGTATGCCATGTTTAGAATAGGTGTACCATATCCCTGTGTGTCGTAAGAGGCGACCAGGGTTGGTGTCAGGAAGGGCATCCGGCCATAAAACATTGCCTCAAGAAAAAGCCAAACCCCTGCACAGCAGGGAAAAATGGCTGTAAAAACGGTCATTTTTTTTTATGCATAGAAATATTATATTTCTATGGTATTGAAGTTGACAAGCGAATATTGAGTACATTAACACTTGTTGAAGTGTTATTCCATGATCTGTTTAAATATAAGGTTCTACATAAATTATTATTATGATGACAAGAAACACCCACTCCCTGAGGGGTAGAGTGGGGGGGGGGGATGTGGCAAATATATTGTTTCGTGTCTTGTAATCCTCCCTCTCTCCAGCAGGGATCAGTAAATCACTTGCACTGTGCCACTGTATGTCCAGGGTTAAATCATAAGCCATCCCCCCCCCTTCCTCACTTGGTGGGGGGGGGGGGGGGTTGTGCCCATGACCTAACCCTGAGTACCCCCAGCACATATGCAAAATTTGTATTCAATATTTTCAAGATATCAAAACCTCCACCACCAGAAAATCGATAATTTCCTGCAATTTTATTTTATGATATTTTCTCGAATTAGAACGTTTTGAAAATTCATGGTGCCTCCTTATTGGTGCTATATATTGTTTTGGCCCTATCTGTCAATGGTGACGAATCACTTATAAATTAAAAATTCTCATATATCCGGATCAGGAACCAGATCTTCACGAAAATCTAATCAATTCGCCTCGTCATACCCCCAACCTGTCCACCAAGTTTAGTCCGAATTCATCCATAACATTTTGAGATATCATGCGATATATCGTTTTTAGTTAGTTGATGAACATTAAAGGTCCCACAGTATCCTTGGTGAAGAGTAGGCGAGCTATCGCCAGCACCCTGAACAAATTTGGAATTCCTGTCACATTCAATCCAACATCAAGCCAAGCTTGGGCCAAAAATGTTCTCCAGCAGATCCTAGAAGAAGGTGTGGGGGCATTAGTGTAGTAGTTGTAGTAGTAGCAGTAGTAATTGTAGTAGTAGTTTGATATAATCTGTTTCTTGATTGTAAATGCATGGAAAGTAATATCATGTAGACACCGAGATCATCAATGCATAAATGTGCTGTATCTGGCCTGGTTAACAGCTCCCAGCATCTCTGCCTGACTGGAGAGCCGTGGGCTGCAGCGGTGGAGTACTTGTAGAGTCTGTTGTAGCTGCTGCAGCAACTCTTGCTGCACCTGCTCCTGGCATTGCAACTCCAGTTGCTGTAAGAATATGAAGAAAGGTATGATCGAGGAAAGTTTTGAAGATGGAGAAGAGGAATCTGTTATAAAGGTTGAATCAATAAACATTCTTTAAATATGGTATGAGGAACAATTGTTCGAGCTTTGGGTGAAAAGGCAATCTCGAGACATGTACAAATTATTATTACTAGTACGTGCCCGTAAAAAAAATAATAATAAAAAACTAAAAAAATAAATAAATATTCAAACTGCGAGCAACAAACAACAACCACACAGGCCGTTTCTTCGCTCTCGCATGCCCGTACGTGTGTGGCCCAGAAGTTCGAATATTATTCGCAGTTACGATTATTCGCAATTTAGTTTTAATACCCAATTATTCAATTAGCGCCAACGTATTTTACCTTTTCGCAATGTCGTGGCAAGGAAAAACAAAAAGAGAAGAGAAGAGAGAGAAAAAAATTACTTCCTGGTTCGGAGCATACCAGCACTCTGATGTTACCGAAATTTATACACCGTCTAATATGAAAACGATTAGAACTTGGGGCATTGTGTTTATCTATAAATGCGCATAAGAAATCGAGAAATTATTAGAATACACGAAGTCATCATTATCCGGAAGTCCGTACGCTGTAACCCGTAATGGATCTGGAAGTCCGTACATTGTAACCCGTAATGGCGAACGTGGTTGAGCTTCCCTTCCCCATCGGCCACGCCCACGCAACAACGTGTCTTCTCATTGGTTTGGTAAATAAATGGCCATAACTTGGGAAGCACTTGTCCGATTAATATCAAACTTTGAAAAGGCACATACTCAGGGCCCCAGCAATATACCTGGCAAGTTTCAATTAGATCGGACCAGCGGTTGGCGAGAAACAGCGGTCACAGACGCGCGCACACACACACACACACACACACACACACACACACACACACACACACACACACACACACACACACACACACACACACACATTGCTGGAATTATAGATAGATTATTTTTAAAAATTTATTTATTATTATTATTATGTGACTGTCATGTTTGTGTGGCCTTATTGAGGAACTGCAACATTTAACAATTCTTGTTTATTCATCATTAATAGATAATGACAAGTTAACTATTCAAATTACAGGGAAATGGGGGGGGGGGGGTTCAAAGTGTTCGAAACGAGATACAACAGTTCAAGAATACAAGCTTTTTATGATTTTTTCAAAACATAAGCATAAATAATGAGTCAGGAAATATTTTTTCTAACGAATAATATACACTTATGGAATGAATAATAAAAATAACCCCAGTGTGTCTTGGATTATTGTAAATACCTCGTTCGTAGAACCATTTTGAACATTTCTCATCTGTATAAGAAAATACATGGAGAGAAATATTGTTGTTCCTCTCCGAGTTTATTCAAACCTGCAAAGCCCATTTCATATTCTCAATTTCTTGTTCGAAATCCTCTTCCACAAGATCTCGTGCTCGTGCTTCCAGTCGCAACCTTTTATCCAGGGTGAACTTGTCATTTTGAAACGCTAGGGAGAGCTGTGTGAATGCAGTCTGACAGAAGAATGTGACACAGACACACACACACACACACACACACACACACACACACACACACACACACACACACACACACACACACACACACACAGTAATTTTCTGAATAGGAAAATATTTTCTTTAAGTAAGAACATTTTTCGTGACAATAAAACCATGAGCAACTTTTTCCAGCCAAAAGAAAAATTGTCATTGTTTTCATGTTTCACGAAAATTACTTCTGGCAGTATTGTATTTGAGTGTGTGTGTGTGTGTGTGTGTGTGTGTGTGTGTGTGTGTGTGTGTGTGTGTGTGTGTGTGTGTGTGTGTGTGTGTGTGTGTGTGTGTGTGTGTGTACATGTGAGCACACATCTATAATCTACTCCTTTTTCAAAACTATACTGTGAAATGTTCCATATGAATTATTCAATGTAACATACAAGAATGATCATTTCTGTTTGGGAGAAATTGTCTTTATTTCAAAGTATAAAAAATAACTTATTGCAATGATGGACTACGAAAAGATCACTTCAACATTTCCCAGGATGTCTTTGGTCAATACCGATGTATGGGGAGAACAACTTACCTCAACTTGTTGTTCATTGAGTGATGGACTGCATGACAGACAGCAGTTACATCAACTCATTAATACCAGGCTGTGTATTTCAATGGAATTTACACAAGCACTTATAAGGTAGTTATAATGTGAACCAACAATCTCAATACACACTAAGTCAGCCTTAGCTATGACTGCAATACAGGACTTAAAACTGGTCATACATGATATTTCCGATGCTGAAGAACTAAAGAGCTGTCAGGATAGCCTAGAAGGTATGCATGCTCAACTCTGAGCTGTTTAGTCTGGGTACGAATCCCAGTCCAGCTATAAACTGTCAAGCTGGTATTTTGCATGCATGCACATTCGCAGGTGGTGAATTGTGTCAATGTGTGTGCAGTCCCTCAAATGGACAATTAAATTGTATCCCTCGGATGGACATCCCATCTGCTGACAATAGTTGGGAGATGATAAAAATTGCATAGTCGCCTTCTTGAAGAGTAAGGGAGTTATTACCGGAACCCTGAACAAATTACAAATCTCTGCACACTCAGTCGACTATCCTGTGTTGGATTGGCAACCCAATCCATCCTGGATTATATTATTATTAATAATATAATTTATTATTAATAATAATAAAGAAATTGCTTCAGCAGAAATTATGCTCTGTATAGAGCATGGTGCATAAGAAAATAATGAACCAAACTTCAAAGTGTTTACTTTACTTCAATTCCAAGCTTAGACTTTGCAATCAAGCTAAAAGTATTTTACTTTTCAAAAAAAAAAAATATTGCCTCATGCCAATTTCAGTGTTTAATGTGAATGTAGAAACGTTTTCTCTATGAAAATGACTATCTCCCACTTGCAAACAGAGTTTGCAATATTTAAGTGAATTTACTACAATGAGAATTCCAGGGGTATTAATAATGTGGTTTACCCAGTATTGATGTGGTGAGTTGTGTCATTGTTTTTGGAAAAAATGATTTTGATTGCATGTCGCTGAAGCTGTGATTGTGACTGTTGATGAAAACTGAACTAGTGTTGAACGTATGCTGAAGGAGACCTGCAGGGCTGTAACTTGAGACTTTGCAGAAGTGAGTCAGAAACATTGGCTGCAGCACCATGGGGTCTTTGTTGTTTTTCAAAGCCATCATCTGCTTTGGAGTGTGGAAAAATCATACAACAAATCAAAAATCAGTCACTGTAAAATTCCGATAAGTAACACACATGACAAACTCAGTAACCATGAAAGTCAATTCGACAGCTTGGCTGTCACTTCCAGGACATCCCTTAATGGTTTTTGGGGGGAGAACCTTTTGAAGTCTAATGATGATGTCATTGGGAGATTGTTTTTTTTAGATGTGTGCTGGTGAAAATTATATCTTCTGTTGATATTTACAGAATAATTATTTAATTGCTGTTAATCTTTTCTTATTGAGATACTTGCTCTTTTAGCCTAAAACTATGATTTCACTAAATCAATTTTTCATCATACGACTGTCCTCTGCTGCAGATCCTACATCAAGATAATCAAAAAAAAAGTGGGTATGATTCTGAATAAAGTCAATACCTGAGGGGTACCTGGCTGTGTTTTGTTGTCTGTCACTTATTGAGATTACTTTTCACAGAAAGAAAAAAAAAATTGAAAAATAAGAACATGGCAAAAATTACAAATGTGATCAGAATTTGTGTGAAGCGAAGTGAAGCTCTATGCACAGATGTGTCTTGGATTGAAGTGAAGCTCTACGCACAGGTGTGTCTTGGATTGAAGTGAAGCTCTATGCACAGGTGTGTCTTGGATTGAAGTGAAGCTCATCAGGATGGCAACTGTTTATAAAGAGTAACTAAATCGAATAATGAGAAAGTGATACGTTACCTTTACTGATTATGTTTACATTAAAACCTACAAGTGCACTCTTTGACATCGTGACGTTGCCAGATATGGCTCTGCCCACTTTAGTACATCATTATACATACTTGTATAAAGTTTGATTTAAATCCCTGTACCCAGATTCAAAATATTAAAATAATTTTGGCTGCCAGACCATGCATCCGATCAGGTTGAAATTTAAAACATATATTCCCCATCAGTACTAGATCATAATTTTGATGTTTCATGTCGAATGATGAAGCGGTTCAAGAGAATTATTTTATTTTCGTTCAATCCAATATGGCTGCCAGACCATATGACCTATTAATTATTTGTGAATACCCTGATATTCCCAAGGCAATTGGGGACATACAGGTGAAGTTTCTCCTCGATTTATCAAGTTGTTCTGGAGAAGAATATTTTTGTGATTTTGTTTTTAAAGTGGCGGTAGTAGGAGCAGAGACCCCAAAAAACCCATACCTGTTTGACGTTATGGGGTACGGGCCACTCCTCCACTGCTGTAATTTTACCTGGGTTGGTTTTCACCCCGTCGCGGCATATCACGTGTCCGAGATAGGCCACTTCCTTTGCGAACAAAGTACATTTCTCCGGGCTCAACTTCAACCCTGCCTGCCTGAGGCGCACAAACACCTGGTCCAAATTAGCTATTGCCTGGGAAAATGTTTTAGCGTGTACCAGGATGTCATCCAGGTACACCAGGCATGATTGCCATGGCATGCTGCCCAGCACACGCTCCATCAATCTCTCAAAGGTGGCGGGGGCATTGCACAAACCGAACGGCATCACAGTGAACTGATACAGTCCCTTCCTTGTAGAAAATGCTGTTTTCTCCTTCCACGTCTTGTCCATCTCCACCTGCCAATACCCACTCTTGAGGTCCAAAGTTGAAAACCATTTAGAGCCTGAAACGGCATCGAGGGTATCGTCAATTCTAGGCAGGGGATAGGAGTCTTTGAGTGTCACATTGTTAAGTTGGCGATAGTTCATGCCAAACCATGTGACCTATGGCATCATAGGTGGAGAACCTTTTGTTCTTCATGGATCGGCCATCATTACTGCAATGTTTCGCCTCGATCTGTTCAGCCGTTTATGAGAAGATTTTTGAAGGTTTTATGTTAAAAAAAAAAAACATATGGCTGCCGAACAACGTGACTAATGACGCCACCATTTTTTTTCCACCACACAATTTAGCCTCGAGATGACGCTCAAATAAAGCGTTCAATGTATGCAATTGACATCATAATGAAACCACCTATGACCATCAAAAAAATCACACTTGTTTCCCCAAGGAGAGGATGTGACATGTGCGAAGTTTCAATTTTTTCCATGGAGACGTTTCGGAGTGACAGAGGTACAATTTTTTTCCTTTTTTTCCAACATGGCTGCCACACCACATGACCTATGATGTCATAATTATCATTAGAGCATTCTACACAAGATGTTGCACCTACGGTGAAAATTTTGTGTCAAACGGATAAGCAGTTGCAGAGCAAACAGATAAAATTAGCATGGATGGACGTACATACTGACAGAGAGGCCAAAAACAATGCGTCCGGTGACTTCATCAGGGGAGGAATAAAAACTTTTTGTTTGAATAATTACTTGTGTGTGATAGTTTTCAGTTTGTCCAGATTGACAAGACTTTTGTTTTCTCTTTAACCCATGGACTTCTTCTTGAGATTGAAATATTAACAGTTGTTTTTTATCGAGGGGATTGAATATATATATATATATATATATATATATATATATATATATATATATATATATATATATATATATATATATATATATATATATATATATATACACACACATACATACTACATATATACACATATACATGTTACAAAGCAGGGGTGTCTGTATGTCTGTCTGTCTGTCTGTCTGTCTGTATGTCTGTCTATCCACGAATTACTCCCTCAGTTTTGGGAATAGCCCCACCAAACCTTCTGTGGAACCTTTTGGGGTCGCAGCGGATGTCCTAATGTGGGTAGCATGTTTCATAAACATGGTACCTCAATGCAATTATGATTTTGAGTTTCCATCCGTATGAAACTGCTCCTTACCCGGATGTAATGGCAGAACAGCATTTATCTTAATTTACCTCATGAGTGTTTGTGACACTGTATTTTGTTATATTAATGGTGTAATATTAAGTTGTAATTGGAAATGATGCTGTTTGAAATGAAAATATTGAGAGATTGAGTTTAAAGGACAAATCAGGAAATGATGCGAGGGTTTCCACCTGTGACATTCACGGAATTGGCATTGCAGTTTCACCATTGACATCATTGAAATATTACCCATCTTACTTCTGCTCGGGTCAGCGGCAGCAAGTTTTTTTTTGCCAAAGTGCTTCACGAACCGGCTGTCCATGCCTGACATTCAACTGAAGCTGCAATAGGAATGTGGAATTTATTGGTTCATAGTTTGGCATTCACTGTTTCCACATTGTTTGCACCTGGGCTACCTCCCATGCACAGCTTAGGTACCTCGCTAGTGTGTGTGTGTGTGTGTGTGTGTGTGTGTGTGTGTGTGTGTGTGTGTGTATAACCACACCAGCATAGCATGGGTACTGGAGCACAGACATCATCCCAACCACACACATGTACACATACACACACATATTGGTAAAAGGAAGAAGTAGCACACTGAGCAATAAAATAATTCAAACTTAAATTCTTTATTTAAAGCCTGCCGTTTCAAGAACAAACGAGTTATCTTCATCAGAGGCATTGAGAGTGGTGTGACTGTAACACCCTTAAGTTCCGTTGGGGACAGTTCACATCAATGATTGGTCAAAGTCCTAGCCGATCACAAGGCTTCCTTGCAATTGAATGACCTCTGCTTAAAATGAGTGAAATTAAATATTTTTGAAAACTTCGAATTATTCTCACTCAGATTTCAACATCACCGTAATCACCGTAATCAACATTATCAGGTTGTTGAAACTTTCTTTACATACGATGATTTGTTAAACCGGCTATCACTGGGTGGCACTATGTGATACACATTTACATCGAGAGAATTGGGGTCTTCCCCCACGTTGAACTCCCTCCCCCAGATATGCGACCCAGAGATAAACCATACTTGGGATACACTTTGGCGACATGTCAATGGTTGGATTTGGTTCAGTAGTTTTTTAAAGGTTTTTTTTAAGCATCTATAAATGTCGTACCCCGCTATTCGCAGATTCACTATTCACGGTTGATAAAATGTGACCTGCTTCTACATTTGTGGTCCTGTGCTTCACGTATTCGCGGTTTTTTTTTCACGTTTTCGCCATTTTTCATGGTCGTATTCCCAGTTTTTCACGGGTGTTTTTACATTGTTTTGCAGGCGTATTTGCAGTTTCGCAGTTTTTCATGGGATTTTTGATTTTCCTTTATGAATCATGAATTGCCAGGAACCTATCCACTCCCCTTTTTCCCATTGATAGTCACGGATTTGACATTTGTGGCATTTTCCAGGAACATATCCCCCACGAAATAGCAGGGTCCAACAGTACACAAATCCAGTGTGTGTGTGTGTGTGTCTGTGTCTGTGTCTGTGTCTGTGTCTCTGTCTGTGTCTGTGTCTGTGTCTGTGTCTGTGTCTGTGTCTGTGTCTGTGTGTGTGTGTGTGTGTGTGTGTGTGTGTGTGTGTGTG
>NC_140965.1:77028819-77071319 GCF_056783735.1 Eptatretus burgeri
AGAAGCTTCGAGATTGATAAATAAACCAAGTTTTGAGAGAGAAGAGGTTTTTTCAGAGAACTTTTCTGCAATTCATATGAAAAAGGAAAGTATTGTAATGGATAAACCAATTTATATTGGAACAGCAGTTCTTGATTTATCAAAGATATTGATGTATGATTATTTGTATAATGACTTAAAGAAAGAGTATGGTGAAAATGTTTCATTGTTGTATATGGACACTGATAGTTTTATCCTCGATATAAAAACTGATGATGTTTATGAAGATATGAAGAAAAATATTGGAGTATATGATACAAGTAATTTCAGCAAGAAGAGTGAGTTATTTTCCAAAAAGAATGAAAAGGTTATTGGTAAGTTTAAGGATGAGTTGGGTGGAAAAGTAATGAGTGAGTTTATTGGATTGAGAGCAAAGGCATATGCTTATAAGTATGGTGATCAGATTGATAAGAGGTTAAAGGGAATAACGAAATATGTAATAAAGAAATCAATAACTTTTAGAAATTATTATAATTGTTTGATGAATAAGAAAGAAGAATACAGGAAAATGAATACAATGAGAAGTTATAAACATAACATATATAGTGAAGAAGTAAATAAAAAGGCATTAGGAGCCTTTGATGATAAGAGATTTATTTTAGATAATGGAATAGATTGTGTTCCATATGGATATTGTATGATAGAGTGAATAGAATAGATTGTGTTTTAACGATGGGAAGATGGGTTAGGGTTTTTTAAGGGCTACCGCCGCATTTTTTTCGCAATATATAAATGGTTAAACCAAGTATTAATCAAACTAAAGAGTGGAGAAAATCTCAGTCTTGGTATATAAATGGAAAACATAATGAATGTGAAAAATATCAAATAAGTCTTATTGAAAAAATAACTAAAACAAAGGTAGATAAAACAAATAAGCGAATCAATTTAAAAAGTAGTAAGTTAGAGGATGTAAAGAAAAAAATGAATATCCTTGAATGGACTGAAAACTTTGATGGTTATCAATTGAACAATGAAAAAACAATTTACTATAATCTCAAAATGATATGTGGCTCAGGAGGTGGTCAAACAAGAGCATTAAGAGAAGTTTATCATTTCGTAATGGCACAAAAGGGGTATCTTAAAAAATATAAAGATTCAAATGTTTTGTTTGTCAATATTTTAGATGGGGATTATTGTGCAAAGAAAATTAAACTATTGAAGGAATTTGAGAATGAACAAATCTTTATAGGTTCAATGAGAGCTGATCAACCTCCAGGTTAAAGGGGAGACAAATAAATATACCTTGGGATAGCCTGGTTATATATATACAAAGCCTGGTGTTGGCTTAGTGGTTAGGGTGGTGGCTTGGGATCCCAGTGTCCCGAGTTCGAATCCCGCTCAGCTGCTGAATTAACACCAGGGGGTTGACTCAGCCTGTCATCCTTCCGAGGTCGGCGAAGTGAGTACCAGTGTACTGGGCCGGTGTATACCCCGGTTAGAATAGGTGTACCATATCCCTGTGTTGTAAGAGGCGTCCAGGAAGGGCATCCGACCATAAAACATTGCCTCACAAAAAGCCAAACCCCTGCACAGCAGGGAAAAACGGATAAAAAGGGGGTTTATTTTTAGGGGAAAAAAAAATGGAATCGCTGAAAATCCCCCATTCATTTACATGGGGAAAAGTGAGCTAGAACCAGTATATTCACCCTACTTACGTGATTACAGACAAACAAAAAAATAATAATAATAAAAAAAACATACAAGCTGACTAACATATCTTGCAAAAACTTCGTTTTGGCAAGATAACAAGCAGTCATAGACTGGTACTTACAAAATCGTCAACTTGACCTCTGACCTTGTCAAATAAAAGCTGTCTCTCGAGAAGGTAGCGACGCAAACCAGAAGTTTCTACGATGATTCTGTACCAAACCATCAAAAATCGAATGTTTGACCTCACTGTGACTTTGACCTTTGACCGATTTTGACCAAAATCTAATCAGCACTAGCCATCACCTTCCTGAATCACGTGGTGTAATTTGACATTGGTAGCTTCTTCCGTTCTTGAGTTATCATGCCTACAAACAAACACACACAAACAAACACACGCGCACACACACACACACACACACACACACACACACACACACACACACACACACACACACACACACACACACACACACACACACACACACACACACACACACAAACACACAAACAGATGACAGAAGTCATCAATAAAGATTTCGTAAGTAATAAATACAATTTCACCTGCACTTCACATGTCTGTTTTAACCGCAGTTAGAAACTGGCCACAAACTAGAAGGGCACTCAAAAGAGCACATACCTCTGCCAGGCTGATTAGTTTACGTTTTGTATCCCACTGATAGGCCGGATCTGGATTTGGATCTGAACTAAAATTTAATCAGCTTGGTCTTGTCACGTAACCAACTCATCCACCAAGTTTTGTTCAAATCAGTCCTTAATTTTTTGAGATATTTTGCTATATATCATTTTAGCCCAATTACTCAATGTTGAAGAATTTTCGGATCTTCACCAAAATCGAATCAATTCTTCCTTGTTGCATACCCGACATGCCACCAAGTTTTGTCCGAACTTTCCACAACTTTTTTAGATGTCGTGCTAGATGTCATTTGAGCCTCATCACTCAATTTTGAAAAGTCATTTTCAAATTTCTCGGATACAGATCCGGATTCGCATCTTCACCAAAATGTTATAATTTCGTCCATGTCACATACCCAGGCTCCCCACCAAGTTTCACAAACATATTGTGATAATTTGTTCACAAACAAAAAAAAACAAGAAAGATGGCGTGCATAGCACGATAGTTGCAAAATCCATAAAACAAGTTTGACCTCAAAAATAATTGGTGGTTGACTTCAATGAGAAAATATGCAAATCCTTTTCAAATTTCAAGTTGATTGGATGAAAATTCATAATTTTAGAAATTCGGCCTATGTTGACTTTTTGGCCTATATTGACCTCAAAAATACTTGTTCATTGAATTCATTGACCTGATAAAATCCTCTTCAAATTTCAAATCGATGGGATGAAAATTGAGGATTTTAGAAATTTGACTTAAGTTGTTAACCTTTGGCCAAAGTTGACCTCAAAAATAATTGGTGGTTGAATTAATTGACCTCAAATATAAATTATCTTCAAATTTGAAGTCAATCAGATGAAAATTGAGGATTTTAGAAATCCTGCCTAAGTTGTTGACCTTTGACCTATGACCTTTTGACCGGTGTTGACCTCAAAAGTAATTGGTGGTTGAATTCAGTGACTTGATATGCAAATCCTCTTCAAACTTCTACTCAGTCAGAAAGAAATTTGACAAAGTTGGTGGCCTCTGGCCTATTCTTTCTAACCTGACCTTTTGACCTCAAAAACAATAGGCTTCTTGTTTATGATGAAATCTTCCATGTGGTGAAGTTTTGTGAAGATCGGTTTCAAATTGTGACCTGTAGGTGATTGACATACAAACAAACAAACAGACAGACATACAGACAGGCAGAATAACACACAAGACCAACCAATATACTTGAAAAATCTTCGATTTTCACAAGTAGCAAATAAGCAGACAAACAGATAGACAGGAGTGAAAGCAGAACCTCCATCCAACATCCACAGATGGGAACATGCCATTACATATGGAAACTGGCCACTTAGTAGAAACTGTCTACTTTACGAACTGGCCATAAAAGAGAGTTTTGCTATGTTTTGCTGCAGTGGTTCATTGGTTTTTACAATTGAAAAAAAGAAAAAGGGCAATCAGAGATTGTAGACCCTCGCCAGGACTTGTTTTGTGTGGCGTTTGTGTACTGGTGTGTTACGTAATTAATAAGAGACATAACTAGAACTGCCACTTTGTAACTGCTGGCAGTGATGACCGGGTATCAAGATGTTCCGCTTTGATGCAACTCCGCTTTGATCGGACACTTGACCCTGACCCATGACGTTCATTATTATTCAATTTAATTCAGAATGGGATTAAAATGAATTCAATTCAAATCAAATGGAAGAATAAATAGATACAATCCTGCATTGGAGTCACCAGAAAGAACCCAAAAAAGCAAAGATGAAGTCATCAGGAGGAACCTGGATAGCATTGAGGTTTCAGCTGCTACTCCTCCACACTCAAACCCATCCAGGTGCAGCCAAGTAAGCCTTATTCAAAAAAAAAAAAGAACCCAGATCAAAAATATTAAATAATTCTGGCTGCCAGACCATGTGTCCATTCAGGTTGCAACTTCAAACATTTATTCTCCACTACCATTAGATCATAATTCTGAAGATTCATGTTGATTGATGAAGTGGTTCAAGAGAAA
The DNA here is from genome assembly GCF_056783735.1 of Eptatretus burgeri. Taxonomy (NCBI): domain Eukaryota; kingdom Metazoa; phylum Chordata; class Myxini; order Myxiniformes; family Myxinidae; genus Eptatretus; species Eptatretus burgeri. Next base: position 77,033,148 of record NC_140965.1, read on the forward strand.
GAATTTTTTAAAGATTTTCGTTCAATCCAATTTGGCTGCCAGACCATGTGACCTATCAATTATTAGTGAATGCCCTCGTATTTGCAAGGCTTGGGGAACATTTGTGTGAAGTTTCCCCTCAATCTGTCCAGCCGTTCTGGAGAAGAAGGTTTTTTTTTTAATAGGTTTTAGGTTAAATCCAACATGACTGCCAAACCATGTGACCTATGATGTCATATGTGACGTTTTGTTCCTCTTGGATAGGTGGTCAAAATGTAAAATTTCGCCCCGTTTCTGTTCAGCCATTTCAGAGAAGAAGATTTTTGAAGGTTTAAAAAAAACAATAAAAAAAAAAAACAATATGGCTGTCGAAACATGTGACCGATGACATAATTTTTTTTCTTTTCTGTGGACCATTTTATTCCAAGAAGACCCTCAATTTTTATACCGATTGAATGTAGCATTATATTAAATATCCCAGAAGGACACGTACTCGACTCGAAACTATCTCGCCAAGGTTTGAATCTGCCCGAACTACATACTGTCGTCCTTGTGTTATTCAGGCAGAGTGATTCATCTACTGTCAATTGGATGGATGTTAAGCTTGGTGTCCTATCTGCTAATATTAGTTGGTTGATGATAAAGATCCCACGGTGTCCACTGTGAAGAGTGGATGGGTGGGTTATCGCTGGCACCCGAACAAAATTCGCCTACCAGGGGCACTGCATTAAAAGTATTGCAGCACCCCCACCGACATGATGCAAATCGCAGTCACGTGCTGCATATGAAAGAAAAATAATAATTTATTCCAAAGAGGGTTCTTCATAGCAAGACTTTATTTAACTTGTATTTAAGATCCACTAAAAGTTATGCAGTGCATGCAGATGGCTACACGCTGCCACATGTTCTCCTTTTATTGAGTCTCGTTACAGCTTCCTTTTCTTCTTTTGTATGCAGTGCATGGCTGCGAGTAGCATCATTGGCTGAGGGGGCACCGCTGTGCCGGAGATGGATTGCCCACTGTAGGTTAGAGCAGGAATTGGGAATTTAGTGAGCGTGCCAACAATAGCTTGCTAACTCATCGCAAATGATACCATGGGATTCATAATATCCACTAACTAATGTTGGCAGACAGGATACCCAATTTAACATCTCTCCGAGGGATGACACAAGCATTAATGAATTTCCTTGCTTGCAAAATGCCAGGTTTATAGCTGAGACGAGATTAAAACTCAAGCTCGACAGCTCAGTGACGAGTGTGCATCCCTCAGTACCCCTGTTCTTCATTGCACGGCCCACGAGCCACTGGCGGCTCCTGGTGACCTAAAGTGCGGCCCCTGACATGCGGCCGATAATAAATATGAAAACACCCCATCATAATCCGTCATGAATGCTATCAAATTGACCCAGTGGTTTAAAATGAGTGTTCCATCGTGAAACATAAAAGTTACGTAACGACATCAGGATATGGTTGCAGTGTACAAACAATTAAGCTTGCAGCCCAGTTAATCACAACGAAGAAAAGTATGTGGGGGAAAGGCCTAATAACAGCCATTATGGAGTCCTGCAGGCTGTGTGGCAGCTCTCACACTGATGTCTTCTCGGTAAAAGTGCCCCCCCCCTCTAAAAAATAGTGAAGATCACTGCTCGAGGCTATCCTGCCAGCCCACCTTACTGCAGCTTTTTCTAGCACTTTAATCTACTTGTGCATGATATATCTTCCACGATAACAATCCTTCTCTAATCATACCTTGTGCTGCTCTTGTGGATCCCAAATTAGGAAGGCAGGCTGGCACGTGCCGCAGAGGTCATGTTGTTATATGTGGAGCAGTTGAGGCGGACATGTGCACGTGAGCAGACTGAACTGTCTGAGCTTCGAAGACTCCTTCATGACAACACTCGCTCATCAGCTTCAAGCGCAGACAACTTCGGTATGTATCAAACAGAAAGCATGACACAAAACATGGAGGAGATCTTTAATACCTCAGTGCTTCCATTAAAAGTTATCGATCCTGGCTTTGTCCTTATGGATTATAACACCAGACTCCTCCTCGCTGTAATTGAGCATCAAAACCTGGAGGAGGAAACCATTTGTTGTGTTAATTGCTCTGCACAGTCAAATGGCTGACACCCTTTCAAGAACATTTGGAACAGGGTGTAGGTTGCCTTCCAACCATATCAAATGCAAGGCTTTACCTGAAAGAGTCAGTTGTTGTCCTTGTTCAAGAATGGAACTCATCAGACTAGAATTCACGAAAATTCCCTGAGAATTTGGCATGGGCTTATCAGATCGTTCAAGTCATTGCGAAACTCTCATTGCAGATGGGGGGGGGGGGGGAGTGGAAACTCTCCTTATTGAGGAGCTCAAAATCTAGTTGGATAATTATTTGTTATGCAAATTTTCACAGGTGTTGAGCATTGTTGTTTTTTGTTCTTGATTCTTAAACTAGCATTAGAATTTCATGTCTTCATACTCTTCGATTGTGATGATCCCTAAATATCTCTCTACTCTTACTCATAATAATAATAATATAATAATAATAATAATAATAATAATAATATTGTAATTTTGCATAACTTCTGTTAGTTTCACATGTTCTTTTATATCTTCTACTTTTCCAAAACTTTCTTGAGTTTAGCATAAAATAGACTGAAAAAGTCAAGTTAGTATGATGAGGGGCACTGGATCATTACCTTGGATGGATACAGTTTGTTTATTTATTTTCTTTGTAAACAACAACAGTGATTAAACAATGCCCTGAATCACTATGCCATCTTTTACAGCTGCTCTAGTTTCTGAGCTGTATAATTGTTGAAATTACATTCATCATATTTATTGGACAGCGATAGCAAAGTCTATCTTAAAACATACTCCATCATTGACATGTAATCATGTAACCTTCCATGAAGCCTTGTAACTACATGTCTATTAATCATGTACTGTTGGAACGTCAGGTGCATGCTGATTACACGTACATCTATTAATTATGTACTATTGGAATGTACCTTTAAAACCCATTGACCCTTTAAACTACTGAGACCCCGTAGACCCTTTAAGAAGATCCCCCAAAACCCATAAGACCCTTAAGACCCCAAAAATCCCTAAATAACATTGAGACTCTGAAGACCCTCAAGAGCCTTTATGAACCAAAGACCCCCAATACCCTTTCAGACCCTTAAAACCCTAAAGATCCTTTAGACCCTGGAGACACCTAAGACCCTTTAAGATCCAGAAGACTCTTTAAGACTCAGAAGACCCTTAAAACCCTTGAGACTTTTAAGACCCTTTAGACCCCAAATATCCTTTATGGGGTTTAGGGTGTCTGTGGGGGGAGTGGGCGGGGGAGGAGGACACAAATTCACTATGATAATAGCACCAAGAAAATACTCCAATTCACTATATGAATATCATAGAAGTGGTAGCATAGTAGAGTATCATACTGTTTGTGTGTTTAACTTTGAGGCAATCATTAAACGCTGGACAGAATTAATTGAAAATGGGGCGTTGTATTTGGGTGGCAGTAAAAAAATTAATTCTCCCAGAATTGGGAACGTTACAAGAATTGAGCCGCTGGATGCAATGAGTTGAACACTGGTGGTGGTACTCTTGGTGTGCATGGGAAAGTTTGACAGGCAAAACAAAAGCCATTGTTCCAGGGGTTCAGGGTTGGGGGAGGATCCAAAGTTTCTCTATGTAAATGTATTTCAAACAACACCACCTGCTGGTGACTTGTATTACAAGTCATAATAATAAAATTGGGGGAATTACCACGTCCATAAGGATGGGTTATTTGCTCATCGATGAAAACAACAAAAACAATCATAAATAACAAACTTTATCCATTTGTACCTGATGATTTACAGGTGAGCATGATCATGAGAATTTCTTTATCATGGTATGATATTACACCGATATATGACATGATATTTGAGACATCCTAATCACAAAAAAATGCTTTTAATCATGGATATATAGATATGTATTTATATACATATATTTACAGATGATCCATTGGGAAGAAACAAGAGATGCCTGTCCATGTCTGCTTCTTCGGGAAAGGTATGCAAGTCTCCACATATATTCATGAAGAAGAGTGCTCCAAATGACAGTTATCTTTTGACAGCATGAATCTGCTCATATATCACAAGCAGGACAAATATATTTGGAGACAATGGTGTTCAAGGGGGTTTTCTTAAAGATTTTGTCCTACACAGGTAAAACTAAGCAGAGATGTTAGTTCCTTTATCTTTATGTAGATCCCACATTACACCTCACCCACTGCACCCCAATGCCCACCCGCTGCACCCCTGTCTCCTCCCCATCCTCAAGCATCGATTCATTGGGACCATACTCTGAACAGAGCATCGGTGCTACCAAAGCAGTCTTCTGGGCTATTGGGCACAATCCTGAATGGGTCGCCACTCCAACACAGAATACTCAAATGGCTCAATCATGCCAGCAAGCTGGTACTCATTTTGCCGACCTCGGAAGGATGACAGGCTGAGTCAACCCCACCTGGTATTAATTCTGTGGAAAGCAGGATTTGAGCTCACGACCCTCGGGTCCCAAGCCCACCACCCGAACCATTAAGCCAACACCAGGCATATCCTGATCCTGGTACACTGATGTGCATGGTGATGGCATCACAGAAAACAACACGCATTTCCACCAATGCCAGCGAAGTATGTGAAGTTCCTGGTGACACTGTGCATGGTGAATGTGCACTGTGCATCATTCTTTTGGCTCAGAAAATACTTTTTAACCAGACTACTACAATTCACTATGCTTCAGTTTTGATCCCTAGTCCATTTTATCATGAATTTTAAGGACATTAGTACTGAATAGTCAGGTTGACATAATATATGAGATTTAAACCTGGGATTCCACCATTCCAGGCTGTGTGCTCAGATGGGAGCAGCAAAAAAAGCCAATGAAATGGTCCAACTTGGTGGTGCAAAAAATGTTTTCTCTGAAGACATTAAGACAGACCGAAGAGATAGCTCCTAGTGTAATATTGTTTATTGGTTTCATGTTTGCAGATGAAACAGTTGGCTTTATGGCCAATTAAAATGACGTTTCATGTCCATGCATTATTGTCAATGGAGCACCAGTTTGAAAACCTGGAGGGAAGAACAGGATTTCACTGTTTGTTTCAGAGGTGGAAAAAGAGTGAAACAATTCATACAATTTGAGGTCGGGGCACAGACTGTCAGACTGTTGTATGTGCTGGGCAGAGGAGTGGTTTGGGGGAGGTGGTGGACTTGTACAGGCCCTTCATCTCAGTCTTTTAATGATAAACACATAATTATCAAGCGCTTGGTCTTTCCCATCATCAATGAAGGCCAATGGGATACTGTTGATGAAACTTAAGATTGTGAATAAATGATAATTTAGATGGCATGAGTGGTTGGGCAAATCCAAGGAATTAATTAGCACAGCAATGTATGCCTAATTAGTACCTAGGCAATTGGAGGATAGCTCCAGATGTCATCATTTCAAGATGGCTCATGGCAGATGGCCAACAACAAGAATTTTCAAGGAGTGGTCCAAGGGCAGGCAGGATGGCCTGGAGGGATGCACACTCGCCTCTGAGCCATCGAGCCTGAGTTTGAATCTCGGGCAGGAACAAACTGTCATCCTCATGTCTCCCAGACAGAGTGAGGCATCATTTTGTGTGTTCCATCCCTCGGATGGATGTGAAACTGGACATCCAGTTTGCCAGCATTAGTTGGTGGATGTTAAAGATCACACAGTGTCCATTGCAAAGAGTAGGCTAGCTATCACGAGCAACTTTGCCATATTCCAATGTCCTGACCTAACCGACAGCGAGAATTGCAACAGCGGTATAGCCATGCCCCCAGCCAGCAATGCCACCCACATCCTTGCAGTGCAAATGGAAGCAGAAAAGAAGAAGATGGGTGGACATGTCGAAAATAACTTGCCAAGTTAATTTTCAAATTTTCGACCAGGTGTCTTTTGCAACTGAGAAGGTGGAGATGTTTCTGGCAACCCTCGATTCTGATTCTGCAACTGGACTGGACAGCATCAGCTCACATGTCCTACTACCTGCTCTGATGCTCTTGCACATCCTCTTTCTGCTCTTTACACCCTATCATTTTCCCTAAGTCAGCTTCCATCCACTTGGAAATCCACCAACATCACCACGTTACATAACAAGGAGCAAAAACTGATCCCTTTAACTACAGACCAATCAGCTTACTTCCAATCATCAGCAACATCATGGAATCCATCATCACAGTTGATATGAAATACTTTCTTTTCTCCAATGGCCTCATCTCAGATCACCAATTCAGATGAAGACCAGGTTACTCTACCTTAGACTTGCTGCTTCCACTCTCCCAAAAATGAATGGAGGCCCACAATGTCAGACATGAGATCAGGGCCATCTCTTTAGACATATCTTGAGCTTTTGACACAATCTGGCTCCCAGATTTTCTCTCAAAACTCTTTGCCTAAGGCATCCAAGGCCAACTCCACACATGGCTACTGGCTTCTTATACTCAAGAACAAATGTGTGGCTTTCAATGAAATCCGTTCATCCCCTCTCCGTGTTAAGGCTGAAGTGCCCAATGCAGCGTTCTGGGCCCAGTCCTATGCCTAATCTTGATCAATGACCAATCTGACTCTCCAGAAAATCCCTTATCTATTTGCTGATCACTCCACACTCTGTCATGACATCCCACATCATTTAGATAGGCAGACAGCAGAATCTTCTCTCTGTTCAGACCGTGATAAAATTACAAGTTGGTCAAACACTTGGAACATGTCTTTCAATCCTGACAAATCTCTCTGTCTCTCTATCTCTCTGTCTCTCTCTCTGTCTCTCTGTCTCTCTCTGAGAGGTCCATCAGACAAACCCGTTCATCAACTTTCTGAACAACCCTCTTGAGGAGGTTCAGTCACTCGAATGCCTGGGTCTCACTTTCAGCCATTATCATTCTTGGGCAAACCACATTTCAAAGCTTGTCTCCAAAGCCAGCCGCTGATTGAGCATCCTCCATTGTAGAAAGTCCTTCCTTGGCACACCTGAGCTCCAATCCACTAACAAGGCATAATGCACAGCTTGGCAGAGTACAGTTCCCCCCCCCCCCCATGCTAGCACCACTGCCTCACACTTTACCCTGTGGAAACCAAGCTCTTCAAGGTCATTGGAATCTGCTGAGCCCATGGGCCTTTCACTTTCCCATCACACACATGTCGGTTGTCTCTGTCTCTGTCTCTGTCTCTGTCTCTGTCTCTGTCTCTGTCTCTCTCTCTCTCTCTCTCTCTCTCTCTCTCTCTCTCTCTCTCTCTCTCTCTCTCTCTCTCTCTCTCTCTCTCTCTCTCTCTCTCTCTCTCTCTCTCTCTCTCTCTCTCTCTTTTTCTCTTTTTCTCTTTTTCTCTTTTTTTCTCTCTCTCTCTCTCTCCTTCTTCCTCAACTCTGGTCTTGCACCCTCTGTTCTTTCTGCAGAAAACATGTGGTCCACTTTCCACATTCTTCTGGAGAAATCCCCAAAATCCAGAATCACTACTCACCTCCACTCAATTCCAAAAAAAATTCTAACCTGCAGAATCAACTTCCACACTCTCTTCAATCTCAATCTTCCTTCAAGGTCTTCAAAACACCTGTTCTCCACCATCACCATCATCTCCTATCCAAAAGCATGATCTTTTCTACCACCTCCCCACCAGGAGAGCCCCCCTCCCCCCTCCCCCCCACCCTCACCTCCCGCATATGAAAAACACTCACTCATACTGTTCTGCACTGTCTCATGCCTGCGAGAGGCAGCACACGTCTCAGGCCACGATGAGCACCAAGCGTCGGGAACATGCATGTGAGAGCACCCGATAGGTTAACGACCACAGTCGGGTCGAACATGCCCATTTAAGCAATGCTCGAATGGAGGGAACATGGAGAGGAATTCCGCCAGACCGAGGGATGATCGAACAGCCGTGGGGTTGAAGGCAAGACTGATGGGGTGAAGGAGGGACTGTTGAAAGTATGCTTGATGAATAGGGAGATTATTGGTGGACCGTTGAAATGGGCCAATGGGGTAAAGGAGGTCAGGTCAGGCCAGATATGGGAGCTTGTGCCGGAGCAGCACATCGCTGTGTTCACTTTCTGCTGGTACTCTGGGGGCCTCTGTCTGGCAATCCCCCAGGCAGATGCCCATCTCCTTGAGATGCGGAGCAACCTGCTGCAACCACGAGGAATGTAGTCAGCCCATTGGCCTCCTCCACTCATGAGGCTCCCTCACTGAGAGAATCTGGTGAGCAGAATCAGCATCAGGAAAATGAGTCGCATGTCCATATAGGTGCAACTGAGGCTCACAGACTATGCAGGAAACAAATCTCATTTGAATCTCTCTCAGCAAACACTCATTGGACACGAAGTTCAACCAGTGATAGCCAAGGATTCTCAGAAGAGACCTGGTACCAAAGGAATCAAGTCTCCATCTCAGATCCTTGGTCAGAGTCCAAGTCTCACATCCATCGAGCAAGACTGGAAGCACAAAGGACCTGAAGACTCGGACTTTCGTCCTCTTGCACAGGTACCAACAGCCCTACATCCTATGATCCAGTGAATCCATGACTCCCCAGGCCCAACCCAGACGTCTATTGACCTCTGGCTTACAGCCAGCAGAGCCATGAATATCACTGCCAAGGTAAGTGAATCTCTCCGTGACCTCAACATCCTCACCACAAACAGACACAGACAAGATAGCAGCATCGAAGATGTCATTGAAAGCCTGGATTGTAGTTTTGGCCGGGGAAACCTGTAATCACAGCAGCTATGACTGCTCATTCAGCACCTCGAAGGCCCCAAAAAGGATCTCCAGAGTCTCCGCAAAGATGACTGCATCATCTGTGAAATCAAGGTCTGAGATCTTGACATTCCCAAATGATGCACCGCAGCTTCATCTCTCTGATGTCCTCCCCAGAATCCAGTCCATACAAGCGCTGAAAATTATGGGGGCCAGTACACACCCCTGAGAAACTTCAGTTACAACTGCAAATAAGTTGGAGATGGTACTACCACATCTCACAGCACTCTCAGTACCAGAGTATAGTTCAGACATCAGATTGATCAGTTTTGGTGGAACCCCACGAAGACGAAGAATCCTCCAGATGGCATCCCGATTCACTGAATTGAACGCTTTGCAGAGATCAACGTAAGCTGCAAGCAGCCCCTGCCGAAACTCTCATCTGCGTTTGATGAGGATCAAACTGCATCTGAAGGGCAAGGGTACGGTCAATCGTTGACCTCTTTGGTGTAAAGCCTGACTGCTCTGGGCGCTGGTGCTCAAGCAGATGGTGGCGAACCCAATCAAGAATTATCCGAGCAAAGACCTTGCCTGGCCCTGAAAGCAGCATCACCCCTCTGAAGTTGTTGCAGTTGCGGCGATCTCCCTTCCCTTTCCAGAGAGGAACAACAAGGCCCCTCTTACAGTCATTTGGGATGATGCTTGTGTTCCAGGCAGAGCACAGAACTTCATGCAATGACATGAGTGCAGCATTTCCACCAGCCTTGAGAAGTTCAGCATGGATGCCACAGATCCCTGGAGCTTTTCCCCATTTCAACCGATTCACTGCAGCCCGTGTTTCCACAAATGAAGGTGTATCACAGTTGATTGGAGAGTCAGCAAAAGGGATGGTAACATCCCTGACATCCAACTCAACAGCTGGTGGATCAGCCTGGTGCAAATGCTCAAAGTAAACATCCCAACGGGCCTTCCCTTCGGACTCCTCTGTCAAGAGCCCTCAACCCTCCGCTATAACTGCAGTACACTGAGGGATGGGCTTGGAGGAACACAATATGCGAATTCCCCTGTAAGCAGGACCAGAATCACCTCACCACAGGTGATGCTCTACCCCATCACAGATTCCTCGCACATAGGCCTCCTTGTCCACCCTTAGCACACATACAGTTTTATGCCTCAGCTCCCTGAACAGCTCAGCTCTGTCATTAAGCCTGGCTCTGCGACTCTGGTCAATGGTATCCAGTGTCCTTTGAGAGACAAAATTCTTCTTTGCCCTACGGTGAATTCCATGATATCCACCAGCAACATCAAGGATGGTCGTCTTGAAGGCACTCCACAACTCTTCAGGATTCCCCAAAGCACTCAGACCACCCAAATCCCCACACAGCCTGTTAGCAAACTCCTCAGCTTCCCTCTCATCCTTGAGCTTGCTAACATCCAGCCTAGGCTGGGGTGGTACCATTCTCCTGGATTTAAGCTGAAACTTCAGAGTTCCTACCACAAGCCTGTGGTTGGTGTTGAGGAACTGAGCACTCTGGTAGACCCTGCAGTCCTGGATCATCCTCCAGCGACTATCAATGAGCACATGGTTAATCTCCTTTCCACACCACCAGCATTGGAATACCAAGTCCAGTGATGAGCCTGTGGGCGCTGAAACCACGAATCAGCCACCCTTAGTCCATGACTTCTTGCAAAGTCAAGGAACTTAGTGCTATTCTGGTTCACAGTTCCAGGCCCATGGGGACCAACACATGTACCATAACCATCCCTATCAGTTCCAGTCGATGCAATGAAATCCCCCAAGATTAGAAAAGTATCTTGCCTGGGGCACTGAACAACCACAGACCTGAGCGTGGCATAGAATGCATCCTTCATGGTGAGATCTCTCGCTTCATTCAGAGCATATACAGAGACCAGAGAAACGACTCAGTCTCATACATTTGTTGATCGGTGTTACCTCAATTACCATTGGAATCAGCTTAATGCACACAGCTACAGCAACTTCTTTGGCATGGTAGCCATCAGAGTGACCAGACCAATAGTAGATGTAACCACCCACCATGATCTCACCACTATCTAGTTTCCGAACCTTGGAGAGTGCTGCAATACTGAAGTTCAAAAGCTTGAGCTCAGATGATAACAGAGACAGGTGATCATCCTCTCTTTGGGACAGGACATTCCAGGCACCCACCCGAAGGTACCGCCTCAGGTTAACCCAAGGAGACCGCCCTTGGTGTACAGCACCCACCCCCCCCCCCCCCTGACACACGACCGCATTCTGACCCGGGAAGGCTACCACATGGTTTTTCTCGTATCATCAAAGAGTGGAGATCCTGAATGAGTTGATCCAATCCCGTCATCCAGTGAGCTTCCCTGAGGATGGCAGCTGCACAGAAGGTACTCCCATGGAGTGCGTTTTCAATTTTCTTTTTGGTTTTCTTGTGTTTTGGGGGGTGAAGGGTTTTATGGTGGCCAAAGTGCAAATCTTGCCACCAACCTCCTCAAAAAGATTAACCCAACTGTCGGAGGACGTCCGCAGACAGTTGGGCACTAGAAATAGATGGCTGTTGGCTCACATGGAGCTCCTCCATCCTTTGACAGGTTTTTTTTTTAATCCTGCTTGGTGTCCATATCGTTCACTCTCCTCACCAGAAAACCTAGTGGGGGGACGGTTTATTCGCCGACAACCCGACCATGGAACAGGCTAGTACAGGTTTACATTATACCTGTAGCAAGTCACAGATCTGATCTGGCCTGACCTGACCTGGCCTGGTAAAGGAGAGAAGATTGAAAGTAACAGAGGAGGAGCAGGGAGACATTACACTGGAAAAATATAGCCTAGTCAACGCATGCCCCCAAAATAGCCCTTCGACAAGGAACCAAGGACTATTGATACAAAGACAAATGAGATCCTCGGGTCAACTACATTTCCTTGTATGCTCTCCTCCTGGGGTAGGTTTTTCAAAACCATAACAATACCATTATCAAATCAAACTCCACTAAAAGACTTAGATCAAAATCATCGATCAGAATTGATAAGGATGAGGTTCAGATCAATCCCCAACTTCTGTTTCAGAGACTTGTTATTATTGAGACTCAGGTAGGTGATCTCACTGATGCTTTCAAGCATGAACTTTGCAGCTACCCATCTACATTATTCAGACCTAAGAATGTTCTGTTACCCACTGACAAGCCGAAGTTAGTGAAGGCTATTTGTGATTCCGTCCCATTGAATGAATGTGGTCCTGGTGTGACGATGAGACACCATGTCTTGGATGGTGGTGCCCTGCTGCAGATAATTTTGTGGGCCCATCGTGATACCTTTGAATGTATTGCTCAACAAGACTGCCATTATGTGATGAAGTATGGAAAGGTGACAGTAATCTTCAACAGCGACATGGAAAGCCCTTCAATGAAAGATTGTGCCCACTTGAGGAGATTCATCAAGACTGTGGGAAGGAGGGTGACTTTCACTGGGGAAATGACATTGAAAATGAAGAAGAGCGAATTTCTCTCCAACAACGAGAACAAACAACATTTCATCGACTTCCTTGGCAACAGATTAGAGCATATCGGATGTGAAATTCACTTTGCTGAGAGTGATGCTGACTTGTTGCTTGTGAGATCGCTGTGGTGTTGGCACTGCTGAGTGACATGGTCCTGGTTAGAGATGACACCGACCTAATCATGCTCCTCTGTTATTACGCAGATGCACAAGCTCATCGCATTTCTTCACGCTCTAACCAAAATCCAACAGCAAGAGCAGTCTGAAGTTCCTACACATCATGTCAATGAAAAGTGTGCTCCACCAATTGGTGCACAAACACTTCCTATTTGTTCATGCAATACTAGGATGTGATACAATGTCCAGGATATTCAATACAATGTCCTGAGCTCCTGACCACTTACAAAGCTTTCGTCCGCAGCCTGATGGAGTACTGCTCTCCCCTCTGGGCTGGTGCTCCTGCCTCTCACCTTTCTCGGCTTCACGCTGTGGAAACCAAGGCATTTCAGATTATTGGCAGCTCCCGTGATGAGGTCGAGTCCTCGGGCCTCTAACTGCAAGCAGGTCGGTGGTCTTTCTGTCTTCTTCCGTCTCCTCTCCAGTCTTGCTCCCCCCCCACCCCCTGTTCTCTCTGCGATATGTCCCCACTACATTTCCACAGGGTGCTCAAGATCCGCCAACAACCCCATTTCGATAAAACTACGAAAATCACGAATGACTGCTGATCTTGACTGTTTCATTCCTCTTTTTTCCTACCTTTGGAATAAAATTCCCTCACTATTCAATCCCATTCTTCCCTCCAGGCCTTCAAAACAGCTGTTCACCACCACCTGTCATCCCTCATCCAAATCCTTGATCTTTTCTACCCCCCGTTAATCCACTCCAAGCCAACCTCCTTCAAATTCCCTGCTTTCCTTCCTGAAAGTCCCTGTGGTGTCCATCTTGTATTCCCCCATGTTCCCCACTGTTTTGTCTTTCTCACTCCCGCCCCTCTTGTCTCATGCCCCTTGCTGTGCATTCTGTGTTAGCTCTCATTCGAGCCTCGACAAGGTATACAACAACAACAAAAAAATACTGGCAAATCAGTAGCATTGAAGCTAATTCTCAAGAATGGTGCCTTCAAAGAAGTGGCAGAGAAATTTGATGATCACAAGTCTACCCAGTTGGACATTGTGTCTGCTGGTGAAAAGGCACTTGCCATAGTGTGTGGCAGACAACTGACTGAGAATCTTAACTCAAAGCGATACATAAAGTATCTCAAACTGATTGCTGTGAGTCAAGTGCAAATAAATCCATCTACGAATGTTGCCTCCTACATAGTCAGCAGCCAAATAACACAGCCACCGCTTGTATCACCAGGTAAAAACTTGGAAAGGACGCTCTCTCAATCCTTTGGAATGGGCATGGAGGATCAGTGGTGGGATGATGGTGCCTATCCCAACAGACTTAGAAGCTGCTCCCATATCCTTGTTAGAATTTGTGCACTGTGGATGGAACTCCGGATATGGAACAACTCCGGACGTTGAAAGTGGCGTATGCCTGGTGTTGGCAAAATGGTTAGGGTGGTGAGCCTGGGATCCTGAGTTCAAATGCCAGTTGGCATGTTGAATTTATACCAGGTGGGGTTAGCTCTGCATGTCATCCTTCCGAGGTCGGCAAAAGAGTGCCAACATGCTGGTATACTGTGTCAGAGTGGCTACCCATCCAGGATTGTATCCACTCGCCAAGGAGACTGCTCGGCAGCACCAACGCTCTGCACAGAGTATGGTCCCATTGGATGGATGGACGGAAAGCGGAGTAAGCAAGGACTGGATGATACTATAGCTTGCTCCGAATGTCGGGGCATCTATGATAATAGCACTGTTGGTGAAAAAGGCCCACAAAACCCAGATGATCATGAGCAACCGATTACATATTGCAACATTTATCCCCCCCCTCCCCCCTGAGTACTCATGTGTATTCAATCATCAAAGTCATTGAATCTGTAATTCTGGTGGCAAAACTTGACAGACCATCCACCCATATTATGATGCACAGTGTCAGCATACAAGTTTCCTGTCATTATTGGCATTATGGGGAAAGGGTACCTTGCGTTTGAGTATAAGGAAGTGATTTAGCATTTCAGGAATGGTTCAGGTGAAAGATTGACCTTCGAAATGTTGGTAGAGCTACCTAATTCATCATTTTGCTTTGAGCACTGCCTAAGCCTGTTTTGGAGATTTTCCAAGGGTCAATAAATTGACCCCTCATGATACCATTGTCCCACTAAATATATCTTTCTAGATTTTTGACATGTGATTCTTTGGTAGATTCTGATTTAAAAAAAAAAACGTTGAATGGTTTCTGTGTTAGGTATGATCATATTTTCACTGGACTATAGGGAGTGGATGTTTATCGTATAGTTTAATTTTGGGAAATTTGCAACATGCTCCCTGAGAGGGTTATTTCTTTGGTTTACCTTACAGGAGAGACATTTACTTAAAGCCGCTGAAAGCTTCAGTGAAAGCATTAAGGATTGTTAATAAGATCAACATTTGGTTTTTCCTCTCCCCGAGCTTTTGTAAGCCAAGACCTCGTTGATGGGGTGAATAGGTGTGGGGGTGTGCATGTGTCGAGATCAGGGTTTGCAATCAAGCAATGACTACACCAATCGTCGTAGAGAAGAGCTTTTAATACGCACCAAAAGTGTACACGAGAGTAGAAAGGCACAGAATACCTACAGTATACCAGCTCAGTCAAACTCTGGCCCGCAAGCAGTTTGGTTTACTTTATATATACTTTTCCTGCTCATCTGTTTTCATGATTTTTCCAACTTCCATCAGCTTTATATTTCCTTTCTAAGATATCGTATTCTTTGAAAGTAACAACACCCCAGCAAATATTCTCTCCTGGCCTGACAAAGCATTGATCTTTTCACAAGCAAGAAGATCTGTTCTTGGTCAGGCAGATCTTTATCACAATATATATATATATATATATATATATATATATATATATATATATATATATATATATATATATATATATATATATATATATATTACCCTAACTGCAAGATGTTCCCTTTTGAACTATACCAAAACAGTGCTGATTTATGATTGGGCTTCTCCGAGCCCAAGACTCAAAGAATGTTGTTACAAGGGCCAACAAGAAAGCCAGATGTTCAGCTGCACGACAAAGAGACAGGGACAGAGACAGGGACAGAGACAGAGACAGAGACAGAGACAGAGACAGAGACAGAGACAGAGACAGAGACAGAGACAGAGACAGAGACAGAGACAGAGACAGAGACAGAGACAGAGACAGAGACAGAGACAGAGACAGAGAGAGAGAGAGAGAGAGAGAGAGAGAGAGAGAGAGAGAGAGAGAGAGAGAGAGAGAGAGAGAGAGAGAGAGAGAGAGAGATAGAGATAGCCGACTTGCTTTGATTACCAACAGTCAAAACCGGTAGCTTACTGAGAGCATCTTAAATGCTTTGGCTTCCTCACTTAAATGCTACATTCAATTTTAAGAAAAGGTAATCCTATTAAAAATGGCTGCTCTCATCTTGGGAGCTGTTCAACAGCTCCACATTTGCCCCTCTGTTACTTAGAAACATAGTGGAAAAGGAACACCACAATTATAATAATTTTTAGAGATGGAATCTTGATGGAGCGGCAAGGTGGTAAAAGGTAGCCCTTTCTATAAGTGGCCCACCCTTATGAGTAGCTCCAAGTGGGCCATAACGTCATGAAAGCTCCTCACAATAATGATGCAACCAACCGTGTTGATAATTTTCCGTGCCTCACTCGGTTAAAAAAAATATTTCTTTTCCAAAGCTTCTCTCCGTATTCAGGCAAACTTCACGCAGCCCGACTCTCCCAAGCAAAGATCGCGCACAGCCCGCACTTCACAGCAGGGCACCAACAAATTCAGCACGATAACCCGCTTTTATGGTCAATTTTAATCCAAATAATTTATCCTGACAGATAGAGGCTCATATAAGGACAACAAACATGCTCCTCTGTCCGCTTTCATACAAAAAAACTTGATCACGCCAGGCAGAGGATTAATGCTCCGTGACAAGGTCCGCAATGGACGCGTGTTCAAAGACCACTAGTCATTTCCCCCAAAAACATTTCTGCAGCTTGCCTAATGTCTTTGTCCTGGTTCTTGGATGTCATTGTTTCATTCACCGACGAGTGAAGACACAGCACGCCTCTGGGCACAGCATGTGCACTTCGACACAGCTCGACCCCACCTTTTATCCTACCCCTCCTTCCTTCGCACCTTGGTCCCGCGTCTCTCCCCATCTCCACATCCACAACAAACTGCGTACATACGTTCGACCCACACATTACTCACGTATACAAATCAATTTAAACACATTTCAAAACTATTTGACTCTATATTAAATTACCTTTTATTTATTTCCAACCGCGATTAAATAATTCTCAATTTAATTTGTGTTGTATGGACTCCTGGACTTGGAGATCACAATCAAGGCTTTCTTCGGCACATCTGCCACAAATTTTCCCGTTGACTCGTTTTTGAGTCGTTAAAAAACTCTCAAAGAGGAACACGACCCCCACCTTTACCCTTCAGGCAAGGCGCACACATTCCTCCACTTCACCATGGGGCATCCTTCCCTCTGTGGGTTATCATTCTCACAATGGGGGCATCCTTCCCTCTGTGGGTTATCATTCCCTCCCACCTTCCATTTCCACACATCGTTTTCACGAGCAGCCGAGCTTCGTCCGCTATTCTTTCAGCACCTCGCATTAAATTTCCAAATATTATCACATCAGAACTAATCTCAATTCCTGTTCTTTTAATGGATATTTTACCGATTTTGAGTTGGCTGCACTGTAACCTTCCCTTCCGCCTGCGTTTTTCCGCCACCTCCTCACCGGGAAGGCAAAAGTCGTGGCCAGCGACCTCGTACCTTCCAGGTTTGGACACAACCTCGACGGATAAAGGAAACCCTCAGATGGGTTACCTGGTATTCTCTCTTGATTTCCCCGCTCTGTGCACTGCAGTTACACGGGTGGGGCAAGGTGTTTTCTCAACTTATTCTTTTAATCTTAACACTTACAACTTTTCTTTTTTGTTTTTCCAACATTATTTATTTGTCATGCTTCTTCCCTACACATCTTACAAGCTTCAAGTTTGGTTCGGGTTTATTCACAAATGCATATCTTAACGAATCTTATTCTAGGAATGCATATGGGTACTTTTATATTCATTCATCGCATGATTCTAATTGATCACATTACCTTGGTCTATAATTTCCGTTACAGCTTTATTTTCCCACTTTCCCTGAATCATTTCTAGAGTATTCTTGGACTGGTCAGTGTTTTGCCTGGGGTGGTCTCGGGTTGGGTTGAGTGTCTTTCACACCTTTCCATGAACCCTCACACTCCCTTGCACACCTTCCACGTCCTCAATCTCCCACAGAAATACCTTGTCTCTTGGAGATTTCTCAGATTACCCTCCCAGGGTTTGTACCTTGCAATCTCCCCTTTAGACACTGTTCTCCAGGGATTTCTTAGATGAGCCTGCAAGCATCAACTGCAACCCCCCCTGCGAACACTTAACCCCCCGGGGGTACCCTTCTTTTTGATGCGCACAAAGCTCCCTCTTTTCTCGTTCTTTTAAGATAAGTACAGATCACAAAGAGCAGCGAACCTTTATGTCCCGGTGCGAGAAAAAGAGGCAGTTCTTACCTTATCTTTAAGCCGGCCGGCTGCTGTCCTCTTTTTGTCTCACCAAGCAAGAAGTTCCCCTCTTTTGCTCTGTTTTTACCCCTTGCCAACTATGCCAAAATGTCGAGATCAGGGTTTGCAATCAAGCAATGACTACACCAATCGTCGTAGAGAAGAGCTTTTAATACGCACCAAAAGTGTACACGAGAGTAGAAAGGCACAGAATACCTACAGTATACTAGCTCAGTCAAACTCTGGCCTGCAAGCAGTTTGGTTTACTTTATATATACTTTTCCTGCTCATCTGTTTTCATGATTTTTCCAACTTCCATCAGCTTTATATTTCCTTTCTAAGATATCGTATTCTTTGAAAGTAACAACACCCCAGCAAATATTCTCTCCTGGCCTGACAAAGCATTGATCTTTTCACAAGCAAGAAGATCTGTTATTGGTCAGGCAGATCTTTATCACAATATATATATATATATATATATATATATATATATATATATATATATATATATATATATTACCCTAACTGCAAGATGTTCCCTTTTGAACTATACCAAAACAGTGCTGATTTATGATTGGGCTTCTCCGAGCCCAAGGCTGAAAGAATGTTGTTACAAGGGCCAACAAGAAAGCCAGATGTTCAGCTGCACGACAAAGAGACAGAGACAGAGACAGAGACAGAGACAGAGACAGAGAGAGAGAGAGAGAGAGAGAGAGAGAGAGAGAGAGAGAGAGAGAGAGAGAGAGAGAGAGAGAGAGAGAGAGAGAGAGAGAGAGAGAGAGAGAGAGATAGAGATAGCCGACTTGCTTTGATTACCAACAGTCAAAACCGGTAGCTTACTGAGAGCATCTTAAATGCTTTGGCTTCCTCACTTAAATGCTACATTCAATTTTAAGAAAAGGTAATCCTATTAAAAATGACTGCTCTCATCTTGGGAGCTGTTCAACAGCTCCACACATGTATGTACTGTATGTATGTGGGTGTGTATGTTTTCGGTACATGATTGTTTTTAGAACGATTATTATCATCAGGATTATATTATTTTCAAGGAATGATGAATTTAAAATCTTTTTTAATATCTACAAAGCATTCGAGTCCTGTCCTTGTTTCAGCTCAGGCCAGGATTCCTCATCACAGTGTCATTTGCAGTCCATCTTATAAAACTATACAAGAACCATGGTGAAAGAGGAAAATACAAGTGAGTTTGATGGAGGAAAATGCAGTGAATATCATGTTCACATTGGTGACTGACTATCTTGTCGTCTTTTTGTTGCAGCAAGTTACAGCAAGGAGGCGAATGAGTGTTGCAGTCATTCCAAAGTTTTCTTTCACGTCTCCAAGCACACTCGAACAGCCCACAAGATCTCCCAACTTTCCTTTTGGCATGGTAATGATCATGTGACCCCTATGACATCAGAGTTATCAATAAAATATTCTCCACGGGGGGGGGGGGGGTTCTCTCCTGTGTTTAAAGTTTCACACCGATTGGACAAGCAGTTGCAGGGAAAAAAAATATTTTAAGCGAAAATATATAGACGTGGACACAGATACACAGACAGACATGTGCGTTACAATAGACTTGCAACTAAACCCCTTCGGGCGAGACTAGTCAATGGGACACCAACAAAAGAGAAGTACAGGCAGATACTGCAGCACCATGCAGTTCCTCGTGGAAATCGTATAATCGGAAGAGGATTCATTTTCCAATAAGACAATCAAAAACACACTTCCGATATAGTAAAACAGTATTGGGAGAACAAGGTTACTGTTGGTGTGCTCCAAGTTTTAGAATGGCCACACCAGAGTCTGGATACGAGTCCATTCAAGACCATATGGGATTACCTTGAAGAACAAGAGTAACCCAACTAACCTTACAGAACTGTGGAATGTAATAAAGGATATTTGGCACAATATAAGGAAGTGGAATATATTTGTCAGTCATTTACAGGAAGCATGGGTAAAAGACTGATCGTACTCTAGAAGGCAAAGGGAAGACACAATAGGTATTGACTGATACTACAAAACTAGCCGGTAGGCGACAAGGCTGCTCGCTCTAGAAGGAAAGCTGGCCGACGTGACGAGCCGATATTCATGTACATGCTATCAATCAATTTAGCACAATAAATATGATTATCACAGCCCTCTTAGTTTGTGCCCAGAAACCCTCCTTGTGAAATTTCAGTCATGTTTCCAAAGAGACTCTAACAAACGGCAGCCCTGGTAATTTCATTTATCTATTCGCTAAAGATTTTATTTTTTTATATGATGCTGTAAGACATTCTCCTTGGGCACAAAAAAAAACAGGTCCCTCGGAGGTCCAGTTTCGGAGGTATTGATTTTTTTGCACAGTCCACAATAAGTGTATCATGTACGATAAAGTATTTTAGTTGTTGCTAAGCAACGGAGGTGTGCATAGCAACCATTCATTTTTGTGTACATGCTAGCCACATTGTACACATTTCACCCAAGTTTCATCAAAATCAGGCTCTTTCTCTTAGAGATATTCGCAATTAACCGTTTCTGAAATGTTCAACATGTACTCGCCCAAAACCTATCTCCTCCTACAAATATTTTTTGTTCGGGCTGCAAATTTTGCATGAAGGGAGCTCGATAGATTGCGCACAGAACTCTAAGCTTCGATTTTTCGATTTTTTTTTGATTTTTGGACCACTTTAAAGGGCTGTTGCTGGAGCCCGGGGTCCCATATTCGAAAGCACATGATTCCCAGAAATATTGGTCCGACCTACCAAATTTCATTGGAATCGGTTGAGTGGTTTAGCCCCAAGGCTTGACCAAAGTTTCATGGACAGACAGACAGATGGAAATGTCCAGAATATGGATGCTCTAAGAGCAGCCAATAACACTGTTGCTATTTACTGAAGCAGTTTGTTTCAGGTGCATTCATAAAGGCTGTTAATCCTACTATTAATTTGCAATTGGACACTGGCTTTGACACCAATACAAATTTATATTACCGACCCTAGGCACCAGAAGGCTACGTATATCGAACAAACAGGTTCAAATGGAGAACCTCACTGCCATTAGAGAATTTTATTTACATCAGATGTGGCAATGAATACAAATTGTTGCTCCCAGCTTGCCGGCTCGAAGACAAACACCATTTGCATTTTTTCCATTTCCACTCTTACCCCGTTTAGAATCCTGTGCGGGCATCAGCAACTTGCTAATTTACAATAATAAACAAATATAACTGTTATTACTGAAAATATGATGAATTCAACCAAAAGTATAAATATCACAAGAATAACCCAAACGTTTTCAAAGTGCTGTATATTTTGTTTTTTGAGAGGGGCGCGTGGGGGAGGCGGGGAAGAAGTGCTGGTGGGGGAGGGGGGGTTGTCGGGTGACAGCACATTCACGTTTTGATGAGACCCTCTCACAGACATCAGAATCTCGACACACGTACAACTACAATCATCCACCCATAGTGATGCTCATGTGCTGCCAATGTCAATATTTTATGTACCCCTCTATCTCCAATGCATCTATGTACAAATCACACTCAGATGCCACCTATCTACTGTTTCTGCTGAAACCATCTTTCCAGGGAGACCATTCCATTCATCAACTACTCTCTAATTAAAAGACCCCTGCCTTCGCTGCATGGATCACATATCTGGCACACACAATCTTGCCTGTGGTGCACATAATCATATCTGGAGAGGCAGTAGGGATCATAAGCTTTTCCAGTCACAATGAAGAAGATCATAAGCTTTTCCAGTTGTGCACAAGCTGACAAAACATATCCAATGATGATCATGTGTTCCAACTTGTTCTTCCTCCTGGCAAGCTCGGCCTTAAAGGTCAAGAATGTAATGTTTTCATCCGTATTAATCGATAATACTGCGAACGGCAGGATCTACTTCATCATCTTGCACATGGCTGGAAAACCTTGCTGTTGTTTGCGTAATCACAGGATACCCCAGCGGATACGTGGGTCATGTGACCTGGGTCGCTGCTTGTGAGTTTCCGCCATGTTGGCTACAATACACGACTCGTGTTAACTCTGATCTAGTGTGTTTGTGTTTATTCGGTGAGATACAACATTTTGGTGATGAGGATGGTGGGAATAAGTTTCATACCTCCATCAGCCTTTTTTGTCCCCCGCCTCTCCGACAAGGTTTGAGACCAGAGACATTAAAATGAGCTCTGTCCGACCTGTCCATGTACTTTTGTGCACGCGATATTTCAAAAAATGTTAAACATTCAGCTGTCATATTTCGGATATATATTCCTCATGACATGATCTCAACCCGATTAGATCACGGCTGTGATTGGCTGAATTTTTTGCCAAGGCAACCATCTCAGTAACTTGGCTTGTGTATGTGATATTTCAAAAACCGTTCAGCATTTAGCTTTCATATTAGACAGATCTATCTATTCCTCAGAACAGCCAAAAGGAGTGGGGCTGGAGGGGGGGGGGCGACCTAGATTATGATCTTGTTGTTGATGCTGGGAGAACCATCTAAAATGTGGACATGTTGGTACAGTGGCTTTCAGACATGCCTTGTTGCAAATGCCCTCGATGAAAAGAGAGTGACTTTGGCTGGGAGATATATGTAAACCTGTGGAAAATGGACATGTCAGACAGATTGATGATTCAGAAAACTCAGAAACACTAATTTTCTCCATTGACTCCATAAACGGAACAACAATGTGGAAAAACCTTTTGTGTTCAACTGGCTCATACTCCAGTAACTTTTATCATAGATATTGGAGCAAACGTTTCTCTTATGAGCGAATCGCTGAACAGCAAACATTTCATGACCATGGATCTCAAATGTGGTTGTGGCATGTCGAAAATCAGATGAAATTTGATTGTGTGTGGAACTTAAAGCCATAAATAAGGCCATAATCCCTGATAAATATCCACCACCAACCATCGAAAAACTGTCAGCAGAGCTCCACCACTCGACATTGTTTACAAAGCCAGACATGTGACAACGCTGTCTTCAAGTCCCAATGGTGGGAGACAGCAAGTACCCGACAGCCTTTATAACCCATAATGGAGTTTATCATTATTGCTGTGTGTCATCTGGGTTAAGCTCTGGGCTGAGTGCATTCCAGAAATTACTGGCAACAGTTCTGTCCAGAACCAAGGGATGCATTCATCTTCTCGACGACATTGTCATACAAGGTCACAATACAGCAGAATATGACCAGAGGCTTAACACTGTGATGACCAGACTAACCGAAAGTAAACATTACTCTTAACCATGACAAGTGCCAGTTCAATCGATTGATTTCATGGACTACGATATGTCTTTAGCAGGCTTTCTTCCACTGAACTCCAATGTTGAGGCCATCACTAGTCTTCCAGAGCCCCCCCCCCCCCAAAAAAAAACATCAGAACTTGCCTCGTTTTCGGTGCAACTAACTTCACCTCGAGTTTGCAGAAAACTATGCTGATCTGACTCAACCACTGCACATGTTACTGCAGAAACACATCCCATGGAAATTCTCCAACAAACAGACCCAAGCAAGCCTTTCAGAGTTTGAATAGAAAGATTACAAGTTACCTGATCCTTGCACACTTTTACCCCCAACATACCAACGATCGTCACCACTAACGTCTCAGGAATGGCCTTGGGTGCTGTCCTTTCTCCAATGTTAAACGGAGTGGACGACCTACCGCCTATGTGTCAAAAACACTATCTGAAACTGAAGAAAGTTTCTCTACAGGTGACCGTGAAGTCCTCACTTGTATATTTGTGAGTGAACATTGGAATGCGTTTCCTCTGATCCTGTGTGTTTGTTTTGTTTATTCGTAAAGATACAACACTTGCACTTTTATTTTAACTATCTGTAATGTAACCTACATGCTGACATTGTCTGTGTTTCAGGAAACAAAGGAAGAAGCAGAACAAAAGGAAACTATCAAAAAGGGAAGAGAAGAGAAGAAATGTTTATCGATTGAAACAATGGAGAAACATGGTCTCAGGTGCATTATTTCACTTATATCAGAGTTTATCACGAAGACCAACTGATTGTCACTTTTTATTTTTGAACTCTTAAAAATAATAACTCCTCAATGTGCTGCAGGATTGAACAACCACTGGAGGAGAGGGGGAAGGAGGAGCTGGAAAAACAAAAAGAACAAAATATTAATTTGGTTGACGATCAGGAAAAATTTGCATCACTCCTTCAGGCGAAGGTTGAGGAAAAATGGTACGTCAGGGACAAATGGCAAAAGGTAGTACTGTCGCACAATGTCATTGCCAACATTGTATGTATATTGCTTCCATGTGCAGTTTATTGGACGCCATCATTTGTTGAGAGACATTTATAAGATTTTAGTTGATATCTTCCTGAGTCTTGAGTTTTACCGGTCCTGTATTTTAACTTGATCCTAACTTACATTGAGATATTCAGGGGAATGGTAGCAATACAGGCAAGCCATTATTTTATTAGCCCATCCGGCGTGCAATGGGAGATGGGGTTTTGCAATCGTGTGTGTGTGTGTGTGTGTGTGTGTGTGTGTGTGTGTGTGTGTGTGTGTGTGTGTGTGTGTGTGTCATTGTGTCAGTCAGTCTAGTCCACAACTTTTTTAACATTTGAGCTTTTGTCATGAAATTTTCAACAAACCCTTATGAAAATATGGAGAAGACTAATGAATAATAAGGACAAATGTGTCCAAGAGCAGTGTCCTAAAGGTTTTGTCAGCTAAAAACAAAAAACAAAAAAAACAACAACAACAATAACTTCCGATATTTCGTCATGTGCCTTGATTAAGCCAATAGCGAGACCCGTCATAGTGTATTTAGGTATTTACGAAATATAGTGTATTTACGAAATTACAATACATTAAATGGAATAATCTTTAAATAGTAACGTGAACTTTTTGAAACTTTAAAGCAAATGTCCGAATATATTTAAAAGTTCATGATAGACGCTCTCAAAAGGCACCCTTAATGCGAGGATGTGTACAGGTGTTTAGTATTTAAGGAGATCCGGATCGTGTATATAAAAGAGCCGAGTCCTAATATAAAGGTTTTGTAAGAAGAAGAAGAAGAAGAAGAAGAAGAAGAAGAAGAAGAAGAAGAAGAACACCACCGAGCTCTCTTAGAGCAGCGTTCGCTACGCGAGACACTGCTAATAATTGGGTAAAAACGTCAAAAGGCAAAGTCACATGAAGTACAAATAGGCCTTCTTAGCCTGTCTGCCATGAAACGGCTGAGTTTTGGAATCACTTGCGTGTTTCTTCATTACTATTTGAGCTTTTGTCAATAAAATTTTAACAAACAAAATATGAGACTATGGAGATTACTATTTAATAAATTTAGCATTTTTCCCCCTTTTTTTGTACACAAAGTCAAGGCTCGTGGAAGAGCTGGAACACAGAATGGATCAGGATGCAGCAGAACAAAGGTAACAGTAAAAAACCTACCTACTCATCATTACCTGCATACCTACCTACTCATCATTACCTGCATGCCTACCTACTCATCATTACCTGCATACCTACCGACTCATCATTACCTGCATACCTACCGACTCATCATTACCTGCATACCTACCGACTCATCATTACCTGCGTACCTACCGACTCATCATTACCTGCATACCTACCTACTCATCATTACCTGCATACCTACCTCCTCATCATTACCTGCATACCTACTGACTCATCATTACCTGCATCCCTTGTTTATCCGTGTCCATCTACTTTCTCCCTCCGCCCTGATGTTGGTGTTTCCCCCTTTCTCCTGCTGTTTCCTTTGTTGTGTTGTGTCCTGATCTGTTTTGTGTCCTAGCTCTTCCACGAGCAGAGACCATGTATAAAAACGAGAGGAGGAAAACACACCAACAGCAACATTGAGAGATGAAATAGAGGGTATTTGGACAAATAAGGGATGTGGGAAAGAATTAGTGGTAGGGGAACCAACGAAGGGTGAACAAGATGGATATACAATCAAACCTCAGGAAGGAAAAGCTGGAAATTTGGAAGAGGTGAGCTTGGGGGTGGGGTGGGAGGGGTTGGGTGGTTAATGGGGGTGTGGAAAGTCATGGTTTTGGATGGGGGAGGGTGGTGAACAGCTGTATTGAAGATCTGGATGGAAGAATGAATTGAACAGAATGTGGAAGTTGGTTCCACAGGCAGGAAAGGAATGGAATGAATGAATGGAGGTGAGCAGTGATTCAAGACCAGAAAGGACGTGGTAGAGGACAGAGACCAACGATCTGTCTGCGATGAGAAAGTGATAGGCCCATAGACTCAGCTTCATCGTGGAAGATTTCAGTGATCTTTGAGGCCATGGCTTCCACGGCATCAAGCTGAGGAAAGTGTGGGGCTGTGGCACCAACTCAGAGGGGGGAGTAGTTCTCCATCAATCTGTGGATAAGGGCCTTGAAAGTAGATGAGTTCAGGTGATCCAAGGAAATTGATTATCTTTCTGTCAAGCACAAGTTTCCTTTCTTCTCGTTTTGTTTGTACTGAGTACACGACTTGTTCTTCCAACTGCTTCATGATGTCTGTATTCAATGTAGATCAGCAGGTCCTTTCCTCTGTTGGGTCACCAAAATAGGTGACCCTTATTGTCAGTTATTCAGTCTGTTTGTTTGGATTTTGTTTGTTTGTCATCAGCATAATTGGTAGTAAACTTAGGCGGATTTTGACCAAACTCGGGTGGTAGGTACATCTTATGACCTCGTGCTATGGAAATTGTGATGCTTGCTAGGGACGCTTTGGTTCCCTAGCAACAACCGAAAAACCTACAAAATCTGTACCGTTCACACAAAATCAATTCCGAAAGCCATTATCCCACGTAGGGTTATGAAATTTGGCACGAATGATCTACAGGTGAGGCTCTATCAAATATATTCCGGTTTTTGTGATATATGGAATACTTTACCCGCAGCGCCCCCTGCAATTAGGGTATGCGCGAAAATTGGCGAAAATTGAAGGCCCCCTCGCGACCAGGTGAATGCATCAATACGAATGAAACTTTGCAGGTTCATGGTACTCAATAAGTACTCCAACTTTGCCTCAGGACATATTGACCGATTTCGCTTAGGTCAGGGGTCAAAGGTCAATTCGTGCAAAAATCGATAATATGCAAGAGCTGGAGGTGCCTTCGCGCCAAATGCTTCTCCTCCTAGGGTTATGGTCGGATGGTCATGAAAATTCACACTAATCGTCTGGAATACATTGTGCACAAAGGATCAAGCCGGATTTTCGATTTAGATCTTTGTTCACCCACAGCACCCCCTCAAACTTTGGGGATTTCCGATTTCAAACCGCATTTTCGGTACTTTTCATTCAAATGGATACCGAGTAGTTATCAGTAGATGGAATTGGATGAGATTTGATATGCATAATCTTAAGGTGATTCCCTATCCGCTATATACATCCATTTTGCTGTATATCTTATAGTTTCCATGCTCGGCGACCCATCGCCGCCTACCGGCTTGTTGAATTATAACTTTGTATTTTTGTAACCTCAAATGGCAATCTTGGATTAAAACTCAAACCATTATTTGGTCATTTTGTTTGGCAATCTGTCTTCCAAGTTCGATATTCACAGTTTATTTATGTATTTATATGCACACATACATACATACATACCTACACACATACATACATTGCCTAGAGAAAGTCTACACCTCTTTTCATAATTTCCACCTTTTGTTGTCTTATAGCCTGGAATTAAATTGCATAAATCAGACTTTTTCCACCTCTATTTACGCATCATCACCCACAACTTCCAAGTAAAAAAACTAATCCTTCAAATTTCAGAAAATTAATGAAAAATACAAAAACTAGAATATCTTGGTTGGATAAATGTCTACCCCCCTGAGTTAATAATTGGTGGAAGCACGTTTTACAGCAATTACAGCTGTGAGTCTGTTGGGATAGGTCTCTACCAACTTCGCACACCTTAATTGAGCAATATTTTTCC
Organism: Eptatretus burgeri; assembly: GCF_056783735.1. Taxonomy (NCBI): domain Eukaryota; kingdom Metazoa; phylum Chordata; class Myxini; order Myxiniformes; family Myxinidae; genus Eptatretus; species Eptatretus burgeri. The sequence goes on from NC_140965.1 coordinate 77,061,011, forward strand.
CATTCTTCTTTACAAAATTGTTCAAGCTCAGTCAAGTTGTGTGGGGAGTGTAGATGGACAGCAATCTTCAAGTCATGCTACAGATTTTTGATTGGATTTAGGTCGAGGCACTGACTGGGCCACTCGAGGACATTTATCTTTTTGTTCCTCAGCCACTCCAGTGTAACTTCGATTGTGTGCTTCAGGTTGTTGCCTTGCTGAAAAGTGAACTTCCATTCGAATTTGAACTTTCTTTGAATTTGAATTTGAATTTGAACAAAGGGCAGCAGGTTTTCCTCTGAGATTTTTCTGCATTTTGCTCCATCCATTTTTCCTTCTATCTCTATCCTGACAAGTGCCCCAGTCCCTGCTGATGAGAAACATTCCCATAAGAGGATGCTGCCACTACCATGCTTCACAGTAGAGATGGTGTTCTTTGTGTGATGTGTTGTGTTGGGTTTGTGCCAAACGTCATATTTGCATTTCGGCCAAAAAGTTCCATCTTGGTTTCGTCAGACCACAAAACTTTTTACCACATAGCTCAGAATCTCCAGAGTGTTTTTTTGCATACCTCAAATGGGACTCAACATGGGCTTTTTTGAGTAATGGCTTCCTTCTTGCCATCTTACCATACAGGACAGACTTGTGGAGTGCTCGGGACATTGTTGTCACATTCACACAGTAACCAGTCTTTGCCATAAAGGCATGTAGCTCTTTCAATGTTGACATTGGCCTCTTGGTGGCCTCTCTGATCAGTCTCCTCCTTGCATAGTCATCCAGTTTGGAGGAACGGCTTGATCGAAGCAGGGTCTTGGTGGTACAATACACCTTACACTTCTTAATGATTGTCTTGATTGTGCTACAAGAGAGAATAAAGGCATTTGAAGTATTTTTTATACCCATCCCCTGATCCGTGCCTTTCCACAATTTTATACCAGAGCTCCTTGGTTCTCATGATTGAGACTTTGGTGTGAAATGCACTACCCAGCAGAGGAAACCTACAGGAACAGCTGATTTTATTCTGAAATAATCAGAATCACCACAATTTAACATAGATGGAGGCCAATTAACTTGGTGTGAGATTGTGATGGTGATTGGTTACACCTGAACTAATTTACAATTGCCATAATAAGGTGGGTGGACATTTGTTGTCCAACCAAGATGTTCTAGTTTTGTATTTTAATTAACTTTCTGAAATTTGTAGAATTTGTTCTTCACTTGGAAGTTGTGGGTCACGATGTGTAAATAGAGTTGAAAAAGTCTGATTTAACGCAATTTAATTCCAGGCTATAAGACAACAAAAGGTGAAAATTTTGAAAATGTTTGTACACTTCCTATAGGCACTGTATGTACACACACACACACACACACACACACACACACACACACACACACACACACACACACACACACACACACACACACACACACACACGAGATGGTATTATTTTGATTCCTGAAACACAAGTGAAAAACGTAATATTTACCACTACACAGATATCGGTAAATATTGAGAGTCCACACCAAAACATTTGATCACACTGGCCCTTTGCATTAAAAGTTACAATCAGTGGGGGAAAGACTTTTGGGATGATTCTCACAGTCGTTTGTGCTGTCATATTTTCTAGATTGCTGAAGGCTGGGATGCCTTTTTAACCCATGGGGTCTTCCATCCCACGGGGTCGAAGCGCCTCTCGCGTTCTCTCTTTTCTTGTGCAGTTCATTTGAATGTATATTTCTCCATTATTCGTGAACAGAATTCGATGAAATTTGACAGGCATATACTAGACACATATGCACAGGCAGTAACTGAGCCCAAAGTGCGATTGTGGCCTTTCGGGCCGAGGAACGGCCCATTTTGGCCCATTTCCTTAATATTGTTATTTATCGGTTATTAGTGAACGGAACCGAACCAAACTTGACAGGTATATTCTGGAGACCATTCCCCAGGCAAGAACTGAGCCCAAAGTGCGATTCACGCCCTTTGGGCTGAGAAACGGCCCTTTCAGCCCATTTTCTTAAAATTGATATTTCTCGGTTATTCGTGAAAGAAACCGGACCAAATTTGACAGGTATATTCTTGAGGTCACTCTGCAGGCATTGACTGAGCCCAAAGTCAGATTACGGTCCTTTGGGCTAACAAACGGCCCTGTCGGCCCATTTTTTTTTAATTGCTATTTCTAGGTTGTTTGTAAACGGAACTGGACCAAACTGGACAGGTATATTATGTGCGATTATGGCCCTTTGGGCCGAGAAATGACCCATTTGGCCCAGTTTCTTAAAATGGTTATTTCTCGGTTTTTAGTGAACTAAATTGGACCAAACTTGGCAGGTATATTCTAGAGACGATTTCCAATACATTAACTAAGCCCAAAGTGCAATTCCAGCCTCTATTAAATTGATTCAAAAGTCCCAAAAAGATTAAAAGTCTCCTTACTTATTGACTCGCATTCATACAATAACCAAGCGATAAATAAATACAAGAGGCATATGTGAGAAAATTCTCTGATATCATCTACCTCAAAGGTGGGTGGATTGTTAACCGTCCAACAATCCGTCAACCAATCATTGTGATTATGATGTCAGAAAATTTTCTATAACCCAAATATATCATCAAATATTTTGACATATGTCCTTTAGTGAATACAAATTCTGTTGATCAATGAATGGCTTATTTTCCTTCCTCAATCTATTATCAATGCTATGCAGGTGTACCCGTAAGAAGATTTTCTGATACCACCCAACCCACCAATCAGGGATTTAATATCAACATTTCTGTACCTAAAAAAAAGAATGGTTGATATCAGAAAAAATATTCTAACAGATGCCTCTGCGATATACGACGATGGTTATTGATTGATCGGTTGATTGATTCCTATGTGCGTGCAATCGTGAAAGCAAAAGTCCGCTGATAGTAAGGACGGATCCAGGTTATTATGTGAACATTCGTGAAAACGGTAATTAATATGTTCCTAAGTTACATGTAAATCAAAAAATATGTTAATTGCGCTGGGCGATGCCCAACTCAAAATTAAGTCGCAAATGATGATATGAAACTAGCCTCACTCGTGTGAGGTGTTCTGGTTTCTTTTTCTGATGCGATGAAAATATTACCAAATTTCAAAACTATCTGTTGTCCATGCTATTGCTCACCTGAGAGTTGTACGAATGAACTCCCATGGGGTATGTTCGCAATTCGAACTTGTTACAGAGTTCATTGTAATGTTAGTGTGCTGGAATCAGCCTGTTCAGCCCAATGTCTTTTTCCACTGTGCAAGTTCTTCCATTTCTTTATTGCTTAAGCTATTATTAAGAGTTCAATATTTACAGTACCTTCCTTCCCTCTCCCTTTCCCTTATTCATAATTTCAGGTCTCCACAAAGTCTGGCATTTAAAAAGCAGACTCTTACAAAAACCCTCACAAAAAAACCTCATCATATCTCAAATTATCTGATGTAAATCTGACTTAGCGAATCTAATGAGATTTTGTGAGTGTAAGTTCCTCAACCCCCCCCCACCCCCACCCCCACCAACAATACTTGGTAATTTTGAAGTTTAAAAACAAACAATAAATAACCACCACTGGTGCTCACAATTCTCTCTTTTCTTACACGATATTCTGCTCTTTTTTAGGCCTGCCACGCTCCTGCGACCCAAACTCTTCGACATCTTTGCCGTCAGCATCTTGCTTATTGGGACAGCACTTTGTATCCTGGGCTTGTTTCTCTTGCATCGATGCAGTGGTGCAGCAGTTCAACATCCTGCCTGACCCTTCGACTGAACATTTCCAGCCTTATGTGCACCTTGTAACAATGAATACCTGCAATTTCATCATGTTTTCAATGTAGTTGAAAGTGTGCCGAATAATGCTTTTTCCCTGAGTATGTTTACATATTCCTCACATTATGGAGTGGCATAAATAGATCAGAGGGTAAGATGGCATGGTGTTAAGGACACTGGACCAATATTTCAGCAGTTGTGAAGTCAAATATGACTTTGTGGCTCTGGTTTTAAGAATTTTAATTTTGAAGCATTTTAAAAATGCTCGACTCTGGAAGGTAACTGTGTTGCTATTGGATTGTAAATTAGAAAACCTAGCTGGCCCACATGGGAGTGTTTATTTTATCTGGCTTATAACTGATGCCGGTTTTGTGGTTGACTCTCAAATGCCCTTGGTGAAACACCAGGCACCAATAAAAAAAGTAGTACTGGCCTCATCCTGTGATGTAATTAATAATAAAAATTCACTCGGGAGCACTTCATCAACAGCGTTACAAAATGACCTCTGCTTCATTCAGGAAGTTGATGTTGCATTTCTTTCTTTCTTTTTCCTTCTTCATAATAAACATGATACGATCATAGAGGAACTTGGGCATCCCACCAAAACATCAATTAAAAAATTAATGAAGGAATGAAGAAGCAAATAATGCAACACACCTGAGGATGAATTTGATTATTTTGGGCATCCATTATAAAGTTTTTGAATTATTATAAAAGTGTTATATGGGTGGCCAATCTACTTTAAAGGATACTCTAATTACCCGTAATAACAAGGACATTATATAATATGAAACGTTAATAATATGTGATGGAAATTCAGGAGTTGGGAAGAGTTGTTGCCAATACAACACACCCTTCAACTTTGTGACGTTCTTGATTTTTCTTCGATAAATGTCCAGCAGAGGGTGCTCTAAAACCGTTTGGATGAGATCTGCTTGGCATTGCTTTTACATATTTGCTTTTATGAAAAAAAATGAAGGAATGGCTTTTCGACCACGATTTTATATCATCGACAAAAATTGCAACAAATACTCGTTATAGTACAGGGTACACATAACGTCCTTGTGCAACTTTGAATTTTTATAAAATTTGATGTACACATAATAGAAACAAACAGTAAATGCCACATGAAGGGATAATTTATCAAATTTTGTTCATGTTAATATTGTTATTAATGTTATTTATGTTGTTAAAGCCACAATTTCACTGAGTTTCTTGATGATATGACTTTTTCTGATGCAGAAACTTCAACTTGAACATCAGTGGTAAAGTCAACCACCACAATTACCACATTTGGGGAAGCCTGGTGTTGGCTTAGTGGTTAGGGTGGCGGCATGGGATCCTAGGGTTCTGAGTTCAAGCCCCGTTGGCCGCTAAATTAAAAATACACCAGGAGGTTGACTCAGCCTGTCATCCTTCCGAGGTCGGCAAAATGAGCACCAGTGTATTGGTAAGGGGACACTGCATCAGGAGCATAGCCGCGTCCCAACCAATGATGCAACCAGCAGCCACAGGCTGCACTCGATAGAGAGAGACCACATTTGAGGGACAGAAAAACCTCAGGAAGTCTGGCAGCATTAAAGAGACTCACCAAAAAAAATCAATATCTGCTGTTCTCTCAGGGAGTCACACATCATTGTTCCTTTCTTTTTTGGAAGAAGCAATATTTAATGGTAAACATTACTTTGCAATGTTGTAGAATTTCTTTATTTCTGAACTACGACTATTAAGCCTTTCACATATCACCTAGTACCAGCAATACAGCCCTGCAACTGTGCTTTGAATGTCCGACGGTTCTCGAATGATATCTTCCGAGACAATTGGATCGGCATATGTGGATCAATTGCTTTGCCACCTCTTTCGCCTGACCTGTCCCCACTGGAGTACATTTTGTGGGCTATGTAAAACTAGTGTTTGACACTAAAAACCTCATTCTTTGGATGAACTTAGGGTGTGATCACAAATGCAATTCATGAAATTAGGCCGAAGTCACATTTGCCACGGCGGCCGTGGAGTCTCCAAAATCTACGGCCACTAGCAATTATACGGCGGCCGCAGTATTTCCACGGTCACACAATGTAGCAGTCACATGTGTTTTTATTTTTTGGGGAGCCACATGGCGTATTTAGAATTTGTGGAGACCGAAAACGTGGGGGTGCCGTACGGTCTTTGACTTGATGTCGCACGGTAACCTTAGGGCGTTCCTGCGGCAGCCATATAATTTTCAAAACAGACGCAAGGTGCCCACAAGGCGATCGCAGGGGGACCGCAGGGGGCCTTAAGGCTAACGTGTGGCCAGACGGACGGTAACGAGTGGGTTCTTTTTTTTTTTTCTTTTTTTAACCAGTTTTTTTTCGGCTTGTCGAATTGCTATGGCGAACGTAGAAATGAAAAAAAGTTATAACTCCGCGTTATAATTCCACGGCGACCCCTACAGCCTGTAAAAGATAGCCAAATGGCGTAGGGCCACCCTGAGGCCACTGCAGAAACTCTGCGGCCGCCGCACGTTTCTGTCAATTCAGAGGGCACACGGCCACCGTATCCTCGCCGTAGAGCAAATGTGACTGAGGCCTTACTCAAGAGCAACTGCAGAATGTTTTCACCAAGTTGGAAAATTGGATTGAACAATTTATTACGAAAGATGGTGATGATGTTGAAGCCTAAAAAATTGAACTGCATCAAGTAAAACCTTTATGAATTATGCTTTAATGCACCATTTCTAGTTTCTTTCAATCATATGCACATCAAAAGTTATAAAATTGGAAAGTTGCATAAGGACTTTATAGACACCCTGCAGTATACCTTATACTCTTCAAGATGAAGGAAATCTATGGTCTTTGTAACTTTTAAACTCGTACAACGCTGCCCAGCCCACTTTCAGGGTCATGGTTTGAAAGCTGAAGATCAGCTTGTATAAGTTGTGTTGTTGTGATAATGATTATTTTTCATGAGAAAAATTAGGACACGTAGAGAACTAACGCTTTTCCATCGGAATCTTGCAGGTTGACTACGAGAAGCAGCAGCACTGCATTTTTACAGATTACAGTCTTTCTGACTCAGGGACATTCCACCGCTATCGATAGGATCAGAATACATCCATAGTATCGGAACTCTAAATCGCAAATCCAATGACAGAGATACGGAAAGTCATTCGTGTGGCATAGAGGTCAGTGAGATGCATATATGAAATAGGAAAATCAGAACTTATATTACTTACAGAGGTTACCTTTCAAGTGAAATCCAGACAGCTGTTATCTAGTTACATTTCTTCGGTTATGCACAAGAAATGGTTTGATCCCATGTATTGAGAAAGATCAATTATTCCTTGTTCATGATACTTGGGCATTTCATATTGGAACAAATATAATGATAAATGCAGAAGTAAGAAGTGTGTTCCCTGCCAATGTTTATATGGGTGTTGAGACCTGACATTCCACGACGCAAAGGCAGCGTGGCACACCTGGGGTGGGCCTGCAAGGCAGAATTGGATAAACTGCAGGGAGGTGAAAAAACTTCAGTGAGGAAAGGTATGGGGATCAAATTATCATGGAATGCACTGCAGTGAGGTGCATAAAGTTTGGTGTCGTTTATTAGGAAAATCTTCATTTTGGTCGAAAATGCATTTTTCCTATTGCTACGACAGTGAGCATCACATAGCATGTTGATAGAGCATGCAGCTAACTTTACATGTTGATAGAGAAGGGAAGAGGTGGCAGCAGCAATGTCAGGCATCCAAATTTTTTATCAGAATGAGATACTATTGACCAACACATGACAAAAAAGTGTAAAAAGGCATGTACATGATGATATGTATTGCACTCTTTAAAGAGAATTGGTGCTGCCGCAGCAGTTTATTGGCATGGGTTATGCTATGTGGGTTGCCATTGCCTTACCAGCAGTCAATCAATGCATAAATTTGTAATTTGTTGAGGGTGCCAGCAATAGTAAAAGGAGACAGTGGGATCTTTAGCATCCACCAACTCATGCTGGGAGATGAAACACCCAGTTTAATGTTAATCCGAGTGATGGCACACACACATTATTGCCCCGCCCTGCATGTGAAACACCAACATAGCAGTTTATAGCTGGGTCAAGATTGGAACCCAAATTAGACAGCTCAGAGGCAAGAATACATATCTCATATAATGATATAATAATCATATAATGATATATATATATATATATATATATATATATATATATATATATATATATATATATTATATATTGTTGCGGATTCGCTCCCGCCGGCGTGCTGACGGCCACGTAACTCGAATCGCGGCACGTCGCCCACCGGACGGACAATCCAGTCGTGACCCTCTCGGACTAACGCCGGGAACCAGTCACGGGTGGACCTTTCGGTCTCACCGCGATCGAGCCAATCAGCCCCCGCGTGGGATAGGGTTGCTCGCCAAATTCGACCTACCTAAGTACCCACGCGGAGGGTAGACCGGGCGATCGCACCTCGCCGCAGGTCGACTTCGGACACGGGCCACTTAAGCGACCCGTTCCGTACTATCGGGATAACCGAGCGGTGTTATCGTCGACCTCGACGGTTCGATTAATTATCGGGCGTATTCAGCCCACTACCAACCCTTTACGTGAAGCAAGATGAGGATTCTATGAAGGAAATGACGAAGCGAAGCGGGAAACAGTTCAACACAAAGCACATTTATTCGCGATGAACGGAAAGCACACATATTCAATTCCACCAAAAGCACACAGAAAAGAAAAACACAATTCAATTTACACAAAAAGCAAATGTAAAAGCGAGGACACAATGCAGAGCTAATACCGACTACCGAGCACACGGCAACACTTATACAATTTTACTTCACAGACGGCGCCGACAACACATACCCAAAACCAAGGAAAAGAATACCCTCAAGGATGAGGCGGGCCTGAGGCCGAGACCGGGTCGGGCCTACCCGTCTGGTGATGAGACGCGGAGCGGCGATGGTGCCTCAACTCCGCGGGCCTCGCGGGCAGTGTCTGGTAGGGGGTGGGAAAGGGGCCCCCTTGGTCGCACTATCTCAGCGCGGGGGGAAACAGGAGGGGGTTGCTGATGCTCGGGGTATAGAGGATTTTTATTGTCCCGCGACGAGCGTCTCCACCTCGGCCAGGTCGCGCTGTCGGCCTCCCTGGGGTGCAGCTCCCTGCACGACGCGAGCACCCCCTCGTCTGCCCTCGCCGCCTCTCCACAGCTCCGTCCCCTCCGCTCCGACTCCAACGCACACGACGACCAGCTCCTTCTTGCCAACTCCACCGCCCGCGAAGTCTTAACTCTCTGTTCCCTCTCGACTCTACTACTCACTGGACTGACGAACACGGTCGCTTATATCAGCCCCGTGGCTTCGCCCTCTCATCTTTGACCCCCTCCCTTCGACCTTTCACCTCGCTCCCCATTGGCCCGAGAAAAAGTGGGCGTGAATGCTTTTTGATCCATAAATTTGCATATATCGATCGCCCTCCAACGCCCTGGGGCGGGGCCAGTCGCCCCTCGCTCACCGATTGGACGGCAAAAAGTGGGCGTGTGTCGTTTTTGATCCGTTTTTGAAGCACAAAATCCGTGATTTTGTACACGCTGTTCGGCGCGCGCCCTGCACGAGTCCAACACCGGTACCCACAAGCGGCGCAAGAACGGTGGCGATGCGACGGTTGCGAGGTGTGACGTGAAGGTCGTGGCGGTTGTGGTGAAGCGGCGTTGTGGTTGGTGGTTGATGTTGTGACTGGTGGTGGTAACAATGGCGGTTGGTCCAAATTAAAGATAGTAAAAGAAAAACGGCTATCCTGAAGAGTCGCAGCACGCATAAATGACATGTATTCCCACTAGACAACGGGTTTGGGCCTAACTACACATGTACTTACCGAGATACCTCACCTAAGGGACCTGAATGGTGGTTTGCGAATTTGGTAACCACAACAATATATTATTGCGAATCTGGAAGCCATGACCACACAACAGCCAGGTCCTATAGATCAGTTATATCAATAAGTACGTGTTTCTAGTTAGGGTCCCGTCCCTAGTCCAATGGGAATTAAATGTTCGTGCACTGCGGAGTTATTTTGATAGTCTGGGTTTTCTTTTACATTTTTACATCACTTACAACTACAACAACACCTTCACTCCATCCTGACACCACTCTGCTCGGTTGTCACGATTGGTTGTCTGTGTGCACGCTCTTCGCACGCTCACGACGCGTTTCGTTCTGGCCCAGCGCCAAATAAGGGGATGCGTCATTTTCCGGCCAATGGGCGATGAGCAGACCAGGTCCTTTGCAAGAAGGTGGAGCCGTGACCCGCTGTCCGCCCAATGAGAGCAGGCCACGGATGAGCGGACCGCGCCCGAGAAGGACGACAAAAGAGAAAAAGAATGATAATTGCACCCCGTCTGCTCGAGCGCGCTTCAGTCTGGTCTGCGTCTGACTGCATCACATGCATCCGAGGCGTCTCGTCTGGTGCAGAACTACAAGAAGTCGACCATCTCATCATGGGAGATCACCTCCTCTGGGTTCAGTTTCCCTGGTCCATCCTTTGGCGACTGGTGGTC
>NC_140965.1:77073819-77077474 GCF_056783735.1 Eptatretus burgeri
CCCATTGTTGTGTAATCTCCCATTACGTCATCAACAGGAGGCTATTTAAACCAACTTGTGTGCCGAGTGTATTTTATTTCGAATATGGAGCATTCAGATTATTACTACAACCTTGCAGATCAATTGTTTTCACAAGATGACAGGTGAGATCCTTAACCCAATTCATTATTTGTTGTTTTATACAGAATTAAATCACTATACAACCAATAATTATTGTGTCTTTTTCTAATAGGTTGTCCCCAATAAGAACATCGTTGATAACTGATCAATAACAGGAGGCCTTTGAATTACACGATGAGTGGCTAAAAATGAATGACTTCCTTGAAGACATTCGATCATTCAGAAGAGAATTAAATGACATTTTTGTTGGCTGGCAAGAAATTCTCTCATATCACATCCTCTCACCTTGAATGAGTCGAGTCAAAGGTGAGAAAATATCCCTCTGTCTCTCTGTGTGTCTTTATATTTTTGTCTCTCTCCCTGTCTTTATCTCTTCGTGTGTGTGTGTGTGTGTGTGTGTGTGTGTGTGTGTGTGTGTGTGTGTGTGTGTGTGTGTGTGTGTGTGTGTGTGTGTGTGTGTGTGTGTGTGTGCGCGCCTTTGACTCATTATTATTATTTTTTTTCAGGTTAAACACCTGTCTGGATGAACCAAACGCACAACTTAATCTTCTGGAGGAATCTGACACGACACTCTATCTTCTGGAGGTAAATGTTATATTTATTATTTTATTAATATCATAATATTATCATCTTTATATACCCTAATTGTTCTTCTCTCTTTGTTTTGAACAGAATATGTTGATCGAGTTTCAAAACCAAAACAAACCATCAGACTGCTGCGAAAGAAGATTTTGTTCAATGTTATTACTTTAGTTTAACTATAAATGCTTTCCTTATAATTATCTGATTTTGAATTGCAAGAAACGAATAAAGGATATGTAAAAAGGGGGGGGGGGGTAGGTGCACTCCCCCAATGACCCACTACCCTCCTCATCCCTCTCCCCTCCCCTCCCCATTTGTGTGTGGGGAAGGGTGGGGGTGGGATGAGGGGGGTGGTGGGTCAAAGGTGGGGGTGCACAGGGGGGTGGGGCTTGTGTGGGTGGGTGGAGCTTGTGTGGGTGGGGCTTGTCTGGGTGGAGCTTGTGTGGGTGGGGCTTGTGTGGGTGGAGCTTGTGTGGTTGGAACTTGTGTGGGTGGAGCTTGTGTGGGTGGGGCTTGTGGGGCTCAGGAACTGCGGAGAACTGCGGAGATGACATCAACAATTTAAAAAAGTTCATTTGTCCATCACTTGGTATATCTTTTAAAAAATGAGATTTCCACCTGCATAATCTTACTATATCACCAACTTTGAACTTCGGCTTTCTGACATTAATCTCTTTTTCATATTTTAATTTTGTAAATGTTTCTGATCGCTTAGTTTTCATTGAGGTATGAATCGTGTCGTTATATTTATCTACAATGTCCTGAATTAAAGATAACCATTGTTGAGAACTGAGTGGAGTGAATTTTTTATATAGTCTCTCTTTTAAAGTGCCATTAAAACGCTCAATAACAACCGCTTTTCCTTCATTAAAGGTGCTGTATAATGTCATGTTATTTGAAAGAAAATTCATAAATGTTTTGTTGTCAAACTCTGTACCCTCATCAGTCCACAATTTTTTAGGTTTTCTCTTGCTTTTATTGACTATCTGTTGGAAAGCTAACATAAGAGTATTACCTGTTTTGTTTTTCAAAGGGACAACCCATGCATATCTATTCCTCAAATCAATAACGGTTAAAGCATACTTGTACCCCTTATCATTATTGAGTTCAATAAAATCAGTGGACCAGATATAATCAACTTCCATGGAATAAACCTTCCTTCTATGAAACTTTGTGATTATTGGTTTATGTAATTCATCAGCTAATTGCTCTTCAACATTAATGACATCATTCGAGCCTATAATTTTTTTTAATTTCCAAGCCCAAGTTTCAATTTAGCACTGATCATCTTCTTCACGATGAACCTATCAACTTTTTCTCTCAAGGTTGGATTTTGTATCAGAGACAAATTATACAATGTTTCTCCATCAGCTTCATGTTTTTCTTCTAACATTGTGTTGTTACCATAATCAATATCATGAGTCATGCACACTTCATCAACCCTATTGATAGGTTTGCTCCACGGTTTAGGATTGTCAGCCTCATCTAATCTTTTATTCAAGTTTGTTCATGGATCACAGAAAGAATACCCTGGGAGATGTAATGTTGTAAATTTACTTCCTGACAAAAACTTTTGTATATCTCCCCCTCGTTTGTGTTTGGTGATGAATTCACTCTTTTTTGAGCCACACACTGAACATATACCTTTTTGTGTAACCCTATTATTTTTACTTTTCACATACGAGATATTTTTGCTCTTGGTTTTCTTTTTACATTTTAGACAATAACTCATTTATTTATGTGAAAAATTCCGAGAATGCGAAAACCATTTTAGTTTCCAACATGCACATTTAAATCTTAATTTTTAAAACATAAAGAATCCTTAGAAATGTCTTCACTCTCTCCTCCATTTATTTAAGAAAAAAAATGTAAAACTTTAATTAAAGTCAATTACACCAACATCATCAATAATACAATCTTTTCCTTCTCTCTCTTCTTTCTCTCCTCTTTCTCGTTTAAATCTTCTCCCTGAAACTGATGTTAATAGTCTTGATGAATATATTTCTTATAGACTTGCCAATTCTTTGTTTTCCTCCTCGGTGCATTGAGATTGATTTATTTTCTGTAATACCTTTGATCTTTGTATAATCTCACTGGTTTTCATATTTTTATATTTACTTATTCTCTGTCTTTCCTCCCTCTCCCTCTCCTCCTTCTCTCTCTTCACCCTCTCCTCCTTCTCTCTCTTCTCAGTTGCTTCAACTCCTTCCTCATTCCTTACTATCCTTGAACCACTTTCACCCCATAGAATATCATACATATATTCATCTGGATTACTTGAAATTCCTGCATCCAAACTATTTTTTTTACAACAGGAAACCAATAAAATTTCTTCTGATTTTCTTAAAGAGCCTTGCGTTTTATAAACTTTAAAATTCTTTCGTTATTTAACATTTTATTTAAATCCAAAGTTCTTGGTTTATTAACATCAGTATAAAGCCAATCTTTTATTGAAAATACCTCATTCTTATGTTGTAGAACATATTTATTAAAATACCGAATACCCTTTTCTTGAAGGTATGCTTGGACATAGAAATGATGATTTTCTTGAAGCCTTGCTGTCATTTATGTATTAGAAATACATGACAGATTAATATAATGACAGGTATGCTTGGAAACAGAAATGATGATTTTCTTGAAGCCTTGCTGTCATTTATGTATTAGAAATACATGACAGATTAATATAATGACAAAAAAAATCTCCCCATCTTCCCATAGTTAAGTCAGTTTGTATTCCCTTACTTATTATATATAATCCTGTTATTTGCGTTTTCATGATATAAACTATGGCAAAACCATTTTTGATTTTATCCTTATTAAATTCTTTTATTTGTTGTTTGCTAATCGTGCTTCCACAAAACTCATTCTCTGCACTAAGTGGATAATATTCTTCCTTACGAGACCAACTTAATTGCTCCAGGTCTTCCAGGTTGATTTTAAATCAATAATTTTA
>NC_140965.1:77080474-77112974 GCF_056783735.1 Eptatretus burgeri
CGTGAAAGTTTTTAATTTATTTCAACCCCTACAATGCCGCGCAAATGTTCTGCACCTTCTACGGTATCTGGCACTGAACCTAAGCGGCAGAGGAAGATACTAACTATCATAGAAAAAGTGCAACTTCTCAACATGTTAAAGCAAGCGAGAAACTTCGCTGCTGTAGGCCGCCATTACGGCATCAATTAATCTGTTTAAGAGTATAGGAAGTGTTTACAAGAGTATGGGAAAGGTTATAATTGTGGGAATGTTACCACATCAAATAGTACATATATAAGAGTGTGGGAAGGGTCATAAAGCTTTAAAATATATATATATAAATAATAAAATAAACATATGGTCGCTACTTCCCGGATTTTCACTTATCGCGGGGGGGGGGGGGGTTGGAACGTAACTCCCGCGATAAACGGTGGATTACTGTGTGTGTGTATATATATATATATATATATATATATATATATATATATATATATATATATATATATATATATATATATATATATATATATATAGTAATACCTTGACATATGAGTTAATTTGTTCTGTGACCAAGCTCGTAACTCGGTTTGCTCTTATATCAAAACAATTTTCCCAATTGAAATGAATTAAAATACCATTAATCAGTTCCAGCCCCCCCAAAAAACACCCTAATTTCTTTGTTACGTAGTTTTAAAAATGAGAAATGTATTTATAAATAATAAATAATTAATACAAAACATAATACAAAGATAATAAAATAGAATATAATTAAATAAACTGGTTTTATAAAGTGTATTTACCTTGGAGATGAGACGACTTCGGCTTACGGAAGATTCTGGTGGAGGTGGAGGTGGAGGAGATAGGCGGAGGAGATTTGAAGGTCTCATCACACTTTATCGCAAAACGTAATTGATACAATTTTTTTTTAATTCACTTTATCGCTAAACCTAATTGCTACAATTTTTTTTTACATTTTTTTTTATTCCCTTTTCCATTACACTTAATTGCTACAATTTTTTTTCATTTGTTTTTTCACTTCACTTATCGCTAAACTATCACTAAGCGTCCATGGCTGGCGTTATAGCCTTCAATGAATCCTTCTGCTTGAGAATAGTACATATTGTTGAATTACTATGCTCAAACTCCCTCGCCAACTCGACAACACGTACTCCACGTTCATGTTTTGCAATGATTTCACGCTTCATTTCAAGCGACATCATTCGTTTCTTCTTAGCACTGTCCTTTGCAGTTACTTATTTAGGACTCATGGTTGAGTTACAACAAAGAAATTTGGCAAAATAACTGCACCAATGAAAAAAACAAGAGCGAAACACAACGCAGATTACTACGGTACGACCCTACTCAACGAGATAACCAAGAGAACTGAACGAGTGAGTGGCAGGAGATGTGTGAAAAGGTGGGAGATGCGGGTGTTCGCTTGCTTGGCTGTGCGCGTCTCAAAGCTCGCTCCACTCGTAACTCGGATCTAGACTTGTAACACAAAGCAAAAAATCGTCCAAGCAACGGCTCGTAACTCGGAATACTCGTAAGTTAGTGCATTTGTATGTCAAGGTATTACTGAATATACAGTATGTATATCTTTGTATATACACTACCGGTCAAAGGTTTTACAACACCCCCATTTTTCCAGTTTTTACTGAAATTTAAGCAATTCAAGTCCAGTGAATAACCTGAAATGGTACAAAGCAAAGCTATAAACTGCCGAAGTTGCAAAAAAAGTTTAGGTTACCAAAAATTGAAAATAAAAGTAAATTTTAGAGTTGTTAAAAAAGGCCCTTTTCAGGGAACAAGTCGTGGGTTAGCAATTGCAGCTGTTCTGCAGCAATGGAAGTAAATAAAGCATTGAAAGTTGATGCAAACAATTCCGGCAAGTGTCCAAATTTTTGTTGATTAGTAATAGATGTATATATATATATATATATATATATATATATATATATATATATATATATATATATATATATATATATATATATATATATACATATTTTAGTATATTTATATATATGTATATATATATATATATATATATATATATATATATATATATATATATATATATATATATATATATATATATATATATATATATATATATATATATATATATATATATATATATATATATATATATATATATATATATATATATATATATATATATATATATATATATATATATATATATATATATATATATATATATATATGTACATACACCTGTATATATATTTTTATATATATATATATATATATATATATATATATATATGTATTTATATGTATATACATGCTTTTACATATATGTATATATATATATACATGTGTGTATATATATATATATATATATATATATATATATATATATATATATATATATATATATACATGTGTGTATATATATATATATATATATATATATATATATATATATATATATATATATATATATATATATATATATATACATGTGTGTATATATTTTTATATATATATATATATATATATATATATATATATATATATATATATATATATATATATATATATATATATATATATATATATATATATATATACATATATACGAGGTGTGTTCAAAAAGTATCCAACCTTAATTTTCCGTGCGTAAACAAATGAAGCTAGGGAGGCGTGGTTTGGTGCACATATGTAGGCGATCCTAATCTGTATGCGTGAATATTTTCCTGCCTGCAGAAGCTGTCAGTCGCCGACAGACCGCGGATGAGTGAGGAAGTGTAAGTGAGCGCCGTCGGATTTTCGTTTTTGACAAAATGACGGATCACTGTGGTCTCATCGCCAGTGATCACTGTGTTGAAGAAGTTGGGATCGCTGTTCACAGTCTCCAGCATGTCCTGTGCGATCTCCAAACAGAGTTCCTTCTGCTCGATCGTTAGCAGCTTTGGCACAAACTTCGCTGAGATTCTCCTTAAGCCAAAATCCTCAGTCACAATGGAATGAATGGATCGAATGCTGACGCCCGCCTTGTCTGCAAGTTCTCTGATCGTGATTCGACGATCCTGCATCAGGAGGGTCCTCACTCGGTCAATGACGATCTCATTTCGGGATGTTGAGGGCCTTCCAGAACGTGCTTCACTTTCCACTGATCTGCGACCATCTTTGAAGCGGTTATACCACTCTTTTATCTGTGTGGTGCCCATTGCTTCGTTCCCGAAGGCCTGTTGAATCTTGCGGATCGTTTCCACTTGGGAATCACCAAGCTTTACACAAAATTTGATGCAGTAGCGTTGTTCAAGTTTTTCCGTCATTTTGTCAAAAACGAAAATCCGACGGTGCTCACTTACACTTCCTCACTCATCGGCGGTCTGTCGGCGACTGACAGCTTCTGCAGGCGGGAAAATATTTACGCATACGGATTAGGATCGCCTACATATTTGCACCAAACCATGCTTCCCTAGCTGCATTTGTTTACGCATGAAAAATTAAGGTTGGATACGTTTTGAACACACCTCGTTTATGTGTGTGTGTGTATACGTATGACTGTATATATATATATATATATATATATATATATATATATATATATATATATATATACATATATATATATATATACATATATATATACATATATACATATATATATATATATATACATATATATATACATATATATATATATACATATATATATATATATACATATATATACATATATATATATATACATATATATATATATATATATACATATACATATATATACATATATATATACATACATATATACATATATATATATAT
Source organism: Eptatretus burgeri (assembly GCF_056783735.1). Classification (NCBI taxonomy): domain Eukaryota; kingdom Metazoa; phylum Chordata; class Myxini; order Myxiniformes; family Myxinidae; genus Eptatretus; species Eptatretus burgeri. Next base: position 77,084,258 of record NC_140965.1, read on the forward strand.
ATATATATATATACATATATATATACATACATATATATATACATATATATACATATATATATACATATATATATACATATATATATGTATATATATATATATATATATATATATATATACATACCGTATATGTATATGGATACAAATAAACACGACGTAATAGTGACCAAAGCTTCTCGTGCTGCACTCTTCAGCGTAAAAATCGCAGCAAGTGAAGAAAGAAGTGCAGCCTTGTGCTTTATGCGCAGGTCTCAATAAGGTGGACGCTGTTATATATATATATATATATATATATATATATATATATATATATATATATATATATATATATATATATATATATATATATATATATATATATATATAAAAATTAGCGGCACCGCCATGCCCCCCCTCCCCGACAATGATGCAACCTCCTGCAGCCACATGCTTTGCACCAAAAGAAGATGATTTACATAATGTTACTCTTCACTTGAGACATTCCACATGTTGTAATTCCCCAGAATCACAAGTCAATTTTATTTACAGGAGGAGCTGTTCCAATTTGAGTAAACATGCAGAATGAGAAAGTACACAAGCTGCACAAGGCCAAACAAGACTACAGCGATAATTGTGGGAATGTTACCACATCAAAATGAGCATAATCATAAAGAAGCAAAATGAAAACAAGCAAGGGGCTGATGATACTTTCAGTCCCCTACCTTTTGGGTGCTCTGAGGAATAGATCTGTGTAATATGAAAGCTAAATCTTAAACGGTTTTTGAAATATCGTGTGCACAAATTAAGTTACCCAGATGGTTGCCACGGCAACATAATTCAGCCAATCACAGCCTTAATCTAATCGGGTTGAGATAATGTCATGAGGAATAGATATCGGCAATATGATAGGGAAAAGTTAAACTGTTTTTGAAATATCACATACACAAAAGTACATGGACAGATGATTGGTTGTCGAACGGAGCTGATTTTCAAGTCCCACGTCTCCGACCTTGTTGGACGGGTGAGGGACAATGAGAAAGGGAATTAGAGATTACAGACCCTCACCAGGACCTGTTTTGTGTTCTGTAGTGTGTTTGTGTGCATTGACGATATAGGTTTACATTCATTCAGTACATACTTTATGGACATACTCACATTCTTAAGTCTGACATGTTTCAGAGCATGGGTGATGCTAAAGCAATTTATTGGCAAGGTTTATACTTAGTGGTTTGCCATTGTATTGTAGTTAAGACAATAACTTGGAATTTGGCAAGGGTGCTGGCAATAATTCGCTGACTCTTCATGAAGGACACTGTGGGATCATTAACATTCACCAACGAATTGTGAGATCTTTAACATTTACCAACTAATGCTGGGAGATGGGATGCCCAGTTTAACGTCCATCCAAGGAACGGCGCACACAAATTGGTGAATCACCCTGCCTGTGAAACACCAGGATGGCAATTTATAGCTGGGCCAGGATTCGATCCCAGGACAGACAGCTTTGAGGTGAGTATACATACCTCAAGGCCATCCTGCCAGCGATATTCTTCAGTGTACGTTCTTTATCGATGCACTCGGTTGAAAAAAGGATAACGTGTAATACTAATATGGCTAATATGGCAGGATGGCGACCATCAGGTGATATTTGTGGCCCTCGTCGGCACATTATGTGTGGACAGACAAACAAACTAACTATAAATCACTCGTAGAGCAACACTTGGAGAAACAGAACGAATCAAACACTTGTGGAATGTCCACTGTCAGGGCTAGAAAATAAACCAACAAACAAACTGGAGTACATGCATTAATAATAGCAAGGGGACATAAAATCATTTCTTGAAAGTACTAAGCTTACGACAAGGCATTGAAAATATTGTTATTTTTGCTCCAGCACCCTGAGTTTACGAGATATCGGCCAAAATGTGTTTTAAACGTTATGTTGACAGGCAAACTTTCAAGTCCAGACGCTTAGCAAATCTGTTGATTTTACATCATAAGTTCAAAACAGAAAGTTTTTGGAAATTGAACGCAGATTATTTTCGCATCAACTAGAAGTCAATTGGACTTCCGGATCTGGAGTTATCTCCCCAAACGTGTTTTACGTTTTTACAACGTCACATCATAACGCGTTGACCGCTTTTTATGATACGTTATCGTGGGCCGTCGCACAGACGGTACCTACAATGTGTGAAAGTTTCAAAACGATCAGCAGAGTTGTTTTGGCTGTTGGCAAGCGAACAGACAAACAAACAAACTAGAAATCACTCAGAGAGCGACACGGTGAAACAGAATGAATCAAACACTGTTGTAGCGTATCCTCCCTCCACTGTCAGGGCTGGAAAATAAATAAATAAATGAACAAACAGACCAGAAATTTGTATGCTGAATATACCTTAAAGGTCCCCTGACATGCCAAAGTACATATATTTCATATATATATATATATATATATATATATATATATATATATATATATATATATATATATATATATATATATATATATATATATATATATATAATGTCCTATCGGAGTTTTTCATCGTGATTTCAGTTCCGACAATGGTTTTTCACAATACTCATTCTGTAAAATGTAAAATTTAAAAAACAAACGTCTTCGGGAACGCCCCTAAAAATTCTCCTAAAAGAGGCGTAACCCACATGACGTCATGTTCAGTATGACAAAGGCTGCACATAAATTAATCGGGTTGGTGGTCTGCGTGATTCTATTGGCTTCCTGTGTGTTTCCACATTTGATTTGTCGACTCAATCGCTTCGTTCATTTCTGCTTTAAAAAAAATCGAACATTTGGTTTTGAATAATGGATGGAATGGATTTTCATTTGTCTGGTGACGACAGTGAGTGTGAGAGAAATGAAGGATTTTGGTCTGAATCACATGGAAAATTATTGGATAATGTAGTCGTGGGAGGTGAAGTTCAGGCAGCTGGAAATGAAATACGGCCTTACCAGTTCGAGCCCGAAGCAGGACAAGCAGAAGAAAATGGCGATGAAATTCCCGGAGTTCATGATGATCGGGAGGACATCGAAGGAAGACTTGGCAATAACAACTGGTTAGACTAAATCCTATTCGTAATTCAATAATGTAAATTCGACTTGCATACTGCTCGATATCAGAAATATTTTAGTGAGGTCACGTGAACAGCGCAGCGCAGCGCAGCGGACATGTTGCTCTGCGGTGAATTAATCACAACTAAGGCCAGCGCATGTCATCGGCCGTATCTCTCCGCGCATAAAACGAAGCAATCTCGCTGTCCGGATACGATGAAAACTTGTGTGCAGAACACACCTTGTAACAATTGTCTCGAGTAGTCCGATAAATCTGACGTTCTGTTGCATTTTTATTTATTTTATTCCTACTGTCATCATGTAGCACCAGTAGAAAACAATGAAAAAATAATAATAAATAAAAGCGACAGCATGTCAGATTTATCGGCCTAGTCGGACGGACGATGGATTTATCGGACTCGTCTAGACCAGTGTTTCTCAACCGGGGTTCCCCGGAACCCTAGGGTTCCGCAAGAGGTCGCTAGGGGTTCTGCGAGAAACAGTAATAAATAGGCTAATGTATTTTTGAGTAGTTTTTGTTTGATTTAATATTCGTAATTTTACTATACACGTACGGCATATTGTTGGAAACTACTTGGTTATTATTATAGAGGCTTCAACCTCTTATATTATTTACAATTATAACAGCCATAGGGAATGTATTTAACGATGTCTATATGGCGCTAGTGTGAAACCGCCCTCACTGGTTAGTGGACGTCCTGTACGCGGCGGATTCATGTATCATGGAGTGACTGACTCAAGTACGGGACGCATGCACGGTGTCCATCTATCTTCTCTGTGCTTCCTAGCGCGAAGTCTCGCGAAGTCTCGCGAAGTCTCGCGAAGTCTCGCGAAGTCTCGCGAAGTCTCGCGAAGTCAGTCTCTCTCTCTCTCTCTCTCTCTCTCTCTCTCTCTCTCTCTCTCTCTCTCTCTCTCTCTCTCTCTCTCTCTCTCTCTCTCTCTCTCTCTCTCTCTCTCTCTCTCTCTCTCTCTCTCTGTCTCTCTGTCTCTCTCTCTCTCTCTCTGTCTCTCTCTCTCTCTCTCTGTGTCTCTCTCTCTCTCTCTCTCTCTCTCTCTCTCTCTCTCTCTCTCTCTCTCTCTCTCTCTCTCTCTCTGTTCTTCTGTTTACCTTTATTGCTTCAGCTTTATTTGTTTAAGTTTTGTTGATCAAGTTACATGAGGTGTGTTTTTTTAATTGTCAAACAGACTCGGGGTTGACAAACACTTTCAAAAATGACGTTTTCAAACAAAAACAAACAAAAAAATCTTTTTGTGAATTAAAACCTCGGTGTGAGGTTCCATAAACGAGCACTTTTTTTTTCATTGTCAATAAATTTGACAAAAAGGGGGCCATTTTTTCCTTAAACCAGGTATCTGAAATTTTTTTTATATTTACTACGTGAACTACGATAAAAATAAAAAAGAGCTAGATATTAATAATGGTATATAATAATTTTTATGCAGGGGTTCCCTGAAACATGAAAACTATTTCAAGGGTTCCACAAGGGTAAAAAGGTTGAGAAACGCTGGTTTAGACTAGAGATCTCGAGTCAATCCACTCTGTGAGAGTTTCTGTATGTGACGTCACGCTGCGATTCACTGAAGTCAACTTTTTTAAGGGGCGGGGCATAGCAAGTTGTGAAAAGCTCCAGAAATGATCGAAATATTGCTCTAATTATCCCATTTTTGATTTTTTTTTAAAAACATGGGTGATTTCTTCACGAGGAAGGTCAAGTTAATATATATATATATATATATATATATATATATATATATATATATATATATATATATATATATATATATATATATACATATATATAACAAGTCTATTTTGCATGTCAGGGGACCTTTAAATTCATCAATTTTGATGCACCCTATCTTTCAATGTCAAAGGATCACCAAAAAAAATTCTAGGATCCACATCCGCATCCTGACCAAAAAAGCGTATTGCTGTCCTTGGCCGGTCACCTACATACACAAAAATTCAGAATGATTGCTTCAAAACTGTGGACAAAAATTGCGTGACAAACAGACTAGATAGATCAAAAATTGCTCAAAGAGCTACTCTTGGCAAAACAGAACAAAGTAGAATGGCACTCGGTAGAGCATGTGCATACCTCTGCCAAGCTGAACAGTTTACTTTTTATGTCCTTTTGATAGGCTGGATCTGAACTAAAATCACATCAGCTTGTTCTTGTCACCTAACCAACTCATCCATCTAGTTTTGTCATACCTCGTCCACAACTTTTTCAGATATGATATATGCAGCATATAGTTTTTGGCCCTATCTCTCAATATTTGACATTAGGCCTATGTTTACCTTTTGACCTCAAAAATAAATGGTGGTTGAATTCAGTGACCTGATATGCAAATCTTGTTGAAATTTAAAGTCAATCGAATGAAAATTATGGATTTTGGAAACCCCACCTGAAGAAGTTGTTCACCTTTGGCCTATGTTAACCTTTTGATCTATGTTGCCTCTCAATTATTATTAGTTGTTGAACTCATTGAGCTGATATGAAAATCTGTGTTCAAATTTCAATTCAATCTGATGAAAATTGACAATTTAAGAAATGTTAGCCTATATTGACCTTTTGGCCTATGACGATCTCAAAAATAGTTGTTCATTGAATTCAGTGACCTGATATGCAAATCCTCTTCAAATTTCAAGTCAATCGGATGAAAATTGACAATTTTAGAAATTTGGCCAATGTTGACCTTTTGGCAGACGTTGATCTGATGAAACTTTGTCACTTGACCGTCACAGGGACGGTGCCTACAACATGCGAAACGATTGACTGAGCAGTTTGGGCTGAAGGCGAATGGACCGACAAACTAATGGAACAAATTAACATACATAATTGTTAAAATAACAAACAAACGGACCCAAATGCAATCCTCTCTGATGAGTGTAATAAACAATTGTGTTAAAAGGGGAACCCAAACACAATTTTTTTTCTTGTGAGAACCATTGAGAATCATTAATCAGTCTAATTTGAAGGGAAAAAAAATTGAATTTTTTTTGGCCAATCACAAAGTGTCAAAAAAAAGTACATTGTCGATTTTCGATTTTGCCAGTGACGTCACATCTGGAAGCCACCTTTTTCCAAACGGCGGCTTTACATAAACAAACAGTACGTGTCGAGCTCGGATTCCAATACTGATTCCACCGACATTAGTAACTCTAAAGGTTCTCGGTATGTTGAAACTGATGAGTGGGATTTTGAAAAAACTATTGGACAAAAACTAGTGATGGAAATACCTCCATGGGAATTGTGGAGCCAAATGGTTTCAAGCTTTGTGCAAGCGATTCAGAGGAAGAAGGCGGAAGTGTAGATGGAGGTGTTAAAAGGATGAAAACACTGGTCATATGTTAATTACAGCTTGGTGGGTTTTGCTTTTCGTTGAATTGGTGGTTTATAAGGGAGGGATTTTGTATTACTTGATAAATCGGTAAATATTTTACTCGAGCAGAAATACTCGTTATCGTTCGACAACACTGACACCACAGATAAAATGGGCAATGAATGCTTTCTCCCAACATTACAGGCTGACCAGGTGTCTTGTATGTTACAGGATAGTCCTGTTTCATACTTTCCCCGGACATCATTTATGTCCATGCCGTGTCCCACCATCATGTCCGCAAGATATCGATGTCCCGCCACAGTGGAGTGGGAAGTGGTGCTTTGGTGGAGAGGGGATGTGAGGTGGTGGTGGGTGTGATGTAACCCAGTTTGAATGTAAAACGTATTGTTACGGCCATGGGTACCGAGTGTATAATGATGGGATTAATCCTTGTTTCTCCTCGGAAGAACCGGACCTGGAGCCACCGCTCACAATTAACTTTGTGGTGCGGTGGGTTGCTTGACAACCATGAATGCCAATCAGTTAACCAGGAGTTCCAGTGTCCACTGTCTAATTTGCCGTTTAAAGAGAAGTCACGTGGCTTCCTAACCAGGGAACGTGCCCTCGGTGATGCTCCAATCTTATCTTGATTAGATCCCAGGTAAGGCGGCCGAGTGTTTACCGCTGGTGCACGCTGACTGTGACAGGTTAATTAGTATGGGAATTACCTCCCAGTCTATCTAGGTTCGAACAATGCTGGATCAATGGAAGGAAAGGACAAGCAAGGACAGGTTGAAATGTCAACAAGGAAGATTTTATTAAGAAAAATAAATACACTGAATAACTTTTTATTTCCTTGTGGTGTAAATGGATGAATTCAAATCAATTAAAATAACCTCAAACAAAGAAAGAATTCAACAAACAGCTATAGAAAAATAGACAAAGAGCAGATGCTTATCACTATGCCTTAGTTAACAATTCAACATGAAACACCCAGCAGATCATTCACGGGGGGAAGAAATCCGGTCTCAGCTTACCAAGGCAGAAGTTGTCTTGTGTCCAGTAAAATAACCCAAAAGGTGTGAGTGTGCCTTGGTCCGCTGCCAGCACCCTGCCTCGCCATGCACCCACCCGCAAACAGGCTCAAACACCAATCGACGTCACGTCATCACCCCCAGGAACCAGGGATGCCAAGAATCAGGTACCCCAAAAATCAGGTATGCCAAGAGCAGGTACCGAGCAGAACCAGCAGAAAAGGTCCAACCGTCACCAACTGACAGGAGCTATCAGGTGCCATAACCAACGGGCAGCTGTAAGGAGCTGTAACTAATGGGCAGGAGCTGTAAGGAACCATCACCAGCTGTCAGGAACTGTGGGGAACTGAGGTGTGTGGGTATTGTGGGGTGCCTGCCTCAAGCAGACTTTAGAGGGAAATCCAGCTTTCCCATTGGCGCATCGCTGCATGTGACCTCCAATCGTCAATCTCACGTTCATCCCTTCCTCACCATCGAGCGAGAGGCAGCCCCCAATCAACACAGGCCTGCTTACGACATCATGTTTGGGGTGCCAGAAAGCGGCCATTTACTGGAACAACCGAGCGGGGGCATGAAGCGCTCACAAAACGTCAACAATGGCCATCGCCTACAACCCCCCCCCCAGCCCGACACGGACAGGGGCCAGCCAGCGTCCACGGAGCCACTGAACGGGTCATCAGGCGTCCATGGAAAAAGGTGGATGTCAAACGTCATTGAAAGAGAAGTGTGTCGAACAACAAAGAAAGAGAGGTGGGTGAGGTAAATGATCCACAGTCGTATTTTTCTGTCAGAATAACTGTTCAGGAAAAGCCCGCGGTGTGCTTAATGAAATGTCCTGTAAGTCCAAAGTATAAATAAATCGTCCACCTCCAAACCAGTGTGTCCTGATGGAAAGGGGTTGAATGAGTCTCCGTTGGGCTAACAGTTACCTCGCATACATGAACGCGTCATAAAAAGGAAAATTATCCCATTATCCCATAAGAAAGGGAATCTGTTCTATACCCTTTTTCAATGCATCAAAGAGTTAGAATCCCACCAGACAAGGGGATGGGTCTATTCTGAAGATGCATCTATGGAAATAACTGTCTGAGGACCTGGATGTTGTGTGCGTTATTTGGATCCGATTCTGAAATCCATAACAGTATATTCATGCTCTGCCCCTGTTTTGCCTCATGCATATTTATGTTCTGACCATGTCTTTCCTCATGCATCTTCATGCTTGGCCTCATGCATACTTATATTCCGCCCATGTCTTGCATCATGCATCTTTGCCTCATGCTAATTTATGCTCCGCCTATGTGTCATGCCATCTCTGCAGCAAGCAGGGAAACTGGCATTGCCCTGTCTTGTGGGACATGTGCATGTATCTGGAAAAGGCATGGTTTTTACTGATGCAGTTAAAGTGTTTTAAATAAAGAAAAAGTGATTTAAACCTCTAAAAGTGTTGGTTAAATTGCCTGGAGCAATTGTAATCAAGAATCTGGACACGTTCCACAAGAGTGGATATTATGGGGTGATGGTTGATAGGGAATGTTTAAGAGTGGTGAGGGGATCCTGAAAGTTTTGGCATCCTCGGTCAAAACCTCTCGGAGTAGTAGATGTTAATACACACTTTGTCTCCACTGTAAATAGATGGTGGTTCATTTGATTTGCAGAAATTTGTGTTGATAATAAATAATTATTGTCATGAGCTCCTGTGGTAACTGCCGGGCAAAAGCAACAGGTGTTTGATTCACGACTCTAATTGTCCATGTGCATGTGCCGCTGGTGGGTAGAGATGGTGTTAGTTTTGATTGATGGCCGTTTCTTCCACTTAATCATGGGAATGGCATCCTTTCTCAATCGTGGCGGGTAACCACAACATCTAGCCATCTGTTGTTTCATAACATGCTCTGTAAAATGTTCCAAGCACAAAAGCCAACAATTTTCTCAGCCCAATCCAAACCCAGGTATTTCGGACAAACCTCGTCCAATTTCTGGCAAATGGGGTCTTTTGGCCATTGGTGGAGCACTAAACCATCTCAGTTTGTATTACTATTCAAGCACCAAGGACGCAGCAACTCGAGATATTTCCGGGAAATCCAAAATTAATCACAGTTTGCGTTAAATCGTACTGCAATGTAATCTGGAGACAGTACAGATGTGGCAATCAACTCTCGGGTGTGATATCATGGATAATTTGAAGAAGAGGAAAATTTCAACCTTTAATCGCAAATTTACCTACTTTATACTTCAGAAATCTGAAAAAGACACATTATATCTAATTTGTAGAGTATCACTGGATAGATTAGCGTCGAGGTGGTCTGAGCGTTTGGGTTTCCCTTTAACATTAAGCAGTAGGAGAAGAAAAACAGCAATCGAAGAAAAACAATGCAAGTCAGAAAAAGGAATCGACAACAATGAAACCAAGAAGCTTCGTGAACAACATTTGCAAGTTCAGATTTGAAGGGCTCATGCAACGAAATGGCAAAATCACAACTCTTGTGTCAGTCACAGTGATTTCCACAATTAAAAGACATTGAGTATTAAACGTGGAGTGAAGAGAAAGTTGGAGATCCCATGCAAACTGGAAACCATTTGTTCCATAAATTACATGAAAAACAAAGTCTGATCTTCCAGATATTGCAAGTACCATGTTTATATAAAATAGCATAACCCATGTCCCCATGCAGACATCGCTCATCTCTACAAAGACATTTCTTTAATATTACATGGGACCAAGCAATCACTTGACATCTCTGGAGTAGTAAAGTAGGTAATAACCAAGGTCAGTGTTGTAGGATGTAACTAGAGGGGGAGCACTCGGTAGAGGGCAAAATCTCCGCCGCCAATACTGCTAGGTCACTCAAGTGAACCTGATATCCTATTCATTCAATTTGACGTCAACAGTGCTGACAGAGTTATAGTTTGCAACTTTCCCTTTTACTTTTAACTTTTACATACTCAATTCATTCGTCATAACTCGATTCCTTGAGACAGAAATTGATTTTACATGGGAATATCCACCTGAAGTTCCAAAATCAGCCGCAATTATAATTTTGGCATGTTTTTTGTTGGAAATCACTTATAACATGAAGAAATGCAAAAAAAAAAAAACGAAATTTTGTTGAAAAAAAGTTGCCAAAATTTTTTATCTCTAACAAATTTTTTTTTTGGGGGGGGAGTTGGAAATCACTTAAAACATGTAGAAATGCAAAAAAAAAATTTCAAATATTTTTTCAAAATGGCCACCATAGCGGCTATATTGGATTTTGGACCAAGTCCAAAATCTAATGGCATGATCCTTGGACCATAACTAAACCCCCCCCCCCCCCCACCAAGTTTCGTCGAAATCCGTCAAGGAGTTTTTCCGTAATACTGTTCACAAACAAACAAACAAACAGAAAGGGGTGAAAACAGTAACCTCTGATCTTCGATGGCGGAGGTTAATAACCCAATGTCCTCTGAAGACAAAGTAATGGATGATGGCCAGACAGGACTGGAGTTTTAAATAATGAATAGTCCCAAGTGCGACAGACGCTCGTCTCCTGATGGAGGGCAGTCGTAGTTGGGCTTCATTAGGTGATAAAGAGTGTCTTGGAGGTTTTAAAGGACCTTGGGATTCTGAAGGGTCTTAAGGTTCTAAGGGGTCTTTGGGATCTTAGGGGATCTTCATGGATGTTAAAGGGTTCTGGGATTTTAAAGGGTCTAAGTTGTCTTATAGGATCTTAAGAAGTCTAAAGGGGTCCAAAGTGTCCAAAGGACTTAAAAGGACTAACAAAGTAAAAAGGACTGTCCGTTCTTTTCCCCACCCCAACTCTTTGTCCTTCCCTCCCACTTTCTTTCCCTTATTCAAAGAAAGAGGGCATTAATGACATAAAGAGGTTAAAATTTAATCAAGAGATTGAATGAAAAAGATAAAATCAAATGAAGAGCTTAAATTAAATAATGACGTAGATTATATTAAATTAAGAGGATAAAGAGGTTAAACTAAATAATGAGGAAACCGATGACTGATGGAATCTCGTGATATGTGATGGTCATACAAAATAGATTACATTTCTAGTTAATTCGTTTATTATCTCACTACCTGGATGGAAATGCAAAAAGGGCTCCATTAGTTTTCGTGCATCGACATCATGAATCATCATCATACCAAGTTTCAAAACGATCTGTTGAGCTGCTTCAGAGGAGTACAGAAAAAAATACAGGCAATACCCCTGGTCACTAACTTGTTAGCATAATGATTCTGAGTAGGAAGTCAATGTGAGACAGAATCTGCAAAATGTACCAATGAACCATGTTATAGCAAATACCTCCTGTATTTTAGGGGGCAACACACCCCCCCCACCGTAAACTCCCTCAGACCCTGATATTTTAAATAGCGTGAAAAAAACTTTGGTGCATCATGGATGATGAAGGTTGTGGTCAAGTTTCATTGAAATTGTATGTCTGGTTTCGAAGAAGAAGGAAAATACATTTTGGTGGGCAACCCTCCCCCCCCCCCCCGGGAGACCACCTCATACCCCGATTTACTTTTTTATGCCGTGAATAAAGTTCAGTACATAATGGGTGATGGAGATTGTGTCAATTTTCATTGGAATTGTGTGTGTAGTTTCAGAGAAGTTGCAAGTGTTTGTGGATGGACTGACGAACAGATGGACGGACGACGCACCATCCCATAAGCTCCCCAGAATTACTTTTCAGGTGAACTTAAAACAAAAAAAATGTTGATGAACCCATTGCCAGAAAGCTGACTGACTGACTGACTTCAGGACATTGTAATGGCTTCAACAGCTCTTCTGGACTTCGTTGCAGACGAACAAAAATGTGAAGACATTCGGACGGTCAACCAGGACTCCAAAAGAGTACAACTCTCCATGATAAGCAGCGACACAGAAGCAATGTAAAAAATGGTTAGGCCCACTCTTAAAGTATTAGCAGATTCTCTGAAACTAATGAATGAAATAGTTAATTAATTAGGCCATCTGATTAACAAAGGTATTGGGCCAGTTTGGAATTTTGCTTAGTTATTAATTCACATTTGGTTATTATGGTGGGAGCCAACCTCGAGCAACAATCACAGCTGGGACTCTGTCATGAACACTTTGCATCAAAATATACGTTAAAACGGTCCTTTGACACAATCTGTGAATGCTTTTGCATTCTCTGTCGTATTTTTGATATTGGAAAAAAAAAACAAAGTTTTCTTTCCATGCATAAACATATACATATACTGTATAGGATAAAGTACATGTATTTATTTACATTTTACATATGCACAAATATTCAACAACGCTCTTTGGCTGGTGTGACCAAATCTGTGTCCTATCACGGTCTTTGCCAAGTCACTTCCAACCAGCATGCATTGTCTTCCAATGTCAAAACAAACAGCCAAACAGATAATTTCCAGCCAGAAATAGTTTAAAAAATGCAATTGCTCTGGCTTGGGTGCAGCACCCAATGAGTGAATAGCACGCAGTGCATCCATCCACGAATGGAGATCTCTCCAAGTTTTTCATGTTGTGTCTTTGTCTATGTGTTTCTGTTTTATCCCATGCAATATTTCATGTTAATTCGTTTGTTGTTTTGTGCTATTCATTTTGTTTGATTAGTATTGTTTAATGCCTGATACGGCTTTCCCTTGGATATAAAAGTGTAATCTTGTTATCTTGCTTTTATCCTGGGTATATTTCCGGGTATCTTGCTTCTATTTCCTCAACACTATCCTATTTCCTCTGCTCGCTTAAAATAATCAAAACAAGCAAACAACAAAAAAAAACTTCATTTTTCACTCCATAATGATTCTCATTTCCACTTGAATTTCCTTCGGTTTCTGGTTCTACTCCTACTCCCCTCCCCCCTCTAACCCAACCTTCTTCTCTCCAAACTAAATCTATATAAATATTAATGCTTTTAATTAAAAATAAAAAAAACATTTTAAGAATGCATTTCAACCCTTGTATCTCCTTCCCTTTTATCTAAATGCGACGTGTGTTCTTCTCCACCACGATATGTCTCTTCTTCTTCTTCTTCTTCTTCACAAGGATTATTTTTCTGAGCCGCCGTGCTTCAACAAGCGATCATATCTCTCATCCCATGATCTTTATCTGTTTGTCAAAGTTATAAATATGGAATGAGGAAAAGCATCCACTCCCATCCCATTTCCTCAAATCTTCATGTCCCCCCCCCCCTTCTGCATCCCTCCTCACCCAACCCTCTCAATGCTTCCCCTCACCTCACCCCATTAATGCTTCCCTCACTCTACCCTGTAAAACCTTCCACCATACCCCACACTCAAACTTTCCCCCACACACTCAAATTTTTCCTCCACACCCTAAACCCTCAAACACTCACTTAACACCCAACACACTCAAATATTACCCTGCACCCCACACCCCCAAAGCCTCACCTTGCCCTGCAAACCCACCTCCCCAATCTATAACTGTTGGACTTCAAATATAAGAGGTGTCAGTTCTAACCTGGCAGATCTCTCAATCAGGGCCATTGCTGATAAACCAGACATCATCTGTTTAACAGAATCCTTCCTCCACAGGACACCCCTGACTCCTTAGTGTCTCTCCCCGGTTAGGCCTTAGTTATTTTATAACTTGGTTTACAGATCCGCCGACGGTATATTTGCCGAAATGAAATATAAATATAAAACACATTTTTAGCCTTTTTAGGTCATCTCTTTGAGCATGACCTAATAATATGGGTGTCGATGTCCTTTGATCCGTCTGTCCATCCGTCCGTCCGTCCGTTCAGAATGAAGTTGAAGCGGGAGATCTGGTCATTAGTGATCCTGATAGAGGTCAATGAGACGTACACGATGGTATGACTTTCAAGGTCACCGAAGGTCAAGGTCAAGGTCACGAGGCCTTTGAAGTTGCGAAAATGACGATTTTCAAATTCTATCTCCTCCGCCATTTCTCAAGCGATCTTGAATTTGATTGTAGCAAATGAATCTATGGGACAATATCTAAATTTGGTCAGGCCGGATTTTCGATATTCGCTTTCGTTTTCGTGTCACGTGACTTCAAAGTTGGCAAAAAATGCGAAAATGACAATTTTCAAATTCTATCTCCTCCACCATTTCTTAAGCGATCTTGAATTTGATTGTGGCATATGAATCTATGGGACAATATCTAAATTTGGTCAGGACGGATTTTCGAATTTCGCTTTTGTTTTCGCGTCACGTGACTTCAAAATTTGCAAAAACTGCCCTACCTTCAGGAGGCTATATATTCTCTACTGGGCATGGTAAAAGTTAGTGAATGGTGTCATTGCATAGCAGCTGACCTTGTCTTTCCTGTCCATTCGAAAGAATACCGATATCTTCGAATACGTACACGTCACGTGACTTTGAATTTTGTAAAAACTGCTTCATGTAGTTGCAAAATGACGATTTTCAAAATCTATCTCCTCCTACATTTCTTAAGTGATCTTGAATTTGATTGTGGTACATGAATCTATGGGACAATATCTAGATTTGGTCAGGCCAGATTTTCGATGTTCGTTTTCGTTTTCGCGTCACATGACTTCAAAGTTGGCCAAAAATCCCTCCTGACCCGAGAACACTACACCCTAGTAACAGGAACTCATGCTTGTTTCTCGCAGAGATGACAGTCACTCCCGCTTATTATTCGCAGAGATCTTACTGCTTATTCGCAGAGATGACAGTCACGAGTGTATTTGTATATTTATAAATTTTCTGCCAAAGGTGAAAAAGTTTCAAAACCCGAAACGTAAACGTTGGCATTTATTTTCAAAATATAATTTCGCGTGCGTGCACCAAAATGCCGAGTTCCCTTTCACCAAACTGCACAGTAGTCTTCGGTCATGGCGTCTGAGCAGTGGCCAGCGTGGTTCAGATTGATTGTGGTTTCTGGGGCGAAAGTGATTGTTAAGAAGTATATCAGCAGTATAAATTTGAGTGACTGTACTGGTGATTTAATCACGCATCATCTTGATGACGAATATTCTGGCCGAACAATTGCATCAATTCAGTGCAGCAGCAGGGATGATTCGCAGGCTACTCTCGATCGGGCCGATTTTGTTTCCGTCGAAAGTTGTACACCGGTGTTCATATTGAAATATTTTGGTGCCAAGTACGTCAAAGTTTCCCTGCGAGATGCTGATATTCAGCCTTCAACGGACCAGAAATCAGCCTTTGATGTGCTCATGGGGATGGGGAGATGGTACAATCAGATGCCCGCTGAAAAGTAAGAGCTGTTTATGGCTCTGATTGAGCGTTTTGAGCGTGTTGACTCTGAATAGACACCTTTTTATATCATATCCAGCACTATGCACTGGAGTGCACGCACACATCTACGACTTGGACAGTAATTTTCTCAGCATTGTTTCCATTTGTTTGATGATCCAACAGGTTTCTATAAGAAAAACATGCCAGACTATATTGCAAAAACAAGTTTTAATCCTTCTTTATTGTTTTTCACATCAGATGATACAGTGAACAACGGCATCCTGCATTTGAATGGTCTTCCATCTTCAATGTTTTCTTAGATCCTCCTGGTCTGGGATTTATATTTATTTTCCCCCCACCTACCCTTGTCTTTTCCATGGAACATCCAAAAAAAATAATTAAAATATCTAATTTCTAAAAATTGAAATTATATTTACAGTATTTATTATAATATAAGCCCTGGGCGTTTATTAGAATACCAGTTTGATCAACGAGGGTAGGGGGCCTTTATTAGAGACAATCTACAAACATACAATTTTTTATTTTTTATTTATTTGTTTTATTATGAAGATACAAGTATTGTCAAGGTAGAGGGGTATGAATTATGCAGAATACGACACCACACTGACTTGACTGCTGTCAAACACACCTGTCACAAAGCCGGGTCCCAGCCTGGCCAGGCTCACTCTACAGGCTACAACTGTCTCAATTGTTTCACACCGGGTGACGGGGGAGGGGGAGGGGGGCTATTATTAGAGACATCCTTGAAACATGAAAATTTTCTCAAAGAGGGGGGGCCTTTATTCGAAGGGGGGCTTCTATTAGAATAAATACGGTATATTTATATTTCGACCTATGACCCTACATTTTAGCTGAAGAACTGTGTATGCCAAGTTATAAAATAACTAAGGCCTTATTGTCTCCTTCAAATTGATAGGACTGAAACACTCCCCAGGGGCGGAGTTGCACTTTACATCAAGAACTCAATTTCTCACTGCCCTTGAACTGATCTTACACCTCCCAACCCCCTGGAGTACCCCCGGCTGTAACTTCCCCTCCACACCCACCTCTTATTCGTCTGTATATTGTACTGTCCTCCTAACAGTGATGACTCAATCTACATCTCTCTCTGAAACAACTTGGCCAAACTTTTTCTCACTCATCCAAACATTCTCTTCCTCATATGTGGTGATTTAAATTGTCAACATACAACTTCGCTGGGTGTTGGTACCAGCCATGGCATTTCAGCAAAGAATGTCTGTGACTCCATGGGACTGACTCTATCTGTGAACTTTCCAACCCGGATTTCTGCCAATGGGAAATCATCCCTTCTGGACTTGGTGATGACTAACTTTCCCGCAAATGTCTCCTGCTCTTCCTCTGCTCAAAATTGTTCATCTGATCATGTGCTTGTGAAAGTCAACATCTCTCTGGCTATTCTCACCCAACTGCCTCAATACCAGCGAGTCTGGGA
The DNA here is from genome assembly GCF_056783735.1 of Eptatretus burgeri. NCBI lineage: Eukaryota > Metazoa > Chordata > Myxini > Myxiniformes > Myxinidae > Eptatretus > Eptatretus burgeri. Next base: position 77,101,348 of record NC_140965.1, read on the forward strand.
TTTCACTCAAGCAGATTAGCAGGGACTCCAAGCAGCCATCTCTCTTCAGGACTGGTCTCCCATATCTACTGCCCCTGATGTTAACTCAGCCTGGGAATTCTTCCACAGAAACCTGCTTTCTCTCAGGCACAGATTCCTCCTATCTCATCTTCAATTATCCTACCCCTCTTCCCACTCATGGTACACTGAATCCTGTGAGAGGCACTTCTCTGAAACAACTTGACTTCTTTTCATGGAAGGCTAATCTGACCGAAGGCAATCTCAGTTCATTCCAAAAAAATTCAACATCAAGAATGAAGTTTAAAACTTGTCTCCCTCCTGTAAAACATATTAGTGCTTTGTTAAGTTTGTTTCTGGTGTATTCTCCCCTTCTATCCCTTCCCTCTCTTCAAATGGCACCACAGCCAACTTTAATGCCTCAATTCTGTGTTTGCTTCAAAATATTGTCCCCAACCCCTCACTCTCAATACCCACCCTTCCCTGTTATAACCATCTGCTCCTGGACTCTGTGTCTTTTGCACTTGAGAAGGTTATTTCCACCCTTGACTCTGCTATTGGACTGGATGGCATCAGCTCACACGTCCTAAAAACCTCCTCTTCAGACCAGGTCTGAATGTTTGGTGTCAGATCAGGTCTCTCCACCTTGGAGATGCTGCTTTTACTCATACAATATAATAGATGGAGGCCTTCAATGTCAGACATGAGATCAGAGCCATCTCTCTGGAGATATCTCATGCTTTAGATACAGTTTGGCATCCTGCCTTACTTTCCCAACTCTCTGCCTATGGCATCCAAAGCCAACCCTACACCTGGCTTACCGATTTCCTTTTCTCTCCTAGCCAATGTGTGACTCTTGTAGGCAATCCTTTCATCTCCTCTCCCTGTCAAGGCTGGAGTTCCCCAAGACAGTGTTCTGGGCCCAGTCTAATTCGTGAACTTCATGAATGATCTCTCTGACTCTGGAAAATCCCCTTTATCTATTTGTTGATGACTTCACCATCTGCTGTGACATCGCTCATTCTTCAAACAGACAGGCTGCAACCTCTTCCATCCATCCATTGGGACCATACTCTGCACAGAGTGTCAGTGCTGCCGATGCAGTCTCCTGGGCTAGTGGTCACAATCCTTGGTGGGTCACCACTCCGACACAGGATACTCGAATGGCTCAATCATCCCAGCAAGCTGATACTCATTTTGCCAACCTCGGAAGGATGACAGGCAGAGTCAACCCCATCCATTCATTCATTGGGACCATACTCTGTGCAGAGCATTGGTGCTGCCTAAGCAGTCTCCTGGGCTATTGTGAATAATCCTGGATGGGTCGCCACTCCTACACAGGATACGAGCAAGCTGGCACTCATTTTGCTGACCTCAGAAGGATGGCAGGCAGAGTCAACCCCACCTGGTATTAATTCAACAACCAATTGGGATTTGAGCTCAGGACCATAGGATCCCAAACCCACCACCCTAAACATGAAGCCAACACCAGGCATGCAGCCTCTTCCCTCTCTTCAAACCTTGAATTTTTATTTAATAATCACATGCTGGTGAACCACTTGGAACATGTCTCAATCCTGACAAATCTCACACTCTCACCATCTCTCTCTGAAAGAACCATCTGGCAAACCCTCCCATCTACTTTCTTAACTCCAATCTACATAAAAATCACACTTATTTCCCATAGGGAGTACTTCACATGTGCCAAGTTTCAATTTTTTTCCACGGAGCGGTTTCAGAGATAGAGGTCCAAAGTTTTACCTTTTTTCCAACATGGCTGCCACACCGCGTGACCTATGATGCCATCAATATCATTTAAACGTTCTACATGAGTTGTCGCACTGATGGTGAAAATTTTGTGTCATATGGATGAGTGGTTGCAGAGAAAACAGAGAAAATAAGCATGGACGGACGTACATATGCACGTACGGACGGACGGATGGACAACCCAAAAACATAATGTCTCCAGCGACTTTGTTCGCGGAGGTATGAAAATACGTGCCCGCTTCAATACATACTTAAAAACCATTTTGTGTCCTGACTTCTCCTGTATATCCTGATGGCGACGTATGGCAGTTGTTGATTGGTTAATCAAGAAATGATAGGGTTATCGAGATAATAACGCAGCACATGACATTGGTTCCGCTTAGCCAATCAGTTACAACCTGTTACATGGCTGCCAGCACTATTCCCCATTGATAACGCTAAACTCATTATTAACGTTGATACAGTTGTGGACCTGCAGCTGGCTCGATATTTGTGGTAGCAAAGGCGATTGTGGTCTTTAAAGACTTTCCGTCTATCTGGAGTCATTCAGATGGAGGACAACTGCAACAATATGCATATATCTACCTTCTACACTAATAAATGTCAGTGTGTGTGTGTGTGTGTGTGTGTGTGTGTGTGTGTGTGTGTGTGTGTGTGTGTGTGTGTGTGTGTGTGTGTGTGTGTGTGTGTGTGTGTGTCATTGTATCTCTTCCATAACTCCAAAACCATGAAACATTGCCTGGCAGCCTGAAACTTTGTGTGCATACCAAGAAAACTCCAAGGAAGTGCATGGCTGAAAATTGGGTGTTTGGGTTAGGCCAAAAAAAAAAATATGTTGCATTGGCATAACCCGACCGACCCTAAAAATTCCGCCGACCCTACGTTTTTTTTTGTTTTTTTGCTATCGATTTCAAGTATCTTGTTGATTGCGATCGCGATCGCAAAAACCCGGAAGTGTTTCGGACAGAACCCGCCGATAAAAAGGGTGGTACTCGAGCCGGGGGAGATTTTGGGAGGGATTTATTAGGATTTATTAAATTTTTGGATTTATTATCCAAAAATTTTGGGATTTATTAGGAAAAAAATAAAAAAATAAAAAAAAAGATCCCGACCGACCTACCCTATTTTTCAGTGACCCGTTACGCCAATGCAACATTTTTTTTTTTGGCCTTAATTGAAACACCCCTTTTGAAGATAATTAATAGACTTATTTAATTATATCCTTCATCAGGCGAATCCATGGCCACCTCGCTCCATTAGGAGTCTTCAGGCGTATCCGACATAACCACTCTGGGGTCTCAAGCTGCCATGTTTTTTGACCTGCTCAACCATGCCTCGACTTGGAACGGGTCGCAACGATTTCTTAATGATAAAGTTAATTTTTTTTTCTCACTTTCCTCAATCATATTATCAAATGCCTGTTCATCATAACTATAAATCGCTGTATACATCACTTTTTTAAGTGATATCGCTTTCAAATTAGGAGCTTGGAGTGATTTCATGCATTACATGATGCAATTTTTCACGCTCCACTCTCACTGATTAAAGTATATCATCGAAATATTATTTCGGATTTGAGGATCGGATATCGTCCGGACTAAATAAGTGTCGAAATCTGGAGTAAAATCTGAGAATTTAAAGAAATGACGAGTCTAATAACTCAGCCGCTATACCTATTTACTTCAAGCAAGCAAGGCTATGTTCCCTCCTTCTCCATAGATCCACAAGAAAACATGAAATTCCCAAAGCATTAAACCTATATGCCTTGGGTTGGCTTAATAATTAGGGTGGTGGGCTTGTGATCCTAGGATCATGAGTTCAAATCCCAGTTGGCTGTTGAATTCATACCAGGTGGAGTTGACTCTGCCTGTCATCCTTCTGAGGTCAGCAAAATGAGTGCCAGCGTGCTGGTATCCTGTGTCGGAGTGGTGACCCGTCCAGGATTGTTCCCAACAGCCAAGGAGACTGCCAAGGCAACACCAATGCTCTGCACAGATTATGGTCCCAATGAATGAATGGATGGGGTTGACTCTGCCTGTCATCCTTCCGAGGCTGTTTAAACATCTTTTCCCACTGTTTGGAGAATTATATTGAGTGAACAAAAGACTGAGGAACATGCCAAAATTTACCAGCTTCATTGAGCTATATGATTTAATGCATTCCCTGCTTGACCTCCTGCCCTGTCCCCCAGAGGGACTGCCTATCCATAGTGTTTGCCAGATCTGTTTGTATATTTTTGAAGGTTTCATGAGGTGCTCTGCAGGGAATCGAACAAATCTGGTGAAAAACGGACGTTTTAAAACAAAGTTATAATGTTTGTGTGGGCCCCAAACCGATGTACAACGTGACGCGGATATAGATGAGCAGGCATCGTTGCAGATTATCTGCAATGTTTATTTCACGAGTGATGAAACTTTGCAATGTCTCCAGTGTTGTTCTACATTAAACAGCAACTCTTTTGTGAACAAAGTCATTATTTGAACAAATTCATTTAATTTCTTTAACTGCTGTGGGCACGGTGAAGACTGGCTTTAAAGTTAAAAGGATCCTATGCAGTGTGCAGCCACAGCCTGGTGAGCCAATCCTTATCAACCATTTAATTGGTGCTTGCTTGAGTGCTTAAGTCACCTGCCAAGCACGCTACATTCGACAGCAGTACCACGCAACATCATTCTGAGCAAATCGTTAACTCACAGCGGACACTTTTGCCGTACCACATCATTCAGAGCGAGTGGTTCGTGCTCCGTCATTCTGAGTGAGTGGTCCGTGTTCCATCATCCTGAGTGAGTGGTCCGTGCTCCATCATCCTGAGCAAGTTGTTCATGCTCCATCATTCTTAGTGAGTTATTCATGCTCCATTATTCTGAGTGAGTTGTGAAATAACACCCAATCGCTGAGCTGTTTGCCGTATTAACATGTTTTCTAAATTACTGAGCTACCTCGACCCCTCTTTCTCTTTGTCCAATCCTTGTTCTCCCCCCTCCCAATGTGGTGCAGCACCCTCTTCCCACACCTACCTCTGTCTCTGGACATATCTGGATGGTGGTTATGTCTGGACGGTGTTTGTCTCCAGACGTGTCCAGGCAGGGTTTGTCTCTGGACGTGTCTGGATGGTATTTATCTCCGAATGTGCCCGGGTGGGAATTTGTCTCCGGATATGTCCGGGCGGTGTTTATGTCCAGACAGGAGTTTGTCTGCGGACTCGTCGTGGTGGTGGTTGTCTCCGGAGCATCAGTGTGGCGTTTGCCTCCGGACACATCAGGGCGGTGTTTGCCACCGGACGCATTGTGGCAGTGTTTGCATCCGGATGTGTAGGGGCGGTGTTTTTCTCTGGACGTGTCGGGGTGGTGTTCATGTCTGGACTGGAGTTTGTCTCTGGACGTGTCAGGGCGGTTTGTCTCTGGGCAGTGATTGTTTATGGACTGAGTTTATTTCCGGACATGTCCGGGTGGTGTTCGTCTCCAGGAGGTATTTACAGTATGACTGGAAGAAAATGGATTTCAGACATTATTTTGTTTCCATCTTCACTGTTATTCTCTGCAGAAGCATTTTGATGAGAGTATGAATCATAATTAATGCTCCACCGCATGTCTGCCTTCCCTTCCTCTCACCTCTTGCTGCCTTCCCTTCCCCCATCCCTCCTCACTCTTCCTCCCTCCTCACTCACACACTCCTCCTCACTCCCCACCTTCCTCACTCTTTTCCCCTCCACCTCCACTTTCTCCCCCCCCCTCTTTTTCCCTCTTCCCAGTATTCCCATCAGCGAAGCAACGAGCGGTATTTGCTGGTCATAGATAAAGAGAACCTGATTAAACAAATAGCACACACAAAAAAATCGACTTTTTCATTTATTTATTGAGCAAAATTATCCAACATCAAATTTTTTGTCAGAAATAGTATGTGAACCTCAAGGTTAATCAGCTCAATGAAGGGAGTAATGCCAGTCAGGTGTTTCATCCAATGGGTGACAATAAGGAGTGAGTTTGGGTGGTCCTGCCCTATATGAAAAACATAAACTTTGTTCATCACCATCAGAGTCTGGTGTTCACATCACAGGTATGTGGAAATGTGTCATGCCCCGATCAAAAGAGTTTTCTGAGGATCTCAGAAAAAGAGTTGTTGATGCTCATTGGTCTGGAAAGGGTTACAAAACCATTTTGAACGATGTTTGGCTCCACCAATCCAGTCAGGTAGACAGTGTACAAATGGAGAAATTTCAACACCATTGTTACTCTTTCCAAGAGCAGTCGTCCAACGAAAATCACTCCAAGAGCAAGGCATCCAAAAATCCAGGTCATAAAGAACCCCAGGATAATGTCTAAGAATGTGTAGGCCTAGCCTCTCTAGCATTGGCTAATGCCAGTATTCATGAGTCCATCATCAAGAAAACGCTGAACAAGAATGGTGTGCAAGGAGGAAACCACTGCTCTCCAAGAAGAACATTGCTGCCTGTCTCAAGTTTGCCAAAGACCACCTGGATTATCGAGAAGGTTATTGGAAGAATGTTTTGTGGACAGATGAGTCAAAAGTGAAACTTTTTGGCTTACATGAGAAATGTTTGGTTTGGCGAAAACCAAACACTGCATTCCAACATAAGAACCTCATCTCAACCATGAAACATGGTAGTGGGAGTATCTTGGTTTGGGGCTGCTTTGCTGCCTCAGGACCCAGACGACTTGCCATCATTGATGGAACCATTAATTCTGAATTGTACCAGGAAATTCTGCAGGAGAATGTCAGGGCATCCATCTATGAGTGGAAGCTTAACAGAAAGTGGGTCATGAAAAAAGACAACAATCCTAAACACACAACTAAATCTCCAACAGAATGGCTGAAGTAGAAGAGATTTTGTATTTTGGAATGGCCAAGTCAAAGTCCAGACCTTAACCCAATTTGAATGTTGTGGCAGAACCTGAAGTGAGCAGTTCATGAAAGAAAGCCCACAAATATCTCTGAGTTGAAGCAGTTCTGTAAGGAGGAATGGGTCAAAATTCCTCCAACCGATGTGCAGGACTGATCAACAGTTACGGGAATGGTTTGGTTGAAGTTATTGCTGCTCAACAGGGTGTCACCAGTTACTGAATGTAAAGATTCACATACTTTTTCTGACAAATAATTTGAATGTTGGATCATTTTGCTCAATAAATAAATGAAAAAGGAGATTATTTTTGTGCAATTTGTTTAATCAGGTTTTCCTTTTCTATTATTTGGACTTAGATGAAGAACTGATCACATCTGATGTCAAATTTATGTAGAAATGCAGAAAATTCTCAAGGGTTTACAATATATATATATATATATATATATATATATATATATATATATATGGGGCTGCAAAAATAGGTATACAGTAACCTACTATATATATATATATATATATATATATATATATATATATATATATATATATATATATATATATATATATATATATATATTGTAAACTCATTCTAACCACTGACTGACTGACTGATATTAAAGATTGGTGTCTTCCGGGTGACGTAGAAAGCTGAAATTTTGCATGTCGGTGGACATCAAAGCTGGTATACCGGAAAAAAAAATCACAGAATTGTGGAACAACATCCATAAATGAAAATATTAATAAATTTAAAAAATGTACGTGAGTGACCCAAGACAATGGTGAAGCACGGTAATTTTTTCTGCCGATGGACATCGAAGCCAATACACCATGACAAATCACAGATACATCAGAAAGCATCCGCAAATGAAAATATAAATAAACGAAAGAAATAAATGAAAAAAATGCAGATGAGTGACCCGAGACAATGGGGAAGCAAAGCAATTTTGTGTACCAATGGACATCGAAGCCGATACACCAGCAAAAATCACAAAACAGTTGGAAAGCATCCGTAAATGAAAATATTAAAAAAAAATTAAATGAGCGACTCGAGGCAATAGGGAAACACAGTCCATATGCTTACACAGTGTGTAAGCACACCCCACTGGTATTATATATGAAGCTCTTTCTAACCACTGACTCACTGACATATTGAAGATCAGTACCTTCTGGGTGATGTAGAAAGCTGAAATTTTGTGTGCTGATGGACATCAAAACCAGCACACTTTAAAAAAAAAAAATCACAGAATTGTCAGACAACATCCATAAATTAAAATATAAATAAATGAAAAAAACAAAAGAAAAAAATTGAAGGTGAGTGATCCGAGACAATGGGGAAGCATGGAAATTTTGTGTGCCAATGGACATTGAAGCCGATACACCAGTAAAAATCACAAAACAGTTGGAAAGCATCCGTAAATAAAAATATTAAAAAATAAAAATAATAAACTGAGCGACCCGAGACAATGGGGAAACTCGGTTTGTACGCTTACGCAATGTGTAAGCACACTCTGCAAGTGCATATGTTTTATTCATACAGTATATATGTATATATACAGTAATCCCCCGCTATATCGCGGTTCACCTATCGCGCCCCCGGTTCATCGCGGGTTTTCCCTTGGAACCTAACTAATTTTTTCTGCGGATTCCCCCGGTATATCGCGGTAATAATATATAAAATATAAATTATTTAAGCAATAAATTATAACGCGTGGCGCTCGACCAGTCACACAACGCACGAGACAAAGTTTCGCTTGTGAACTTCGAATATTTTCTACGTTTTTTCTCCAAGCCCTACGATGCCGCCCAAACGCCCTGCACCTTCTAAGGCTTCTGGCAAGGAACCGAAGCGCCAGAGGAAGGTCCTGACGCTCCAGGAGAAGGTGAAGGTGCTCGATATGCTTCGGGAAGGAAAAAGGTTTTCTGCGGTTGGACGAGCACTGCCAAACTGACCAGACCAGACGAGTCGATCTCCGGCACCTCAAACCCGATCACTACCAAACCAACCAGACCAGACGAGTCGATCTCCGGCACCTCAAACCCGATCACTGCCAAGCCGACCAGACCAGACAAGTCGATTTTTTTGGGAGGCATCCATTCATCACAGATTTTCACTTCTCGCGGGGGGGGCGGGGGGTTTGGAACGTAACCCCGCGATAAACGGGGGATGACTGTGTATATATATATATATATATATATATATATATATATATATATATATATATATATATATATATATATATATATATATATATATATTAGGGTGTTTCACTCATGGTGGTAAAAAAATGAAATTTGTTGAAAATTGTCAGAAGGGGTGTCCCCTTGTTTCTTATGACCCATAAATATTTTAGGCAAATATTTGGTTTGATTCGTCAATATTTACTGGTCCCACAGTTGGACAAGATTCCACATTTCAAGTGAAACTTTGAAAAAATCAAATGGAGGAGAAGACAAAAAATTGCAACGAACGTTTATTGAACTGAAAATTAACAAAAAAAAGTATGAAAAAGAAATGTAGAACTATTATGCAAGTAGAGCAGGGCAATCAATTCCTTGGGCTCAAGGAGCAGGAGGGAACTTAGCAGTCACTCCAGCCTTTGTTCTCTTGACGGTCTTGGGGTTATGATGAACAACTTTGAGGAGGAACTGCTTCTGCTGCTCGTCTTCGGTTCGGGCTTGGAGTTTTTGTATCAGTGCCACTCCTCTCTCTGCTGCATCATTGGTGACCTGCAGGCCTCGGACGGTGGCTCGAGTTCGTGGATCTTGCAAAACATCTTCCACGTTACGGGTAGTGACCATCCTCCCAGCAAAGATCCCAATGGCCTCTAGTGTTCGCCCTGTTACCAATTTGGAAAGACCGTCAGGGAGAGTGAAGTTCTTCTTTTCAAGTCTCTTGAGTGCTTTCGAGGTTGCTGGACGGCTTAGGTTCTTGACGATGGCCGCCCGGTCATCGGGAGACACTCGTTCGTCGAAGAAGGCTAGGGCCACTCCTTGCTCTGAGAGGTACCAGAGGTGCCTTTGGAGGGCCTTCTCTGCTGTTGACCCGAGTTCTCTATCCACAAACACCTGGAGAATCGCCAAGAACTCCAGGTCATTCTTCGGTGCACAGTTTGGGACAGCTGCCTCATGCCAGAATCTGACGTAAATGAGACTGACGAAACGGGCCAGTCATTAGACTCTGCGTTTTTCCGAACTCGTCAGCTCCAGTTGTTGCAAAAACAGGGCAATCTTCAGGACATAAATAGCCTTTGCCATCCATCCCGCCTGATGGTAGACTCCAGGGGCCCTAAATCGAGGCAGATCTCCGCTCCATCCTCCGAGGTAGAGAAGAGAGATCTGAAGGAGTTCGAGATAGTCCTCTGTTGGGTGGGCTGCATCACGGATGACTCTCCTGAGGAAGTCTATCATCTTCAGCCTTTGTGATTCGCTCCACTCATCCAGGGGTTGTTCGTCGCTGAGGGTACCGGCAGATGTCTTGTCCAAGACGTCGCATTTTCCTCAGAATCGTTTGAAGAGGGGAATGTCGGGACCTGGGGGAGAGCCGAAGAGGAGTTCATAGGTGTTCTTCAGTACCACCTCGTGAATGTGATGTCGGCTTGCCAGCCAAAGAAGAGGTCTTCCAAGGGACTGTTCAATTATGGTGCAGGCTCCGCTAATCATGCCACTGTTGGACGCAGTCGTATCAAATGAGAGACCGATGATCTTGTCAGCAATCTGATACGTGTCCAGCAGCCGAAGAACGGTATCTGCTATCGACATATCGGTATTGCTATCGACATATCGATATGCAATTATCGACAGAGCTGACTAAGGGAACCTGTATGCTGTGTGCAATTGTATTCCAAATCCGTAACAATATTTAAAAATTCATGATAGACGCTCTCAAAAGGCACCGTACATGTGCTCAGTATTTAAGGAGATCCGGATCTTGTCTATACAAGAGCTGAGGCCAAGAGATTAAGGTTTTGTCTTCACAAAAAGAACAAGAAGAAGATGAACAACGCCGGGCTCTCCATGAGCATCGTTCGCTACGCGAGATGCTGCTAAAAACGTCAACATACCATTCAAAAGTGTGCGACCTATTAACACGGTCTCATTTCGCTAAGATTTTGCATGAAGTACTTTTTATACGAAAGGTTCAAAGGCAAACCTGTGCTGATAAAATTATTGCACTTCAGAAATAATGAAACACCCTAATATATATATATATATATATATATATATATATATATATATATATATATATATATATATATATATACATATCCTGTATATACACTGTATATATATATATATATATATATATATATATATATATATATATATATATATATATATATATATATATATATATACATATAGTCTAGAAGCCAAAATCTGTAGCAAGCCTTGAAAATAGGTTCGCTGCTGATTTCATGTTAGAATGGTGCAACTGGTGTTTTTGAAGAGTCTAGGCATGACCAAGTCTAGTTCCACTTGTTGCCAAGTCTGCATCTGAATATTATGGCCGCCATGACAGTAATCAAAATGGCCACCATCAGATTTAGTCTTTTTCTTATTGCAAATTGTACTAGCCAGAAATTTGTCATGATTGTGAAATACTATGTAATCTGACACGAGGAACACTATTTTGTGCTTTATTTTTGTACTGGATCACAACTTTTCACATAATTGACAACTTAAAGACGAAATTGAAAATGCACATACGAGCAACAAATGTGAAAAAGAAAATGTTTAGCACTATTGATGGAGATGGGTTTACAGTCAGTCAAAGGTTATTTCAACAGCTGTCAGATTCTTTCTAACACAAAATTACGTTGCTTTGCAGAAGAGAAAAGTGTTGTGAGAACACCCAAGTACAATTTTCAGAGCTATTGATCGGCTTGTACACTGAACGGGTTCCTACAAAGGGCTTTGCATCCACATGCTTTCGTGCAAGGCAGTCCATTCCGTGTACATTTGCACCGTCGAGTTGAGCATGACCCACGGCATTTGCATGTCG
>NC_140965.1:77117974-77125474 GCF_056783735.1 Eptatretus burgeri
TCTTTCATTCCTGCTGTTGGTATTGTTACGAATCTGGAAGCCATTTGCACACAAACAGACAGCAGTCCCGAAGCTTAGTTATTTCAATAAGTATGTGCATAGTTAGATTCCACCCTATGTCTAAAGGGAATTACATGTGTGTGCTGCAAAGTTTCTTTCTAGTTAGATTTTTGCAATACCCAACGCCAACAAATCAATCCTTCACTTCTTCGCACCATCGACGCCATTGCCCACGTGCGTTCGACCACGGATGTGGGCGGAGGTTTCCTCACCTCAGGACACCGACCCCGCCCAGGAAAGGAGCGGCCTCCCCCCTGTCCTATCATGGATGGCCAGCACATTACCCCACGAAACCCTGTCCAATCAGGGCAAAGATTACTTCAGAGCTCCGACTCTACCCAAGAAAGGCAGGGTTTTCCCCCTGTCCAATCAGAGGGGGACAGGTATCACCCCACGGAACCCTGTCCAATCAGGGCAAAGATTATCTCAGAGGACCGATCACCCCACCCTGCCCGGGGGAGGGATAAGAATCGCTGGGCTCCCCTTAGTGCTCACTGGAGTTGGGTTGGAATTGTCAGAGAAGAAAGGGGTCACCATTGCTCTTAGTGTGCACTGTTGGTGGTCATCGTTGCAGTGTCTCAAGCTGGTCCTCTGACTATTCCACAGCCGTCAACTTCCATCTCTCATTTTGTCGAGCAATAACCTGGAGTCAAAGCCGGGAATCTCCGCTGGCCCTCTTTGAGGAGCGACGGTGGCCCCCACCTGGACTCCGCTATACCGTGTCTGGGCTCGCTGACGACCCCGAGTTTCACACCTGCAGTCGCGGGCCAAACCGCACGAGGCGGCCAGGTACCGACCAAACTCTGTCCTCCAGCCTATCTATCCCCTTGGCTGCGAGGGTCGAAATAAAGATAATCTGGGTCCATTTTCTTTTGGTGTGTGTGTGTCTGTGGTGGCGCCGTCCTATAAGTAGAATTGTTAAGTGCTTTTGCTCACTGTACATTGCCTGCATATTATAGTCGTGATAACTCTGCTCTGTGTCTCCCTCCCTATTATAAACTAGAATGGGCACTCGGTAGAGCGCATACCTTCACCTCCGCTACTTTTTTGTTCTTGGCATGAGAGTGGGGGAACAGAACAGTGAACATTTTGGTGTTGATTTCATGCAAATCGGTTTTGATTTGACCATGTTATGACAAAAAACCGCATATTTTGAAAGGTCGTGACCCCACTGACCTTTGACCCCCAACCGCTAACAGTAATTGTGTCATGTCGCCCATCACAAGATTGGGCAATGAATTCTGAACATTTTGGCATCGGTTGCATGCCAATTAGATCAAAATTGACCGCGCTATGGTAAAAATACGAATTTGACCTTTCCGTGACCTTGACCTTGACCTTTGACCCGATCGCTCCCAAAATCTAATCAAATGTTCCTTGGATAATAACCCATCATCCCACCAAATTTCAAGCGATTTGGTTTAATACTTTCTGAGTTATGCGAATAACAAATAAACACACACACACACACACACACACACACACACACACACACACACACACACACACACACACACATATTCACAAATAAATAAATAAATAAATACACAGCGACCAATACATAACCTTTCGCAGAATGCGAAGGGAATAAACCCCTGTTAAATGTACCAGCTCGTTGCCTGTCGTTTCTACCTTTGACCCAGCACGGTGCGGGCTTGAGAAATAGGGAGGCCGTTTGGGCCGTAAATTGTTCATTTGGTCCGGCAGGCTTTGGTAATCTCCGCTTGGTTATGCCGGATCCGAGTTGGTAACAGCGACTCGGTTCGGACAAAGTCAGCGAAGGGTGTGGCTTCCCCGGTAGTTAGACGGCGTGGGTACTTAGTTAAATTGGAATTAGACAATTAACCCTACCCTACACCGTCAAAATATTGGCGTCCACGGTCCACTAAGGGACCCTTGACCTTCGGAGTTATCCGGAGGTTATGACCTGCAATTCCGGTGTTTGGTGGGAGACGTCCCAACTGCTCCATCTAGCGGTCGTCCTCACCGCCGAACCCGGAACTACAACAGTATTACCCCCCCCCCCTTAATTCTACTTTTCCTTTTGTTCTGTTGTGACCTGTTTACAAAAAACCTGTTTGTTGTGACCTGTCTAGAGCTTTTCCACGAGCCTCAACTTTGTATCCAAAAAAGAAAGTCAAAGGGCAAAGTCACAGTGAATCGATCTTACCTTTTTCACTAAACCATACATCGTAAGTACACCAAAAGCCCTTCAACATGAGTTTGAGGAGTCGGTGACCTGCAAAATAGGCTGGTTTTATGGTGACGATTGATTCTACAAGGACTAAAATGATTAGGAACTGGCGTTTCAATCACCAATGCTTTCAATCATGAAAGTTCATGTTGTAGAAGGCTCGTTATAGTCAGGACAAACATGATTGTTACATCAGCCTTATAAATTCTTCTCATCTGAGACAAGCCTCCAAGACCTTTCCAGGACTGGGATGTTGAAGTTTTGGCGGATGTACCAGGGCGTTTCTCCGTACATGTTGATGAGAAAAGTTGTTCTGGCATTGGCGTTTTGCACTCTTCTTTGTTCATATGCAGCACAAGACTGCAGGATAGCATCATTGGCTGACAGCACCGCTGTGCCGCTTTTGTAATTCCCTCTGCTGGTTCGGGCAGGAATTTTGATTTTGGTCATGGTGCCGATGATAGCTCGCCTACTCTTTGTGAAAGACACCATGGAATCTTTAAGGCCCACCAAAGAATGCTGACAGATGAGACACCCATTTAACGTCCATCCGAGGGAAGGCACACACATTGATGATTCACGTGCATGTACAACTCCAGGATGACAGTTTATACCAAGGTCTGGAGTCAAATACAGCTGAGAGGAGAGTGTGCATATCTCTAGGCCATCCTGTCAGGCCGTTTTACACCCTGAAAGGAGGTGACTAGACCCTCTGGTTTACAGAACCTGCCCTTGCTCATTTGATTCAGTGCTACCTTTGTCTTAAAGCCATTTATTTTTGGTATCCTTCATCTTGGCCATGTATAATATGATTCATTTGCCAATCCTAGTTTAGGTGGCCACTTTTTTTTTAACATTCCAGTGAATTTTTCTCGTCTATTTCTCATTGGTCAAGTTCTTTATTAAAAACTTCCAACTGTGTTTTGTCTCTCTCACAGTTTTGGACAAACTGTATTTGTTGGTATTTCACTTTAAAATTTACTTTGGTCATTTTGCACCTATAGGGGCTTTTCATTACCCATTGCACATATCTTCGAGTCTTTGGAACGATTCCATGAGTAAATGCATAAATTCTCGCAGCAATGAATTATATCAGGAAAGCTTCGGTTTCCTTCCCAAGCAAATAATATCCGACTACACAATTAATATTTGCTTTGCCAGTTGATGTACAGCAGGGAAAAGCTCTCCACCGATTATGACTGTCTGTTAAAGATTTCCTGACATGATATGCTTTTCCAAGCAACTGACACAAGATGATATGAGTGTTATTCACAATTCATTTTCCTGAAATTTGAGTTGCGTTTTTCTTTAAACTTCAGCAAGGCAATAAATAGAATGAGCTAGCTGTACGCCAAGGTTTCTCAAATTAGAACCAGCAGGTAACACATTAACATAATGCAATTCAAGCATCTTCAAAAGATCTGTTTTCAGGCTTTCACCTTGAAGGTGAACCGAGAAGATCCGATCGGTTATTGAGATCCTCATTTGATGATGTAAAATGGTACTGCAACTGGACTAGCAAGTTGGTCTAAATCTACACACACTCACCTCTAAGCTGTCTAGCCTGGGTTAGAATCTCAACCCAGCTATAAACTGTCATCCTGGTGTTTCACATGCAGGGTGATACATCAATGCATGTGCTGTCCCTCAAATGGACGTTTAACTGGGTATCCTATCTGTCGGCATGTTAAGGATCCCACGGTGATCCATTAAGACCTGGGGGCTCCTTTTCACCTTTTGAAAACTGCATATGGAGATAACAACCAACAACAACACACACAACCTCACCACAAATAAAAACCCGTCCGTGATCCCCAAGGTGATCTTTGATTAACATGATGTAGTCATGTTTGTTTGACTTATTGTGTTTCAATGATTGTCGTGTCACCTGAAGCCTGCATTTGAAACACGATCTCTGAATGAAAGCATGACCTGTGGTTTTAGTAAAACAGAGTGAGCCGAGAGATGAAGCAAAGAGCCGTCTTCAAACATGGGTCTCTATTATAGCAGAAACAGTAGATAAGTACCTGGAGGTACTGGAGATAGAGGGGTATTGAGAGGTTGGCAGGACTTTTAGGGAGCTTGAGCATGGATGGGTGATTGTATGCATGTGTGCAGAGTGCTGTTTGTGGGGGTCTCGTCAAGGGGCGTTGTGTGGTTGATGTGTATTTTCTACCAGACCATCTTTGCCCATGCCTTCTCCCATGGGGAAAAAATAATATAAAATGAAAGTACAAATTTTTTTCAAAAACTCCAAAAAAAATCCACAAAAAAAAAAAACACAAAAAACAAACATTCTGCATTTTTTTGCGTTTTCATCTGGTGTTGATAAATTGGTGTTGTGTTGATGTGGCGCAGGCATGATGGGACGAATGGCTTCTACCTGTGTCTAATTTCCTTGTGTATTTGAGAGTGTAGACCGATCACTATCAGTGGAGACCAGAGTGCAATTTTCAAACAAAGTGAAACTTCCAACGAGCACTTGCATCGAGCGCTTGTGCAATGCTTGCATCGAGCAGAGTCTAGGAACTCTTGCCAACTCAATGAAACCGGATCATCCGCTTGTCATTTTCACTAATTTAGACAGTTACACACGGATGGTTTTAGGGCCTCCTTTATGGCAGGCACACGGAGTGTATCATGCGCATTTTCGCATTTTCAGGACATTCTTCCATTGAATGTTGCCAACGAGCAAGATCTGAGTAAATACCAACAACACGATGGTATTACCATTGTCGTACCCTTGCACAGATTGTTGGGTAGGATTGCATTGGGAGGGGGCGATCAAATGTTTTACAAATTAGATACCAACAGTAGTCCGAGACACACCAACATGTTATTTTAAAATACATTCCAATATTTAAGCGTCTTTGAGTGTATATGTATAGTCTAATGTTGGCTTAGTGGTTAGGGTGGTGGCTTGGGATCCTCGGGTCCTGAGTTCAAGCCCGGTTGGCCGCTGAATTAATACACCAGGGGGTT
The DNA here is from genome assembly GCF_056783735.1 of Eptatretus burgeri. Lineage (NCBI taxonomy): Eukaryota > Metazoa > Chordata > Myxini > Myxiniformes > Myxinidae > Eptatretus > Eptatretus burgeri. The sequence continues at coordinate 77,123,211 of NC_140965.1, forward strand.
GGCTCAGCCTGTCATCCTTCCGAGGTCGGCGAAATGAGTACCAGTGTGTATTAGGAGAGGGGCACTGCATCAGCGACACAGTTGCACTTACAAAAAATTATACCTACCCTGGCAGCTAAGCTGCCATCCGCAAGAAGAAGTGTGTGTGTGTATATATATATATATATATATATATATATATATATATATATATATATATATATATATATATATACACATATATATATATATATACATATATATATATATACATATACATATACATACATATATATATATATATATATATATATATATATATAGACACACACATAAATATATATATATATATATATATATATATATATATATATATATATATATATATATATATATACATATATAGACACACACATAAATATATATATATATATATATATATATATATATATATATATATATATATATATATATATATATATATATATATATATATATATTGTTACGGCTGTGGAAATTCACAATAAACCATAAAGGGTCCTTAGATCAGTTATGACGATAAGTAATTGTGTAGTTAGATTTCCCCCACCGTTGTTTAGAGGGAATTTCCATGTTCACCGGGCTGCGATCCTTTGAGATAGCTGTTTTTCTTTTCTCTATCGTTATTTTGGACCAATCATCCCCCAACAACCAAATCGCCACCACCAACAACACCCCCGAACAACTACACCAAACCGCCACTACCTTCACCTCCACAAACATCACCTCACCCCCATTCTCAAACGACGCTCGCCAACAACCAAACCACCACAGCAAACCCCCCACCACTTTCGCCTTTCTCCCTCCACAACCATCAACCACACCACCTATCAACACCGAACGTCGTGCTGTCCAAAGCCCGTTCGGTGATTGTTACCAAACATGTCGTGCCACGAGTGCAGATGGATCCTTTTGGGAGAGGAAAAATGGATCAGGAGAGGTTCACGCTCCCTTTCCATCCGTCCAATGGCTGAGCGTCGGGCGGTGTGGCCCCACCTCCAAACGCGAAGCATATGGATCCCTTTTTGGGGAGAGAAACGGATCAGGAGAGGTTCACGCCCCCTTTCCGTCCATCCAATGGTTGAACATCGGGGGGCGTAGCCCCGCCTCCAAACGTGATTTGATCCGCATATTTGCATATATGCCACTCCCCCGGGCTATATAAGAGTGAACGCGGCGCGGCTCGAGGTTGAGTCGGAGAAGTCGGCAGTGAAGGATATACGGGGACGGACGGTGGAAAGGAAGAAGCTCGAAGCAGGCAGTGCAGATGGGGCCCGATCGATGAACGGGAGACGGAGCTTGGAGTGGAGGTCGAGGGGCGAGTTGCGGAGTGGAGCAGGGACGCAGAGGAGGGCTCAGGGGCGAGAGTTCGCCGGAGTCAGTGCAGTCCCGAGGCCCCGCTAGGGGGGATCCAGCGTTAGCTATTCCCCTCTCCCCATCCCGAGCAACAAGAACCTTCCCCATCCCGGGCATCAACAATTCCCCCCATCCGCGCTGAGATAGCGCTGGTAACCCCGTCCATTCCCCACCCCAACCGTAGTGCCGACCGAGAAACACGTGCTTGCGCAGAGCACGGCGGAGGGAGCTCACCGGCCATGCCAGGGGCACGGAGTCAGGCATGTTACGCTGACATTGCGGCTTGCCCACCATTGCGCCACGAGGGCGCAGGTAAGGCCATTTCGGTCTCGTGGACCTGGCCGCTCAACCAGGTTCCACGTGCATTTGGTCCATGGACCTGTCTGCCTCCTTGCCTCTGTGGGTGGCTTTTGTTTTCTTTGCTTTTTGTGTAAATGCATGTGTGGCACCAGTCTTGTAAGTAAACCTGTATAAGTATGCTGAAAATAATTGCCCTTTTTATTCGGTTGTAACTCTGTGTTGTGTTCTTGCTTTGACTGTATACGTGCATTGTTTTTGTATAACTGTAAATACGTGCTTGTCTGAGTGTGGAATAAAATGTGCTCGTTATATTGTGACCCGTTTCGTTGCGTCCTTTCCTTCGTTTGAAAGTTCCATCTTGCATCACGGAAGGGATTGGTAGTGGGTTTAGACACCCAGTAAGTAATCTGAACCGTCGAGGTCGGCGATAACTCCGCTTGGTTATCCCCTTAGCACGGAACGAGCCGCTTAAGCGGTTCGTGTCCGGAGCCGACCTGTGGCATGGTACAACTCCTCGGTAGGCGACCCGCGCGGGTATTTAGGTATATCGACATTCGGTGATTCACCCTATTTCCCGCAGGTAGAATGCA
>NC_140965.1:77130474-77225974 GCF_056783735.1 Eptatretus burgeri
GGTGAGCGTGGGGCGATTTGGCCCCGCCTCCAGGGCGTTGGAGTGCGTTCGCTATATGCAAATTCATGGATCAAAAAGCATTCACGCCCACTTTTCCTCGGTCCAATGGGGAGCCAGTTAGAGGTGAAGGGTCGGAGGTAAAGGGTCAAAGGTGAAGGGGCGAAGCCACGGGGCATATAAGGGGCCGCGTTCGTCAGTCGAGGCAGTTAAGAGTTCGCAGTTGGGAGTTCGCGGAGCCAGTGAAGAGTTGGGACGAGTCAAGAGAGGAGACGGAGAGGGCGATCGGACGAAGCTGTGGAGAGGCGGCGGCGGCAAAGGCGGTTGAGGGGGTGCTCGCGTCGGATTCGGGGAACTGCGGAGGGAGAGGCCGGCGGCGCGACCGAGGTCGTGGTGGAGACGCTCGTCGCGGGACCCGAGACAGGGAGATATCCTCCTTTCCCCCGAGCATCAACAACCCCCTCCTGTTTCCCCCCGCGCTGAGATAGTGCGACAAGGGGGCCCCTTTCCCACCCCCTACCAGACACTGTCCGCGAGGCCCACGGAGTTGGGGCGCCACCGCCACTTTGCGTCTCATCATCAGACGGGTAGGCCCGACGCGGTCTCGGCCCCAGGCCCGCCTCATCCTTGAGGGTGGTCCTTTTCTTTTGCTTTGGGTATATGTGTTGGCGGCGCCGTCTGTGAAGTAAAATTGTATAAGTGTTGCCGTGTGCTCGGTAGTCGGATAGCTCTGCATTGTCTTCTTCTTTTATATTTGCTTTTTGTGTAATATTGTGTGTTTCTTCTCCTTTTACATTTGCTTTGGGTGTAATTGTATATGTGTGCTTTCCGTTCATCGTGAAATAAATGTGCTTTATGTTGAACTGTTTTCCCGCTTCGCTTCGTCTTTTCCTTTGTTGAATCTCCATCTTACTTCACGTAAAGGGTTGGTTGTGGGCTAAAACGCCCGATAATTAATCGAACCGTCGAGGCCGACGATAACACCGCTCGGTTATCCCGATAGTACGGAACGGGTCGCTTAAAGTGGCCCGTGTCCGAAGTCGACCTGCGGCGAGGTGCGATCGCCCGGTCTACCCTCCGTGTGGGTACTTAGGTAGGTCGAATTTGGCGAGCAACCCTATCCCACGCGGGGGGCCGATTGGCACGATCGTGGTGAGGCCGAAAGGTCCACCCGTGACTGGTTCCCGGCGTTAGTCCGAGAGGGTCACGACGGGATTGTCCGTCCGGTGGGCGACGTGCCGCGATTCGAGTTACGTGGTCGTTCGCACGCCGGCGGGCGCGAATCCGCAACACTGGTGTCAGGTCGTGCGATATAAACCCATCGCCCTCCTCGCGGCACTGGTATCGGAGAACGGGAAAACGGGCTCTCCTGTCTCCAGCTAAATTCACGGGAATCGGTCCAGGGGTGAGAGGAGCGACCCCCGATTCCCTCCAAATTACGAGCGAGCTAAATTAACGCTTTACGAGAAGCAAGATGGCGTCTCAAGGCGAGCGGGAGCCGGGGGTATTAGAAATGGATATAGAATGTGTAGAATCCATGGCTCAGGATGAAATCCCCGTGCAGGAAATGTTGATTGTGCAGGAACATGAACTCCCCCAACTGAGCCCAGAGCCCGAAATAGATGCGGCGGCGGCCGCGGTGGATGACACCTCCTCCCCCTCTCCACCAAAACCCCCCGATCCTTGCCGAAACGGCTCACCCAAGCGCACCCGACATGGCCCAGCTATGCGCCATGCTGGCGGCAATGACAGCGAGGATGGATGCGAATACACAAAAAATGGATGAAATAAAAAGCATGAACGAAAAGATGGATACAAACACAAATGAAATGAAAAACGAAATGAAAGGCATGAACAAGCAAATGAACAAGCAAATGAACGGAATGGAAACAAACATGAAGGAAGAAACTAAAAAGCTGCGGGGTGAGACGCAGAACATGGGCCGATGCCTGCAGGCGGACATGAAGGCCGTTAGCAGGGAGCTTAAAATGGCGACTCCACGTGTGGGAGCGAACGAGCTGGGAGGGGGTGCAACGGCTGACAGGCCCGCGGTGGAGGCGGGTGACAAAATAATTCGGGGGGCGTGTTGGGCGAGGGTCGTGACAGAAAAAGTGACGGTAACCGAGAGGGACAAACTAATTGGGGTGACGGAGACGTGCACGAGGGAGATAACAAGGGGAGAGACAGAAATAATAGTTGAGACAAGGGAGGTAAAGGGTGAAGAGGTGACTGAGTTGGCAGAGACACGGGAGATGGGAACGATAGAGGGAAGACTGCACGATGAAGACGGGGTAAGTGACGCACACACACACACGGAGGTATGGAGGACAATGGGGGTGAGCTGGTGGACTTGGTGGGGACCCAGTCCGAGCAGCTGGATGGCCTCCTCCAGGAACGAGGGGAGGGAGTATGCCCCCTTGAGGCGAGTCACGACCAGGTGAGTTCGGTCGTGCTTTGCGAGGTTGAGGGGACGAGTGCTGTGGACAGGTGCACGGAGAGCTTGGGGGGTATAGAGGCCCCGGAGACCCTTGTGGGGACACGAATCCCCAGTGTGGTTGTCCTTGTGTGTGTGGTGCAAGGTGTGAGTGCGTCCCCGTGTGTGGAAGCGACCCCGTGTGTGAGTGGTGTGGTGGCGATTGTGCCGGAGTACGTGCTTCCCAGCACGCCGTGTGGAGAGGCACCGCGGTTGAGTGCCCCGCGTGTGTGAGTGAGGAACGGTGTATGAGTGAGGCACGGTGTGTGGATGAGGAACCGCGGGTGAGTGCCCCCGCGTGTGCGAGTGGTGTGGTTTGTGTGAGGGAAATGGCATGCGTGAGTGAACGGCCGAGTGCAAGGGAGACCGTGTGTGTGAGAGAGCGGTATGTAAGGGAGATGTCGGTGGACATGTGTGAACATGCAGCCGCGTCTCCCGGGGTGAATGTAATGGAATGGAGTGTGAGCGTCGTAACACGCAGGTGTGCGTGGGTCGAATGGCGACGACGGCGACATGTGAGGAAAGAAAGCCGAGTAGCGGCTGTAGTTGTTTCGGGGACCGTGCCGGGTTCACCCAGCAGTGAGCACGAGGTCCGTGCTGTGCAACGCACGAGGCCCCCACGTGCTCGCTTGCGAGAGTGAAGTCCCGGTCCGGAAACGCACGCGGTGGATTTGCCGATCCCGCGGACGGACAAAGTTTAGGCAGGATAATGGATTTGGACCGGACGGGTTCTCCGCGCGATCGTGTGTGTTAAGCTCCAACGGGCAAGGCACATGTGTTCGCGTGGGGAACCCCTCGAGACGTGGGGCTTGTGTTTTTATGCGCATGGTGATGTCATGGCTGCACGTGGGGTTGGAATCCGGCACGAGGGGTATCCCTGCCGGATGGTACCGTCCAAGGAGGGACGAGGAACACGTGCAGCTGCATGACGTCACGGTCAGGTGCAAAGTGCGCGAGCTGTGAGTTGCCGCGCTGGTGATGCGCATGTAAAAAAATAAAAAAATAAAAATAAAAAAAAAACAAGCCTCACTTTCGGGTGCACAGGATTCCTGGGCAAGGTATGGAAGACCCCCTTGACCAGGGCACAGGATGGAAACTAGTTTGGGGGAAGGGTTAGCTTAGCTAGACCGACTTCATGGGCAGGGGTAAGTCCTCATGGAGTCCGTGGAATGGATTAGTTAGAGGGATTTAGATGAGCTTTAGGTGGGGAAATAAAAGTTATTTTAGAGATTTGGAGACAGTGACAGACTTGTGAATGTGTAGAGGGGATGTAGTTTAGCGACGTAGTGTTAAATGGAATGTGATGTAGTTTAAGGGACGACGTGGGAGCACGAGTTAGTTAGGGGAGGTAGTTAGAAGGATGGCAGGGTTCAGCAGTGTGTGTGTTGAAGAGTTGTGGGTTGTGAGGTGAGTACATGTGCTTGTTGAGTGAGTGAGGCCAGCGGGTCTGTGTATGGAGCGAATGGGGAATGCATGGTGCGATGAGTGATTGGGGGGAGGAGTGACTCCCGCCCAAGGGACCCCGGGGTCAGTGTAGAGTGAGTTAGGGGGTTAGTCAAATTTACAAAATGGAGGTCATTTTGTTGTTGGTAGGAGTGTAGGCTCGAAACCCATTTGGAGGGGTGCAGGAGCCCTGTTGACGGGCTGGGAGCGTGGCTGCGAAAAGTGAGTATCGCTGAGTGGGTACCCCGGGCACCAGGCTAGTCGGCCGTGGTAGGCCAAGGGCCCATGGGGGGGCCGGGATAGCGTAGTGGGCACGGGTGCGCCTGCTTGGTGCGGGGGCCCGGGGCGCCATTAGCCGCGTGGGCAGTGTTGTGGGCACGGGTGACCCTCGGAAAGGGGCCTGGGAAGCCAGCCTGCCACGTGTGCGTTTCAGGGAAGGTGCCATGGGGGGCACTCCCCGGTGTTAGGGAGCTGGTAGGCTCGGAGGCAGTGTAGTGCCCGGGGGTGCCATAGCGGGAGAATCAGCAGAGGGTCATGCCTGCCAAAGGGAGCCACATGTCCCAGCCATGAGACCGTGTGAGGGCACGGAGAGAAAATTGGGGGGCGAGGCCCGAAATTGTGAGGACACCAACACAGGCGACGGGAATCTGGGTTGTTAGAACCAATAGTTTAAGTGAGAGGCGCTTGTTGAAGCCCCGGGGTAGTTTAACAGTTAAATGGTTAGGGTAGATTAGGAGATGTACCCCTCCGCACCATCTATCCCCTCGCTCTCGTTGTGGGCCGCTGGACCCACTTTGGTTATAGATCTCCGAACTCTGGGGAGGCCATTCTGAGGCTTGAGTTGGGCCTCGACACAGGACGTTAGCTCTCCCTTACTCCCCTCTGGGAAGGGAACGTAGGGGTTGGGAGTAGGCTAGGTGACAGGATAGGTTAGCCGAACAAGGACAGTACAGGGGGTTAGGGGACGATTTATAGTGGGGAAGTAAAAATAAAAACAACAAAAAAATAAGTTGGGGCTAAATCGGGTTTGACAAATTAAGGGAGTGGGTATAGACAATGACAGGCAAAGGCGATAGGTTGGGAGGGAGACCGTAGGGTAGGTCCGAGTGGCCAGCACCACCGCACTCCCTCCACCAACCTCCACTGAACGGCAAAGGCTGGCCAGCTTCATCTGCCGGCTGGCTGTTTTCTGCAAGGCCTGTGCCATCGGCTGGCCGTGTTTTGCTTCAAGGCCTGTGCCGGCCACTTCCTCTGCTGGCTGTGTTGCTGCAAGGCCTGTGCCGGCTCACTTCATCTGCCGGCTGGCTGTTTTTCTTCAAGGCCTGTGCCGGCCAGTTTGTCTGCCGGCTGTGTTTGCCTGCAGCGGCCTTCTTCTGCGGGCTGTGTTTGCCTGCTGCCTTTGCCATGCCATGCCCACTGCCCCTGTTCACCAGCCCCGTTCAATTTTTGCTTTGCCCCCCCTGTTCATTGCCATGTGCGCCAGGATCAAAGCAACAGTTTGCAAGCTGCAAGAACTGCCCTGTTGGCAGCTACAACACGGGCCTGCAGTGGCGGCCCGTGCACCGTGTTTGCGTCCATCCATTCATCCATCCATTCGTTGTGTTCATTGCGTGTGCCACTTGAGCTGGCACGGAGACTGCGTTTGTGCAGCCCATGCACCGTTGTGGTTCACTGCGTTCAGTTCAAACCATTCATCCATCCATTCGTTGTGTTCATTGCGTGTGCCACTTGAGCTGGCACGGAGACTGCGTTTGTGCAGCCCATGCACCGTTGTGGTTCACTGCGTTCAGTTCAAAAGGGAAGGCCTTGGACTGCGAGTGAGCAGCCGGCCACGTTCCCTGTCACCTGCATTATTTGAGCCAGAGACTGCATTCGAGCAGCCTGGCTCCCTGCTAACTGCTTTCTTTTTGCAGAGTTCATTGATCCTGGGCCATGGTTTAGTGTAAAATTTGTAAGTTAAGGTTAAGATGTACTGTAAATATGAGTGCGCCCCCGGCATGTCTGTCTTAGCGCCGGCAATTTTATTTAAGTCGTCCGTGTGAGTGAGTTTGTTTAGGTAGTTACTCAGCCCTCAGGTTATTTATTTTGGGGACACGAATACCATGAATGTCGCACTCAGGGATCCGTAGGTAAAATGTACTAGGGGAAAACTACACATGATGGCACACGAAAATTTAACGACTCGGGACGAGTCTGTAAAAAGGGGAGGGGGTAGTGTTGTGGTTGACGAAATTCACAAACTACCATTCAGGTCCCTTAGGTGAGATATCTCTGTAAGTATATGTGTAGTTAGGCCCAAACCTGTTGTTTAGAGGGAATAAATGTCATTTATGCGGGCTGCGACCCTTTTAGATAGCCGTTTTTCTTTTACTATCTTTATTTTGGACCAGCCGCCATTACTACCACCACCAACCACGTCTCAACAGCCATCACACAACAACCACCAACCACAACGCCGCTTCACAACAACAGCCACGACCTTTACCGTCACAACTCGCCACCATCGCATCACCACCATTCTTGCGCCACTTGTGGGCACCGATACTGGACTCGTGCAGGGCGCGCACCGAGCAGCGTGTTCAGAAACATCACAGACTTTCCGAAGAAAACGGATCAAAAACGACTCACGCCCACTTCTGTTCCGTCCTATCGGTGAGCGTGGGGCGATTTGGCCCCGCCTCCAGGGCGTTGGAGTGCGTTTGCTATATGCAAATTCATGGATCAAAAGCATTCACGCCCACTTTTCCTCGGTCCAATGGGGAGCCAGTTCGAGGTGAAGGGTCGGAGGTAAAGGGTCAAAGGTGAAGGGGCGAAGCCACGGGGCATATAAGGGGCCGCGTTCGTCAGTCGAGGCAGTTAGGAGTTCGCAGTTGGGAGTTCGCGGAGCCAGTGAAGAGTTGGGACGAGTCAAGAGAGGAGACGGAGAGGGCGATCGGAGGAAGCTGTGGAGAGGCGGCGGCGGCAAAGGGGGGTGGGCGGGTGCTCGCGTCGGATTCGGGGAACTGCGGAGGGAGAGGCCGGCGGCGCGACCGAGGTCGTGGTGGAGACGCTCGTCGCGGGACCCGAGACGGGGAGATATCCTCCTTTCCCCCGAGCATCAACAACCCCCTCCTGTTTCCCCCCGCGCTGAGATAGTGCGACAAGGGGTCCCCTTTCCCACCCTCTACCAGACACTGTCCGCGAGGCCCGCGGAGTTGGGGCGCCACCGCCACTTTGCGTCTCATCATCAGACGGGTAGGCCCGACGCGGTCTCGGCCCCAGGCCCGCCTCATCCTTGAGGGTGGTCCTTTTCTTTTGCTTTGGGTATATGTGTTGTCGGCGCCGTCTGTAAAGTAAAATTGTATAAGTGTTGCCGTGTGCTCGGTAGTCGGATAGCTCTGCATTGTCTTCTTCTTTTATATTTGCTTTTTGTGTAATATTGTGTGTTTCTTCTCCTTTTACATTTGCTTTTGGTGTAATTGTATATGTGTGCTTTCCGTTCATCGTGAAATAAATGTGCTTTATGTTGAACTGTTTTCCCGCTTCGCTTCGTCTTTTCCTCTGTTGAATCTCAATCTTACTTCACGTAAAGGGTTGGTCGTGGGCTAAAACGCCCGATAATTAATCGAACCGTCGAGGCCGACGATAACACCGCTCGGTTATCCCGATAGTACGGAACGGGTCGCTTAAAGTGGCCCGTGTCCGAAGTCGACCTGCGGCGAGGTGCGATCGCCCGGTCTACCCTCCGTGTGGGTACTTAGGTACGTCGAATTTGGCGAGCAACACTATCCCACGCAGGGGGCCGATTGGCACGATCGTGGTGAGTCCGAAAGGTCCACCCGTGACTGGTTCCCGGCGTTAGTCTGAGAGGGTCACGACGGGATTGTCCGTCCGGTGGGCGACGTGCCGCGATTCGAGTTACGTGGCCGTTCGCACGCCGGCGGGTGCGAATCCGCAACAATATGTATATATACATATATAAAAAAAAAAAATATATATATATATGTAAAGATTGTGGCTATTGGGATGACACAGATTTAAAGAAGAAGAAGAAGAAGGCGCTTCCAACCAAAAGTAAAATCCCCGATCAACTCCGCTAATTTCCACTGGATCACGCACTACCGATGGCAGAGGTATACACACTACCGAGTGCCCTTCTAGTTTTTTTAATGTTTCTGTGCATCACCCTTGAGGCCCAGCTGCAAGTCACCAACTATATTTCCAATAGAAGAGACGTAATTACTTTTTTGAAAACTGTTTTTCCAGTTTTTTATCCTGAAAAATAGACCGTAGTGAACACACCGTCATGTTAAAAGATTGTCCTTAAAACCCATTCTTAAATCGTCTTTATGAAGGGGGACAGACAAATACACAAATCCACATTGTATATTATATCGGTAAATTAATCTACAGATTGCAATGTCGAAGAGGTGGATATTTACCAGACTTGGCTGTGTAATGGTTGGAGTGTCTGCTGTGAGTCTGGGAGCTTTGTGGTTGGTGGTTAGTGGTTGGTGGTTCAAACCCTGGCCAAGTAATACTAGAGTTGAAAAACAGTAGGCCTACACCTTGCGTCCTTGGTTTATGTTCAGCATTTAAAAGGGTAGAACAGGGACAAACAACCATAGTGTGGTGATAATGGTGTACTGTGCAGCCTTTGATTGGCCGAACAGCCTCCTTATGTATCAATGTTCCTTATGAGGGAACTCATGGTATTATTATGACTATAATCCCACTCCCAGGAGGGAGGGAACGGGATATTGTAATCATCCGGTTTGTTACTTACGGAATCGAAAGATTTCGTAAGTATATTGATGACTTCCGTCATCTGTTTGTTTGTTACTTACGAAATCTAAAGATTTCTTCCTTAAACCTAAAGATTTTCTAATCTATCTAAAGATTTCCTATCTAAAGATTCTAAAGATTCTAGATCTAAAATTCTAAAGATTTCGTAAGTATATTGATCACTTACGTTTCTGTTTATTTGTGTGTTTGTTTGTTTGTAGGGAAGATAACTCGAGAACGGAAGAAGCTACCAATGTCAAATTACACCACGTGATTCAGGAGGGTGATGGCTAGCGCTGATTAGATTTTGGTCAAAATCGGTCAAAGGTCAAGGTCACAGTGAGGTCAAACATCCAAAAAAAAGTTAAAACTCGAGAACGGAAGAAGCTACCAATGTCAAATTTCACCACGTGATTCAGGAGGGTGAGAGCTAGCGCTGATTAGATTTTGGTCAAAATCGGTCAAAGGTCAAGGTCACAGTGAGGTCAAACATTCGATTTTTGATGGTTTTGTACAGAATCATTGTAGAAACTTCTGGTTTGCGTCGCTACCTTCTCCAGAGATAGCTTTTATTAGACAAGGTCAGAGGTCAAGTTGACGATTTCGTAAGTACCAGTCTATGACTGCTTGTTTGTCTGTTTGTTTGTTTGTCTGTTTGCAACATTATGGCAAAACGGCTTTAGCAAACACCCTCAAATTTAATCCACAGGTGGGCAATGAACCTTGGACGACCCCATTATCTTTTGGGTCCAATTGGATCAAAGGTCAAGGTCAAGAGCACGAAAAGATCAAAATCGTTTTTCACTCATAACTTCATCAAAATGATCTGATTTACTTCAAACTAAGCTTCTCGTGAGCCTTATTCTATTTGTCACTTATAATCCTACCCATTCCTCTTGTGAAAAATGCATATTTATGAAGATCGGTAGGGTCCGAAGTTTTGGGGGTCATGGTTATCGGTCAAAATTACAAATTTTCCATTATAAATCAAAAAAAGGTTAGGAATGTACGTGTTTACTACGGAAGACATGTATCAAGTCCTTTATTGGCTTTCATTTGACACCATGACCTTTGACCTTACGTGGCCTTGAAAGGTCAAAATCATTTTACGGTCATAACTGTCAAAAATGGTTTAATTGACTTCAAACTAAGACTAAAATATTCCTTATAATCAACATTCAGGTTAAGGATGTATCAAATTTAAATTTGATCCCCAAAATAACTTTAGGCCTTAAATGGGCGGGATTTGTTGTGCCTGGTTATTATTATTAATATTATTATTATTATCATTATTTTTATATTAGGAATATCTGCAAATATATGTGATGTTCAATTGTCCACACACTCTCCCCTCATCGAGCCCCAATTAACTACAAAAACGTAACTAAATGAGACGGTTAATGCATCCCGTCCGCTATTCCATGCAGGTGCTCACACTGAAAGGCGCCACTCGAAGCTCCGTGTTGTTTTGGGGAAAGCGAAGGAGGATCGGGGGTTTTTTTTTTCTTGGCAGTCTCCTCGTCCCCCGCCCCCCCTCTCCTCCCTCTCCCGCGGCGTGAGCTTCGCTGCGGAGGCCGCACGCGCCGCGCCTGCTCCGGCACGCGCCAACGGCGCACGATTTACATGACAGTTGAGGGAGGGGTGCACGGTGAGGTGAAGAGGAGCGAGCTCTTCGATCTCAAATGCGCGTCGCATCGCACCTCCTCCCACCTACACTGCACACAGCTCCACCATATCGCCCAGTGAGGAGCTCGAGCTACCCCCTTACCCTCGGTCTTTATATTAACCACAGTACCCCTCCCCCCAACCACCTACCGATCTTTCTTCCTCCTTCCTCCCTCCTGCACAACCACCCTACTTTGAATCACCCCTCCACCAGGCTGTGTGGCGACAACGACGGGCTTATTTAAGGCGGCGCCTTTCGGGATCGACCACTCGCCAAGCTCAGGGCAGCCACGCGCACGGCACGCGCTGCTCGTGCCGCCCTTCCCGTGGCCAATCCAAGACCCGTGAAGGCAGAGCGAGACGAGCACCGGTTTAGGGCGCAATTTTTCCCGCCAGTCTTTGGACCCTTTGCAGGCATTTTGGGGTTTCTTCCCTTAACGTCTTCCCACCCCCACCCCACCCCCTCCCCGTCCCTAAGCAGTCACCGTTTCGGCATGGCGACCTTCGTGGCCGAATCTTGCCTCTTCGGTGTGGACGCGTCGAGCGACACCGACAGTGCAAGTCCAGGGAAAGGCAAACCCGCGGAGAACCCGTCGCTCGGTGGGAAGCGGCCCCGCGCAGCGTCGCCTGAACTCCTCCGTTGTAAAAGACGCCTGCACTTCTCCGGCCTGAGCTACGCGCTCCCGCAGCAGCTACCGGCAGCAGTTGCGCGGCGGAACGAGCGAGAACGCAATCGCGTGAAGCTCGTCAACCTGGGCTTCGCCACCCTGCGCCAGCACGTTCCTAACGGGAGCGCGAACAAGAAGATGAGTAAAGTGGAGACTCTGCGCTCGGCGGTCGAGTACATCAAGGCCCTGCAGCAACTGCTCGACGAGCATGCGGCCATCTCTGCGGCACTACTACCTCCTGGGGTGCCGTCGCCGTACTTCTCTCCTGTGTCGGAGCTCAACTCCGTGGCGGGATCCCCCGGCGCTCTCTCGTGCTACTCGTCTGATGAGACGTCGTCGTGTGAACCGCTCACTCCAGAAGAGCAGGAGCTGCTGGACTTTGCGAGCTGGTTTTGAGACCATTTCGGTGCGTGCACCATGTAGACCGTCGTGCTCAGGGATGGGGGGCCGGGAGGGGGGTCCATCGAGGCGCGGATGTGGGTTGGCGATTTTGGCGAAGATAAAAAGAAAAAAAAATGATATCACGATATAGAAAGCGGCGCCGTTTTTGTGTTGGTTTAGGGTGAGACGTTATTATTTACACGTCATCTCATCTCATGTCGTCATACTCGTGGATTCTGGGCGCGTGTGAAAAACGGGGGGGGGACACTTAATGGAAATCTCCTCATCAAAGCGCAGTTGCCTTTCGACGCACACAGGTGTCAATGTTAAAAGAACCCAACGTATAACATACCTACATAATGTATACGTCATCACGTTGTTAAATGCGTTAACGTGTTGTTTGATTTCTCATCCTTGACAGATTATGGAATTGAGCAAATAACTCCGAAGACTTTTGACCGTACGCCAAGTGATGAACGGCAGGAAGACACTCAAACTGATTGCACTGAACTCATTACCTTCCCTGTGGCTCTGCTGCGGCGATTCCCTGCAAAGAATAAAGTGCGAGAGGAGGCCACGGGATGCTTGTTCTTCTTACTTCACGCGAGCACATCGCCGGGCGTCGCGCGCGCGCGTGTGCGCGCGCGCGCTCGCACGTGTGTCGGGGTGGGGTGGGAGGGACCTTTTACCTCCTCGTGGTCGTCCGCTCCATCTTTAGCTTTATACGTATTTATTTGTAAACACACAGTGCCTTTTGTTTTTGCGGCAGACGAGTAATGGAAATGTATTTGTAACTTTATAATATAAGATTGCGTGTAATGATCATGGTCATTTACCGTTTTATACCTGAATCCTTGGGGAAGAGATTATGCTATATGATAAATGTCAATGTGCCATGTTCGTGCAGGGATGTAAACAACTGCTACGAAGCCTTTTCCTTCTTCATGTTGCTACTCCCACTTCGTCGGGGAATTTTAAAGAGATGTTTCATCGGTATAGTTCGCAAATGGTTTATATTATTGTATCTATTTTGTTCACGACATAATTATGATATCTTTGTACATAAGAGTTTGTTTCCTTTTTTTAAATGTTATTTTTGTAAATTAACTTCTATACATGCAGTGCAGTTGAAATCACGACTTCCTAATTTGGTCCATGACGTAACAGTTAACAGGGGGGGGGGGGGGTGTTCAAAAAGTTCTATGAACGAGATATCACCAGAGTCCAAGAAAAGCAACTTTTTGCTCACGAAGTACATATATATATATATACACACACACACGCCATCGGTCAAAAGTTTTAGAACACCCCCATTTTCCAGTTTTTCCTGAAATTTAAGCAGTTTAATATTTCATTGTACTCTGTAATTAAAACATAGAACAAATAAACAATTGCACATAAAAAAAGAAGTCATGGAATCATTTTGTTGAACAAAATTTAATCTAAATTTTTGACTCATCAAAGTAGCCACCTTTTGCAGACATAACAGCCGAACATACTTGTGGCATTCTTTCCACAATGGAAATCAAATATTGTTCGGAAAGTTCTTCCCAACACTGTAGCAGAAGTTCCCACAAATGTGTTGCACTTGTAGGTTGCTTTGCTTTCACCCTTCTGTCCAGGACATCCCAAACCAGCTTGATGGGGTTTAAGTCTGGAGACTGTGCTGGCCATTCCATGATTTGAAGTTTACCGTCTTGTTCTTTTCTTCTAAGGTAGTTCTGACATAGCCTCAAGGTATGTTTTGGGTCGTTATCTTGCTGGAGGATGAACCCCTGACCAACTAGGCGTAGAACAGAGGGTATTGCATGGCACTGCAAAATGCTGTGGTATCCCTTTTGGTTCAGGGTGCCAGTCACTCTGTGCAAGTCGCCAACTCTGGATCCAGCAAAAGAGCCCCAGATCATCACGCTTCCTCCTCCATGTCTGACAGTTGGTGTCACACACTGAAGAACCATCCTTATGCCTACTCGATGGTGTACAAAAACCCTGCGTGATAAACCGAAGATTTCAAATTTTGATTCATCGGTATACAAGACCTTCTTCCAGTTTTCAGTAGTCCACTGGCGGTGCTTCATGGCCCAGGCAAGCCACTTTTTCTTATTTTGCCATCTTAGAAATGGCTTTCTTACTGCCACTCGACTTGTCAAATTTGCAGCTTGAAGTCTTCTCTTCACTGTTGAAACTGAGACTTCCTTACTAAGACCAGTGTTAAGCTGTGCTTGAAGCTGCTGTCCTGTGAGCCGCCTAACACGAAAGCTGTTGACTCTCAAAAACTTGTCTTCTGATTGTGTTGTGGCTTTGGGTCTGCCAGACCTCTTCCTGTCAAAGTTTCCTCTAGTTTCCAAGTGCCTTTTGATGGTGTCGGAAACTGTACTCACTGACACCTTGGCTCTTTGCAATTTCTCGAAAGGAAAGACCTACACTTTTAAGGGTTTTATGGTCTGTCTGTCTTCCTTTGTTAATTGTCTTTTTCTTGCCATTATGATGGCAATATACTACTTCCTGCAGTGCAATATTGTTCAAATAATGTTTTGGAGGGTGTAGCGACACAATCTGTTCCAACACTGCTTTTATGCAGACAGAGGGTTTGTAACTAATCAACAAAAGTTGGGACACTTGTAGGAATTGTATGCATCAACTTTCAAGGCTTAATTTACTTCCATTGCTGCAGAACAGCTGCAGTTGCTAACCCATTACTTGTTCCCTGAAAAGGGCCTTTTTTAACAACTCTGAAATTTACATTATTTTTCAGTTTTTGGTAACCTAAACATTTTTTTAAACCTCTGGCTGTTTACCACTTAGCTTTGTGCCATTTCAGGTTATTCACTGGACTTGAACAGCTTAAATTTCAGTAAAAACTGGAAAAATTGGGGTGTTCTAAAACTTTTGACCGGTAGTGTATATATATATATATATATATATATATATATATATATATATATATATATATATATATATATATATATAGTTATCACAATAACAATAACACTATGATGTGTGTTGGACGATGGTGAGGATCTCTTTCGTTGAACATCTTGAATGACCCTCATGGGATAACAACAGTAGTAATAATACCTCTTTAGTCAAGACATAACAATCAGTATATACCTTCCACAAACTATGCAGTACTTGTTATGTAGCAATTGGAACACCATTATACCATCTGTGATACGTTTTCACAAACTTGATACTGACGAACACAAAGCAACTGTATGTCGTCAAGAGCAATTGTGTCGTCATCGGTTGCACACGTTATTTGTTGCAAGCTGATGTGCACAATCTTGGAAGTAATAAAATCACAACACACGAAGTGCAAGCGCTTGCTCAATTGTCTTTCTCTGTGACGATAACATATGATTGGGTTGGTTTATGAACTGCATATTATATGTGGAGAAGCAACGTCTACAAAAAGACGTCATCATACGTCTGATGAAATCGGTGAAGAAACCGGTTTTACTTTCGAATCGGGCGCTTGTTGGACACGATTCGCTGGACAAATCGGTTCCAATCACTCCAATGACATACACTGCACGACATTCATTTGCTCTGTCACTTGTTTTAGAAAGATTTCCATGCAGTATGAAAGCACACACACACACACACACACACACACACACACAATCCAGATCGAGCTTGTGTGATAAGTAACATTGGACGAAGAAAGCATCAGACAGAGAAACCACATGTCACTGTTGCTGCCAGAGCCACAGATGTCCCAAACGAGCCACATCCCAATACGGTGCTCGTCATTTCCATCGATGGATGGCTGTCGATCCACCACCGCACTGATAAATTGTTTGGGCAACTTGAAAGCACGCTCTGATCGCAAAGCGACCGCTACAACCTTGCACGCATGGTGGGGCTCACAAACCGCCCCTGCAAAGAATAAAGTGGGCCTGGGGATGGCCTTTTGTAAATAGTTACACAGAGAGAATGTCTCTTTTATGAAGAAAGACAATGCGATGAAGCTCCACTCGCCTGACCCTCCTGGAGACATTACGCTGTGTTCGATATACACAAAAGGACGAGCGGAAAAAAATAATTACGGGAGGTGCCTGCGAGTGTGGACATGTGGGTTAGGGTGGGGGTGAGGGGGGTGAGACATATATGATATAAGTTTGTGGGTGCTTGGGATTTTTAAAGGAAAAGGCACATGCAGCCAAAAAAGTAATTCGATCTACCCCACTGAACTAGGAATAAACAAGCGAGAGCACATCCGGTCTCAGGCACCATTTCACCCGCTTCCCAGTAGGCTTCTTCAGGCCAATAGACACCAAGCTCCAACACTTGTCCACTTTTATTCCTGAAGTGACAATTCGTCTCTGTTCACTTGCTGGTGTGGTCAATGCGGGACTTTCAAAATGACATGTGAATGCTAACAAGGCCTTTCACGCATGCGCTGTGTGCGTTTTCAGGGACTCGCTTCTGCTAGCATAAAATAAGTAATTCAAATATTCCTTTTTACATAATTTTCAGCATTTAAACGAAAGAGTGACAATTTCAAGATGACTAACCATAATTGTTGGTTTCCTCGATGCAAATCTGACTCAAGTAAATAAATATAGGAGATATGAGAAATATCGGTGGATGTGAGGTGTCTTGGATTGGGGATGATCTGAGATGTTGGTGAACAGCTGTCTTTAAGACCTGGAGGGAACAATGAGATTGAAGAGAATGTGGAAGTTTGTTCCACAAATGGTTAAAAGGAGGAACAAATGAGTGGAGGTTAGCAGTGATCCCAGATGATTAGATAATTTCACCAGAAGGGGGGTTGATGTTGCACCGTGTGAGCCCTGCAAAAACGTGGGGGAAGACAAATCATGGAAAGAGCAGAGGGTGCAAGACCAGAAAGGAGGCGGTGGAATACAAAAAGATCACCAACCTGTCTGCAATAGCGAATGATAAGCCCTTAGACTCAGCTTCATTGCAGGAGATTCCAATAATCTTAAAGACCTTGGTTTCCATGGTGCCAAGCTAAGCAAGATGTGAAGTAGAGGAACCAGCCCAGAGGGAAGAGTGATACTCCATCAATATGCAGATGATGGCCTTGTACATGGACAGGAGCTCAAGTGTACCAAGGAAGGATTTTGTAACGATGGAGGATGCCCAATCGGTGGCTGGCTTTGAAGGCCAACTTTGAAATGTGCCTTGCCAAGAAAGATCATGGCTGATAATGAGACTCAGGAGTTTGAATAACTGAACTTCCTCAAGAGTATTGTTGAGAAAGTAGATCTAGGAAGGTTTGCTCGATGGTCCTTTTAGAGAAGATTGTAAGAGTGTGAGATTTATCAGAATTTTCTATCATGCTAACACCTCTTTGGAGTCAGGACAGGTTCCAGAGGACAGGAGATTAGCATATATAACAACAGAATTGAAGAAAGGTTTTAGAGAAAAAATATGGAATTATGAATGTGTTAACTTGACTTCGGTTGTGGGGAAGGTGTTGGAGATGTTAATGAAGGAGCTGATAGGGAATGTTTTGGATAATTTCAAACAAATTGAAGATAGCCAGCACAGAGGTCATATTTAACACTTTTATTGGAGTTCTATAAAGTAGTTTCTGATTGGCTGGATGAGGGAAGTTCAGTTTATGTAGTACATCTAAACTTTAAGAAGGCATTTGCTGAGGTATCACAAAGGAGATTGTGAGCTAAGGTGTGGACTTGTCATTTGGCTGGAAGAGTAGCTAAATGGATTGGAAACTGGCTTAATGATACGAAGAAAAGTGTGGAAAGGGGTCGAAGATGGAGGTACGGAGTGGAAGAGAAAGAAGGAGAGGGTTGGGAGAGAGAGGGGTGGAAGAGAGGAGAGGGTTGGGAGAGAGAGAGAGAGGGGTGGAAGGGAGAGAAAGAGAGAGAGAAGTAGAGAGAGAGAAGGAGAGGGTTGGGAGAGGAAGGGGTGGAAGGGGGAGAGAGGGGTGGAAGGGGAGAGAGGGGTGGAAGGGGGAGAGAGGGGTGGAAGGGGGAGAGAGGGGTGGAAGGGGGAGAGAGGGGTGGAAGGGGGAGAGAGGGGTGGAAGGGGGAGAGAGGGGTGGAAGGGGGAGAGAGGGGTGGAAGGGGGAGAGAGGGGTGGAAGGGGGAGAGAGAGGTGGAAGGGGGAGAGAGGGGTGGAAGGGGGAGAGAGAGGTGGAAGGGGGAGAGAGAGGTGGAAGGGGGAGAGAGAGGTGGAAGGGGGAGAGAGGGGTGGAAGGGGGAGAGAGGGGTGGAAGGGGGAGAGAGGGGTGGAAGGGGGAGAGAGGGGTGGAAGGGAGAAGGAGAGGGTTGGTAGAGAGAGGGGTGGAAGGGAGAGAGGGTTGGAAAGGGGAGAAAGAGAAAGAGAGAGAGGGGGAGAGAGAAGGAGAGGGTTGGGAGAGAGAAGGAGAGAGAGAGAGAGAGAGAGAGAGAGAGAGAGAGAGAGAGAGAGAGAGAGAGAGAGAGAGAGAGAGAGAGAGAGAGAGAGAGAGAGAGGAGTGGAAGGGAGAGAGGGTTGGAAGGGAGAGAGAGGGGTAGAGGAGAGAGAGAAGGGGCGGGAGAGGGGGAGAGAGAGAGGGGTGGGAGAGAGAGAGGGGGAGAGAGAGAGAGGGGTGGGAGAGAGAGAGAGAGAGAGAGAGAGAGAGAGAGAGAGAGAGAGAGAGAGAGAGAGAGAGAGAGAGAGAGAGAGAGAGAGAGAGAGAGAGAGAGAGAGAGAGAAAGATGGGGTAGGGAAAGGGGAGGAGGAGGAAGGTAGGGAGTCCAAAAGCTGAATCCCCAAATCCAAACCACAGAATCGAACCCAGCAGCAGCTCCGACCACCAAAAAAATACCCATCTGCAAATCCTGCACACTCCCCGACACTCTGGGCTCAAAACAGAGCACAAACATCACAGCACAACATAACCACTTCCAAACCACAACACAACCACTTGTGGTAACTTATCACAATCACCCACTGTTTATCACTTCATGGAAGTTGGAAGAGGGATGAGAGGGAAGAGAGAGAGAGGAAGGAGGGGTGGGGGAACGAGGACAAACGAATAGATGGGAAAGAAGGGATGCATCGAGGGAAGGGATGGATAGATGGAAGGATGGATGGAGGTAAGGATGGATAGAGGGAAAGATAGATAGAATAGATGGGATGGAGGGAAGGGATGGGTGGATGGATGGATGGATGGATGGAGGGTGAATTCACAACAAGTTCCCCAGTTGTTCCTGAACACACGATATAATACTCCAATCTCACAGTGAACACAAAGTGTAAGGACTGAATGATGAAAGAATGAATGAATGAGTTCCCACATTCTGTTCCTTCATCTGCCATTACATTCCATGTAGCATCTGCAATGAGCTTTGGCTTTGTAAACAAATTTCCCATAATAACCTCTTCAGTACTCCACCAGGGGGTGCATCTCCAAGCATCTCCAGCTCACTATGACTGCTACGAGGTGAAGGTTATTTCTTAAACTTTTGTAAGGTTTAATGAAGACAATGGAACACACGATTATAATAAGTACTTAATTTACATGATCACTGAACATTGTTTTGTTTGTCAATTTGTAATTATATTTGCAAAAAGACAACAGCGATGATAAAAGATCATTTACACCACCATCTACTGCCTCGCCATGGCTTAAAAACGCCGCTTTGGTCCATCAATCCATCCCTTCCCTTCAATCCTTCCCTCCATCCATCCCTTCCATCCCTTCCCTCCATATATCCGTTGATAAGGAACGGAAGGCTTGGCACTGCAGGGCACAACACAGGCACGTGGTCGGTCGATTATTTTTGATTGTGTTTATCAGGGGAACAGTGCAGAGGGACAGTGCAGGTACTATGGTTACGTATTGTCATGGCTTGGATATGAACAACCAAGCAGCTTGTAGAGCACTCACCAAGTGGCTTAAGCACTCAAGCAAGCACTCCAACGAAACGGTTTATTATGGTCATAGGAGGTGTTTAATATCACTGATCGCTGATTGGTAATATTAAACACCTCAAGGAGATGCCCGGAATGTCAAACAATGGCCGAATTGGACAAATGAACACCTTTTCAGTGATTCTAGAGATTTTGAAATTTGGCTCAGGTTAAGAGATTTAGTTAAATACTCAGGTTATCACATGTGCAGAAAGGAAATAAAGCCATGAACACTGGCGTCTCCGGGAATTTATAAACATTCCAATGTGTCCAACGATTTGTTGGTATGATAATCAGGCATTCAATGATATGAGTGAGGAAAGTGAAAAAAAAAACTTTATCGTTAAGATCTTTATCCTTTATCCAAGTTAGGGTTGTTGAGCAGCCCCCAAAAAAATGGCGAATTAAGACCCCAGCAAGGGACAGTGAAGTGACCCAAGGATGAGCCTTGATAAAAGGATAATTAAATAAGGCCGTTAATTACCTTCAAAGGAGGTGTTTAAAGGAACCCAAACACCCAATTTTCATTCATGCACTCCCTTGGAGTTCCCTTAATATGCATGCAAAGTTTTAGACCACCAAGTTTCATGGTTTGGTTGTTGAGAACGAACACACCACACATGAACACACACACTGACATTTATTAGTATAGCTTAGAGAATACTGAGTATAGCTGATGGATAAGGGAAGGTTTATTCCTGATACATGAAACACCCAACAGCCCACACCTACAGAAAACAGACTTTTTTGAATGCGACCACATTTTCCATCCAAACATCGTGCAACTTTGTTTAAGAACGAGCTCAAATGAGCTAAGATCCTCGTCCTCTTAATGATGACGTCATACAAACGAATATGACGTCATTGTGATGTATCAGGTTTGCGATAAATTATCTGTGCTAATGCCCGGCTTGATTCCCGCAAACAAAATTCAAACAGCTTGCCTAGTTTCGGAGATAATGGTATAGGCGATTTTCATTAGCGACGATATTATGACGTCAACTTTTTTTCTAGGAAGAATTTCCAAAATCGGACATGGTTACTGCCTGCGCGTGGGCTTTCTGCATATACACATGGTAAGTTTCACGAAGATCCGATGAAAACTCTGGGTTGTGAAACAAAAAATGTCAAAAAGAGGAATGACGTCATAAAAATTGATATGACGTCATAGTGATGTATCATATGTGCGGTAATTCATCTCTGTAATGCCCTGTTCGATTCCTGCAAACAGAATTCAAAAAGCTTGCCTAGTTTTGGAGATAATTTTTAGGCGATTTCCATTAGCGGAGATATTTTGACGTCACAATGTTTTTTCGAGGAGGAATTTTCAAAATCGGAGATGGTTACTGTCTGCGCAGGGTATTTTTACATATATATGCCAAGTTTCAGGACGTTTCGATGAAAACTGTAGGCTGTGAAACAAAAAAGTCCACAAGAAGAAGATGAAGAACAACAACGTGAGTAAGACTTAGAGATCCTCCACGAGGATCTAAAAATCTCCATGGCTAGGTGCTCTCATGTTGAAAGTTTTGTCTCAATCACTCAAGGGGTTGCAGAGAAAACGAATTTAAAAGGGAATAAAGGTGAAAAAGAGGGTGGAAGAAAAAAAAATAAAAAGATGAGGGCCTTGGCCGATGTTCCACAACATGGTCAAGGATGGCTGTGGATGCCAATTACTAGTTTTAAATTGACTCACAGAAATTTCAAATATTATCAACCGATATTGCGCACTTCTAACTTCCCACAAATGTTTAATGGGTTATAGCACCACAAAAGTGAAAATAAGCCAAACTTTTGCACAGTATAGTACTGTATAAAATATAGCCGCCCCCATTCCACTGCCCGTACTGCCACCACCAAGGCGGCGAGAGTGAGCGCAAGTGGGGCAGAACACATCCCGAAGGCGCGCTAGTGCTCGTGCTATTGGCCCTGGCGTAGCGAATCGAGTTTAAAGCGACCATATGGTCTCGAGATGGGCTCATTTGTCTTGGTGTCAGCACGCAAACAATGGCCCGATCGTGCTGATATGACGGTGGGTGGGAGCTGCCTTGGACGCCCCTCTCTGTTGATATCACGATCCGCGTAGCCGCGGAATAGTGCTTCAGATGGCCTGTGGCCACAACAGTAGGGACTAAACGACGTCCAATGGAACGCATCAAATCGCCATGGAGACGCCTCATTTGCGCTCACATATTATGACGGTATGAGCTCGAGGAGCACGTGCTGATGGGAATTTGCAATAATTTCCCTTCAACAAAATAAATCCATGAGTAAATAAGATGAAATCAATGACTGCCTTTCAATTGAAGTCGATTATTACATCACTACTATACCAACTCAAACATTATTATATATCTTTCTATATATCTATATATCTAAAAAAATATATATATATATGTATTTTGTTTTTTCAAATCCTTTCATTTTTCCTAAAACACTCCGCGGCACTCGGTGATGAACCTCTGAAAGTTTGACGAAGATCCGCTTGGCCATCTCTGAGAAAAATGGTACTATTAATAATTTCCCTCGCTGAAGGGTAGGGTATTAAATTTGTGTCCGTTTGTTGTAAAAGCAAAGATTTTTCAAGTATATTGGTCAGTCCATTTTGTTATTCTGTCTGTCTGTCTGTTAATCGCCTACACATCACAATTTAAAACTGATTTTAACCAATTTGTAGAGGTAGTCTCAACAGAGAAGCCTATTGATTTTGAGGTCAAAGGTCAAAGGTCATCTTGAGGTCAAATTTCTAAAATCGTCATTTTTTTCATCAAATCGACTTGAACAGGATTTGCATATTGCATCACTGAATTGGCAAACCAAATATTTTTAAGATCAACAAGTCAGAGGCCAACTCAAGGTCAAACTTCTAAAATCATCAATTTCAACTGAAAAATCATCAATTTTCATCTGATTAACCTGGAAGTTAAGCAGCAATTGCATAGTGCATCACTGAATTTGGAAACCAACTATTTTTGATAGTCATCTTGGGATAAAATTGTCCAAAGGAAAAAATTTGATGACAACATCGGTTACGTGATTCGGCAGCCATATTGTTTTCTTTTTTTAAGAAAACCTTCAAAATATTCTTCTCTGAAGTAGCTGATCAGATCGAGGTGACACTTTACACGTATGACCACAAGTTTCACATATATGACATCATAGGTCACATTGTTTGGCAGCCGTGTTGCATTTACCCAAAACTTATAAAGATCTTCTTCTTCAGAATGGCTGGACAGATTGAGGGGAATCTTCACACAAATGTTTCCCAAGCCATCGGTGTACAAGCTTGTTGAGAAATAATTGATAGGTTAAATGGTTTGGCAGCCATATTGGATTGTAGTAAAATATTAAATAATGTTTTCTCTGGAACCGCTTAATCAATTTATGTGAAGCTTCATAATTATCATCTAATAGTGATAAGAGATGCATGTTTTAAATTTCAACTTGATCGGGCACATGATCTGACAGGCAGAATTTTTTAATTTTTGTGATCTGGGATATTTTTGATTATTTATTTATTGGTTTATTGAATAAGGTTCACTTGGCTGCGCCTGCATGGGTTTGAGGGTAGAGGAGTAGCAGCTGAAATGTGAATCCTATCCAGGTTCCTCCTGATAGATATATATATATATATATATATATATATATATATATATATATATATATATATATATATATATAAATTTATTGAGATATATATATATATAAATATATATATATATATATATATATATATATATATATATATATATATATATATATATATATATATATATATCAATAAAAAACCAAAGGGAATGCAGATTAAACTAGAGGAGGAGCACTCGGGAGAGTGCAAAACCTCCGCCGCCAATACTGCTGGGTCACTCAAGTAAAGCCTATATCTTATTCATTAAATATGATGTCAACAGTGCTGACAGAGTTATAGTTATTTTCTCCAACATTTTTTGGGGGGTGGGGGGGGGTTGGAAATCACTTAAAACATGTAGAAATGAAAAAAAAATTTCTCTAACTCTTTTTTTGTGGGTGGTTGGAAATCACCAAAAACATATAGAAATGCAAAAAAAAAAAAAATTTTCTCTAACAATTTTTTTTTGGGGAGGGGGGACCAAGTCCAAAATTTAATGGCATGATCCTTGGACCATACCTAACCCCCCCACCCACCAAGTTTCGTCGAAATCCGTCGAGGAGTTTTTCCGTAATACTGTTCACAAACAAACAAACAAACAAACAGAAAGGGGTGAAAACAGTAACCTCCGATCTTCGATGGCGGAGGTTAATAAAATAAACATTTCTGGCTGTCAGACCATGCATCCGATCAGGTTGAAATATCAAACATATATTCCCCATCGCTACTAGATCATAATTTTGAAGTGAAAGTTTCACGTCAATTGATGCAGCAGATCAAGAGGAAGAATTGAAAAAATATTTTCTTCAATCCAAGATGGCTGCCAAACCATGCTGAATGAAGCTGAAGAATGAATCAATTATTCATGAACATCCTGGTATCCCCAAGGCTTGCAGAAAGTGTGTGAAGTTACCCTCGATCTGTCCAGCTGTTCTGGAGAACATTTTTAAAGGTTTTAGGGTAATTCCCATATGGCTGCCAAACCATGTGACAGGTGGGGAACTTTTTGTTCCTCATGGATAGGTGGTCAAAGCTGTAAAGTTTTACCTCGATCTGTTCAGCCGTTTCAGTAAGGGAGATTTTTAAAGGTTTTCTTTTTTAATATGGCTGCCAAACCATGTGACAGATGACGTCATTTTTTTGTTGTTGTTGCCAAATTTATCCTCAGATGACCTTGAACAATTTTCATACTGATCGGATGTAGCATTCTACGTATGCAATTATGACGTCATAACGAAGGCAGCTATGACATCATAAAGACAAAATCACACTTATTTCCCATGCTGAGTATTTGGCATATGCCAAGTTTCAATTTTTTCCATGGAGTATGCAATTATGACATCGTAACGAAGGCAGCTATCACATCATAAATAAAAAATAACACTTATTTCCCACTAGCAAATACAACCCGTCGCTTCGCTGATGGGGGGTATTAAGGAGGGGGGTTGAGAGAAGAGGAAGAGAGGGGAGAGGGAGGAAAGAGAGAGGAGGCAGGAGCGAGGGGAAGCTAGGAAGGGGGTGGGAGGAGGGTAGAGCGATGCCTCACCAAACGTTGCTATACCACGGAAGGGAGGGATGCGAGGAGAGGGTGTGAGAGAGAGGGAGAGAGAGAGAGAGAGAGAGAGAGAGAGAGAGAGAGAGAGAGAGAGAGAGAGAGAGAGAGAGAGAGAGAGAGAGAGAGCATGAAAAAAAAGAAGAGAGAAAGGTGAGGGGTGGAGGTTGATTTAGTAAAGAGATGATAGGTTATGCTTAATGACCGAACACACACACAAAAACAAACTCATGTCAGAACAGCTGTACAAACAACGACACAACTGAGTTTATAATCTAATCCTTTGGAACATCTGCAAAAAAAATTTATGTCCCAGTTCAGGAAAAATTTTGGGAACATGAATGAAAAATAATCACTAAAAACATGGAAGTGCCTATCGCTCACGTATGACCTAATGATCCCATCGAGCGTGAACATCAAAAACAAAGTGTTGTGACCAGATATCATACTTAGCTACAAATAAATAGAAGAAGGCATTGCTGATTGAGGTGTTAATACCAGTGATTTTAGACTAAACGATGCAGAAATCAAGAAAATGACCAAACACCAAGATCTCAAGAATGAAGTGAGAAGATCCTAGAAGCTGAAGAATGCCAACGTTGTACCAGTGATAGCTGCACCGACAGGAATGATGACAAAGAACCTCACATACATATTAAATATAGGGACAATACCCCTGGGTGCTCACCTGGTAGCAGCTGGATAAGATAACCAGGCAACCACTGGTCGCTAAGCATGGATGACCCACAAAATACATTAAATGCCATGAACATGAAAAGAATGTAAATACCTATGGATTTCTTTTTAATGCCATGAACAAACCTTGGTACAACACAGGTGATAAAGGTTGTGGTCAAGTATCATCGAAATTGTGTGTGTGGTTTCAGAAAAGAAAGCAAATACATTTTTGGGGGGGTAAGAGCAACCCCCCCCCCCCCCACCTGTAGAACCCATTAGACCCCAATTTTTTTTTAATGTCGTGAACAAACTTTTGTACATCAC
This sequence comes from Eptatretus burgeri, assembly GCF_056783735.1. Lineage (NCBI taxonomy): Eukaryota > Metazoa > Chordata > Myxini > Myxiniformes > Myxinidae > Eptatretus > Eptatretus burgeri. The sequence continues at coordinate 77,155,920 of NC_140965.1, forward strand.
AGGTGGTGAAGATCGTGGTCAAGATTCATCAGAATTGTATGTGTAGTTTTGGAGAAGAAAGCAAATACATATTTTGGGGGAAAGCCCCTTAAAGCCAGATTTTTCGAATGTCATGAATAAACTTTGGTGCATCATGGGTGATGAAAGTTGTCGTGAAGCATCAAACCCCATTTTATTTTATTTTAATGCCATCACGGGTTATGAAGGTTATGATCAAATTTCATTGAAATCGTATGTGCAGTTTCTGAGAAGAAGTTTCAAGTATTTGTGGACGGATGGACGGACAGACGACACACCATCACATAAGCTCTCTGGAACGACTTTACAGGTGAGCCAAAAACCATCACTGAGAATATTATTACAAACAAACTACAGTTGGAAACTGTCGGTGCTCAGTGACGATCCTGAAGTTCTCTGTTTCACCTCCTGATGAACCCCACCTACATGTGGAGATAGCAGGCTACAACAGCAACTTCCACATATGTGTATACACACACACACACACACACACACACACACACACACACACACACACACACACACACACACACACACACACACACACACACACACACACACACACTGCTTTTTATCAGTATAGATAACAGCTGCGTTTCACGGGTGGAAAAAAATTTGGCTCGGTAATTTATAAAACACGTTATTCTGCAAAAGACTCGGAAATTGGGTGTTATTGCACCAACCACTCCCTCAGGGTGACGGAGCACGAACCAATCGCTCAGGGTGACGGAGCACGAACCACTCCTCAGGGTGACGGAGCACGAACTACTCACTCAGGGTGACGGAGCACGAACCACTCGCTCTGAATGAAGTGGCGCGGTACCGCTGTTAACAATGGGCGCTCGGCAAATGGCTTAAGCATTCTTGCAAGCACTCCGATTAATTGGTTGATATGAAATGGTTGGTCAGGCTGTCGCTGCACACAATAAAGGATCCCTTTAACTTCAAAGCCCATCTTCACCATGTATGCAGCAGTTAATGAAATCAAATGATTTCGTTCAAAAAATGACTATCCACAAAAGAGTTGCTGCTGTAGGCAGAACAACTCTGGAAATATCGCAAAGTTTAATCACCTGTAAAATAAACATTGCAGAAAATCTGCCATTTTGCCTGCTCGTCTGTGCACATGTCACATGGTACATCGGTTTGAGGTCCACGCAAATATTTTTTGTTTTTTAAGAACGTCACATTTTTTTTTTCACCAGATTTGCTTTGATTCCCTGCAGAGCACCTCATGTAACCTCCGAAAATATAGACACAGATCTGGCAGACGCTAGGGATAGGCAGTCCCTCTGGGACATTCCTAAATTTTTGTTTACTCAATATAATTCTCCAAACAGGAGAAAAAGATATGTTTAATGCTTTGGAAATGTTACATTGTCTTGTGTATGCATAGAGGAGGGAACATAGCCTTGCTTGATTAAAGTAAATAGGTATATCGGCTTAGTTATAAGTAGGGCAATTTTTTGCAACTTTTGGAACTTTTTTTCTCAGCATTCCCATGTTGCGAAATGCAAAGATTTCGCCTTCTTTTTGCCTGAGGATGCAATGGGAGGGAGTTGTAAGCGCAACTTTTTTTTTTACAACTTTTCCTCATTAGCGCAACTTTGCAATTTTCCATTATAAGCGCAACTTCCAGTGTTAATCACACTTGAGTGGCTAACTTTGCTAAATGCTCGGCCATGTGGCGTCATGCATGCGTGGAGTCGTGATAAAAACACCATTTTGATCGAGTATCACCTATGCATTGAATTAACTGACTTCCTGTTATGTGTTGCTGTGATGCTCCTGTTTGCTATCAAGTTGTTATATCTTACCTCCTTTTACTTAAATATCAAGTTTGATCTCTATTATAAGGACGTCAGCTTTACTTGCCAATTATTCCCAAGTCAGCTGCTTCTTCTATTGCAAAAGTACGAGTGGATGCAGCAGAATTTCCAACTAAATTTGTCGTAACTTCTGGGAACAGTTTGTTCTGCAAGCTATGTTCTACAGCCGTGTGCCACGAAAGATGGTCCAGTGTTCTGAAACATTGTGACAGGACAAAACACACGAGAGCCAAGGATGCTGAAAAAAAATGAATCTTGACAGATATTGCTGCTTGCTGAGAAAGTGAGCAAGGGACAAGAATTTGTTGATCGAGTAGTTATGAGCTTTCTCTCAGCAGATATACCACTCTACAAACTCAATAATCTGGAGGTGTCGTCACTATTTCAATTCCTAGCCTACAATGCACTTTCAGAGTCCTGTTGCCGATTGCGAGTGGCATCAATGGCAGAGAAAGAAACATTGTGGGTCCAGAACTTGCTCAAGGGGAAGAACATATTAATGGTCATCGATGAAGCAGAGGTGGCAGGTGCAAAGTACATTAACACTCTTGTGGTCAATGTTGAATCACCAGAAAAGACTTCCCTGCTGCGCTGCAAGCATCATCCAGCCTCAGTCAACTCCCAGACAGTAATACATGCAGTAGATGATGCCATCAAAATGCAACATTCTGATCGGTTGAATCTTTTTCTACTCTTGAGCGATGTCGCGTGCTACATGACAGCTGCTGGACACCTCCTCAAGCAAATGTACCCACTACTATTCCATGCCACATGTCCTGCGCATCTACTTCATAACTGCACCAAAAAGGTTCGAGCCCACTCCTCTGACGTCGATAATCTGATCGCCAGGGTCAAAAGTGCTGTCGTCAGGAACAAAGACCGTGAGTAGGAGTTTGCCGCAGTTGGATACCCACCTCAATCCATCGTAACCCGCTGTGTAAGCTGGTTAAATGCAGCTTTCTGCTATGCTGACAATTTGCCAGAAGTGAAGAGAATCGTTGGGGAATTTCAAGGTGATGATTTGCTTATTACCAGAGTGAAGGAAGCTATAGCATCAGAACACCTGGTGAAGGACTTGCTCAGTATTGATTGTGACTACAAGTGCCTGATTGAGCTAGTCACGAAATGCAAAAGTTCTCCATATACAATCTGTGATGCGTTCAACGATCTGAAACTGCTCAGATTTGGCAGTGATCCATGTTAAATAGCGTCTTATTTGGAGAGGTGTTTGGAATAGAACAAAGACATAAAGCAGATCATGGATCTGGCACGCGATGACATTCCACCAAGTTTGTATGCAAAGTTGCAAAAGTGTCAAGTTACTTCTGGAGAATATTTTAAAGGTTTTAGGGTAATTTCAATATGGCTGCCAAACCATGTGACCAATGACATCACAGGTGGGGAACTTTGTGACCCTCATGGATAGGTGGTCAAAGCTGCAAAGTTTTTCCTCGATCTGTTCAACTGTTTCGGTGAAGGCGATTTTTAAAGATTTTTTTTTAATATGGCCGCAGAACCATGTGACTGATGACATCATAATTGTTGTTTTTTTTTCTGTTGACGAATTTATCCTCAGATGACCTTGAAAATTTTTCATACTGATCAGATGTAGTTGAATTTTTCATACTGAGCATTGAACGCTCTTCTTCGATGTTAAAAAAAAAAAACAACTAGCGAAGGGACGTAACTTCCCACCCGAAAACATTGTAGTGGGGAGGCTTAGCCCAAATATTCAAAAGAATTGTGCATTTTGTGATACAAGCACCAAATTTGGCACAAATGTACATTAATATATTGTGAACATTTTCAGATATTGGGCCACTTGAAATTCTCTCTTTATGTCCGCCATATTGGATTTCAAAATGGCCGCCACTTGAAATCTACATTTGCTATTATCTCTGGACGTAATGCAGCTATTAACTTGATTCTGGTATCTAAATGTATGTTTTTGGGGGCAAGGAATCCAATGGTACCATTTTTAAAATGAAAGGCCCAGTCAACAGGATCACAGGACACAAAACAAGAGCGAGCAATGTCGGCAGTTGTCTTCGCTGAACTCGTCCTCTAGATTGAAGAAACTAGACAAGATGAGGAGATGGCACCAGTATTCAGATTGGCTGACCTTGTCCAGCTCTATCAGTCCAGAATGGAACAGCTAGGAGTCCAGCTCGACACAAGAGTCCACTCCACACGACTGAAACAGAGACTGTTGGCTCAGTTTCCTGACATGCGGGCACACACCAAGGGGAAAGACATCCTGATGGCATTTGAAGAAGATGTCGGTGCTGCTCTTGCCAAAGCCTGCGAGCTGGACAGTGATAGTGATGCAGTCCATCTTGCCCATGCTGCACAGATTGTTGAATTGCAACACACTGGAACCAACACTGGAGACGGCAAACAGCAGACACACGTCATCATGATCAGACGCCAAGTGTACAGGCCTCATTTCTGAAAGTTGTTCGCTCTCTCGTTGGTGTCATAGAGGAGATGGGCAACCCATTCGAGGAGGAGAGTCAGGATGTAGTCAAACTGGACACAAAGGAGTTCGCAGATCCTGCTGCTGTGGAGACCATGATGAATGCCAAGAGGATTGGCCAAGAGCAGTTCGAGGCTTTCACCAGAGAGTGTCTGTTGGACAGAACAAAGGCAGTGGACGCACCCATTCCTCGTAACAAGCTGAAGGTGTTCAGCACTTCCACTCCAAGAAGCCAGAGCATAGGTCAGCAACAGCTTGCCTCCATCAAGAATGACCGTGAACTCTTCGCACGCCTGTACATTGGCTGCCAGATGAGGGATGGAAACCTTGAGGAGTTCTTTCGTCACGAGAATCAGGCATGTCCTCCTGCATTGTCTGATGGTGGAAGCCTCTGCACTGGTACCAAGAGTGATCTCCTCACATGCTTGGAAGAAGTCTCCGACGCAAAGACAGAGACTCCTGTCATGACCTGTATTGTGCTTGATGGAGCAGCCATCTTCCAGATGCTGAAGCCGGCTGCATCAAAGACCTTTGAAGAGTATGCACAACAGATCTTCATCCCATATATGTCCACAAAGCTGCAAACAGTGTCACGCCTGGATCTGGTCTGGGATACTTACCTTGCTGATTCACTGAAAGGTAGTACACGTGAAAAGCGGGGACAAGGTGTGCGGAGACGTGTGGTGGCTGCCGCAGCCATACCAGGAAACTGGCAGAACTTCCTATGAGTGGACAGCAACAAGACCGAGCTGTTCAGGTTCCTCTCAGCAGCTCTCATGGAATGGTTTGACCAGGAGGACAAGCAACTCATCATTACTGATGGAGAGGCAGTGCTCAGCAAGCCACTACTGCCAGATCAGACCTCACTCGCCCCATGTAACCATGAAGAAGCTGACAGTCGGATGTTGCTGCATGCATCTCACGCAGTCCAGCATGGACACCATGCAATACTCATCTGGACTGTAGACACCGATGTTGTGGTGCTGGCAGTGTCCCTGGCACAGGAGTTGCAACCAGAAGACAAACTGTGGCTGGCATTCGGAACAGGCCAGAGTTTCCGATACCTTGCAGCACACGAAATAGCAGCTGGATTGGGATGAGAGAAGGCTCGTGCACTGCCAATGTTCCACGCTCTAACTGGATGTGACACTGTGTCTAGTTTTCATAGACATGGCAAGAAGACTGCGTGGGCAGTCTGGACGGTACTGCCAGAACTCACTGAGGTGCTGCTGCTGCTGTCCTCTGCACCTCGTGACATACCAGACGATGCAATGCGCATCATCGAGAGGTTCGTGATCCTGTTGTATGATCGAACTAGCAAATGCACAGACATTGACAAGGCCAGGAGGAAACTCTTCGCAAGGAAGAACAATGTGCAGCTCATCCCTCCAACGAAGGCAGCTCTGGAGGAACATGTCAAGATGGCAGTGTATCAAGGTGGACATGTGTGGGGTCAGATACTGCTGCCAGCACCAGAGCTCCCTCCACCAACCAACTGGGGTGGGTCAAGGACTGGAGAAGGACAGTGCACACCTTACTGGACCAAGCTAACTGAGGCAGCTCACAGCTGCATTGAGCTGGTTTCTTGCAAGTGCAAGAAAGGGTGTGTGAGGCGCTGCAAGTGCAAAAAGGCTGCCCTTCAGTGCACAGCCCTCTGTGTGTGTGAAGGGGACTGCACATGATGATGAGTCAACAACATACATGTACTTGTGGCAATGCTGAACTTGTTAACATGACTGTTTATGTACACGTATCTTCAGTACCGGTATATACCTAGCCTCAGATACCAGTACACCGAGCCTCAAATACTAGACCATGTAGCATGTCAGTATTATACCTCAGACATTTACAGAGCTAAGACATTCTTTTCAAAGTATTGTGTTGAATCCAATATTTGCTGAGATAATTTCCAAATAAAATTATATAACAGACTGTGATAGATAATATTAAGTTGAAAATGGTACCATTGGATTCCTTGCCCCCAAAAACATACATTTAGAATATGGCGGACATAAAGAGAGAATTTCAAGTGGCCCAATATCTGAAAATGTTCACAACATATTAATGTACATTTGTGCCAAATTTGGTGCTTGTATCACAAAATTCACAACAGGTTTGCTATGCTGCTACACTATTGAGAAATATATTTCTGTTTATTACAATCACAGCAATGAACAATGTCATATCATTGCTGAATTCATGTAAATGTTGCATCATTGCCTACTTGCTAGCTTTGAGAATTTAATAAATAAATGACTAACTGAAAATTGGTCGTTGCAGTAGCCTCTAGGCATGGATTTTAAGTTACTTTTAGCACAACTTTTTAGTGCAACTTTTGGTAAAAATAAATGAAACTTTTCACGTTTTTTAGCACAACAAAAAATGGCCCTAGTTATAAGACTCGTTATTTCTTTAAATTATCAGATTTCACAACAGATTTCAACACTTATTGAGTCCGGACAATATCCATTCCTAAAAATCGAAATTATATATCAATGATATACTTTAATTAGTCCGTGAGAGTAGATCGAGGAAAATCGTATCATATAATGCATGAAACTTTTCCATGTAGCAGTTTCGGAGATACAGAGGTTCAACGTTTCTCATTTTTTCCAACATAGCTACCACAGCATATGACTAATGACATCATAATTATCATAAGAACATTGTACATGATTAGTCGCACTGATGGTGAAATTTCGTGTCAATCCGACACGCAGTTGCAGAGAAAACGGGAATAACAAAATGCAGACATACATGTACGCAAATGTAGCTTACGGGACCGATCGCTTAACTCTGCGTTTTGCTTCGCGAGTGCTGGCTTATGATAGATCTGGATCTTCACCAAAATCGAATAAATTAATCCTTGTCACACACCCAACCTGTCCATCAAATTTCGTCCAAAACTCTCCATAATTTTTTGAGATATCCTGCATACACACACACACACACACACACACACACACACACACACACACACACACACACACACACACACACACACACACACACACACACACACACACACACACACACGAAAACATGACCTCAGCTTGTAGAGCGCTCGCCAAGAGGCTTAAGCACTCAAGCAAACATTCCAACGAAACGCTTGATTAGGAAAGGCTGGCTTGGCAAGTGATAGCAAGCTGATTGGTAATGAATGGAACACACTGCAGTACTTCTTTCATTATTTCTTATCCATTTTGGCAACTCCATTGCATAGTTGAAGTTGTTGTTGTGAATATAAGGCTTATATTAATTTTGGTATTATGTAAGGGCTGTGTATGCACTTCTAGCATCATGATGGTGAAGTTCAATCAAATTAAATATCTTACTGTTCTTTAAGAAATAAACATTTTCTCACTCCCTCCATTAAACAAAGGCTGGCTGATGTGTTTTCTACTTTTCAATGATCAGTGTATGCATAAACATCAATTCTTTCAAACTTAAAGAAGTGTTACACTTTTATTTTCATTGTCTTTTTGGGGAGCACCCAAAATTTGACTTTGGGCACTCCCAAAAAAATTTCAGATTACAAAAAACGGTTAAAGATCAAGAATCAAGATTACACCCAAAAAACAGAAGCTAATGTGGAGTCATAAAAAAAGACTTTAAAAATTGTACACGCCACTTCCTTGTTTGATGATAAGCATTTAAAAGGATAGAACATGGACAAACAATGCTGGGAAGGTAATGGCAATCCACGCAGTATAACCCTTGCCAACAAAACTGCTTTGGCAGCACCAATGCTCTGAAAAGAGAATGATCAGGTCCTACATAAAAAATATATAAATACATGTATGCATAGCTTATGCATCTACGGAGATGTCTTCGCTCTGTCGATAAAAAAAAGCGAACGTCGTGCAATACGGTAGCTAAAACGAGGGGAAAAGTTCAACAACAACGACTTCATTAATCCTGTGACCTCTTCAGCTTGACAACACGTCACAATCTCTGCGGGAATGTCTCCAAGCACAGAGATGAACACCGGGCGTTTCCTTCCCCATACACCCGAAACACCTCCGACACCCACTGCGACTCGATTCTATTGGTCGCAAAGGCTGTGTTGCTTAGGGACGCTAAGAAACTGGTGGTTGTGAGTGTTTGAGTCAAGTTTACATAAGATCTGTTCTTCGCTCACGCAGCAGTGTTTGAGAGAGAGAGAGAGAGAGAGAGAGAGAGAGAGAGAGAGAGAGAGAGAGAGAGAGAGAGAGAGAGAGAGAGAGAGAGAGAGAGAGAGAGAGAGAGAGAGAGAGAGAGAGAGAGAGAGAGACAGACAGACAGACAGACAGACAGACAGAGAGAGACACGGAGACTTTTGTATCTTATTATTATAAAAATAGAAAAGAAAGCCCCCATATGGGAGTTACATTTTCATTTCAGAGAAAGAAAGAAAACCAAGAAACAATTTCTGAAGAAAGGAAAGGATGAATCGGGTGGATTATATACAAAACATTTCACAAAAGGATAAACGTTCCTCTCGGTCTTTGCAAATAACTTCCTTTATACACCATTTTGATTCGAACTGTGGTAATCTTCCAGTTACTGAAAAAAAGCAAAATCCAATTTAACACGACTTATTACAAGATTTTGGAACAAAAACAAAGCATCTTCATCATTTACTCCAACACCATCAAGTTTTCTTTTCCTTGACTTATACACTGCCATCTTTGCCTGAGCAAGCAGGAAATTGGCTAACACAGCATTGGAATTTTTGTGTGGAATATCCAGTCCATAGATGAACACACAAGTGTTAAAAATCAAACCAAACCTCACAAAACAATTCCGCACTAAAATAAATAAAGGTGCCAACCATTGGCATTCAACATAGATGTGAAAAAGGTTTTCAGATTTCTTACAAAAAGGACATTCATCTACAAGCAGATTTGAAAAACGGTGTAACAAGTGATTGGAAGGAAGGATCCAGTGTACTGGTCTCCATTGGAGGTCACCATGTCGTGGCGGCACAGGAGGGTGATAAAAAAAAACTTTCCAGTTAGGAAAATAAGGGGGAGAACAAGGTAAGAGGTGTCTCCATCGAACCTTCTGCTGTGTTATTTGCCATTGAGAAAGAAATTTTACACAACCCAAATAAAGGTCTTTTTGTTTGGGAAGGCCATTGAAGCCTATACTAAAAGGGGGACAAGGAAGAGGGCTGGCAAGAGAAAAAGCACATACGAGTTCAGGAAAGGTAGAGAGAGAAGGTATTCGATGTGCATTATGTTCATTGCTTTGGTGGTCTTGCTCCCAAGCAGGTGCGAGCTGTGTGCATGTCCAAAGCACACTACCTAATATGTGTGCCACGATTCGAGAGGATCGCACACTGACCAGGCTTGCCAATGCATCAGCTCCGATCCAGCTGCCGTTTGGGCTGAGAAGATCTGCGACAGATTTAACGCCCTTGTCGGTAAAGCGTTGAATAAAACACCCATCAGCAGGCATATCATGGAAAAGGGAGTTGTAGAACAAAGGTTCTTCTGGAAACATCTGTTTCGTGTAAGAATGTGTAGCTCTTGTTATTGTCAGAGCTTGCCACGCATTTAGTATGCTCTGATAGAAACCAGAGAGGGGGGATGTGTCGATTTTGGAAAGGTCCATCAGGAAAAGAGAGTGGTCATAGCCTAGCCTCCCAGCCTGTTGCAAAAGGTGACGAGCGATGTTGACCGATGGTGGAGAAGGTCACATGTATAGCATGCGAAAAGCAACCGAGAGTTGAAAGGCCATTAGCCGGCTCTTTATGTCGACCAGGCCTTGTCCTCCATCGGTCAGTGGTAAACTGAGGACCCCAGGTCGCAGCCAGTGTTTTCCGTCCCAGAAAAAGGACATGAAGCACTTCTGGAGCTGTTAAAGCAACACCGCTGGAGGATGCAGCACGAAGAACCTGTGCCATAAGGTAGAGGCCAGCAGTGTGTTTATGACCAAGACCCTTCCACGATATGACAGTTGTGTGATCAGACCTTTCCATTTTTGCAGTTTACCCTCAACAAACTCAAGCAGACCAGCCCAATTTTTTGCTACTGTGATATTATTACCGAAGAACACTCCAAGGTATTTCACACCATCATTGGCCCATGGCAGTGGAGCAGGAAGTCTTGGTGCTAAGTAGCACAACGGACCGAGCCAAAGGACGCTTGTTTTGTTCCAATTTACTTTGGCTGAAGAAGCCTTTTCAAATAAGGACAAACAATAACGAACGATGTTAATGTCATTGATATCTTGTACGAATACACACACGTCATTGGCATATGCCAGTACCTTGATGGGCCGTTCAAGCTGGGACAAACTAACCCCTGTTAGTCTACAGCGCAAAGAAACCAGTAGGGGTTCGATGGAGAGAGCATAAAGCAACCCAGAAAGAGGGCAACCTTGTCTAATTCCCTTGTTAATAAACAAAGGTGCAACAAGTTCATTGTTTATCTTAAGCACACTATAAATATTATTGTATAGTATTTTAATATAAGAGATGAAGGTTGAACCACGTACAAACCACTGAAGTACTTCGAAAAGGTACCGATGGTCAACAAGGTCAAAGGCTTTCTCCTGATCAAGGAGAAGAAGTCCTAAAACTTTAGGGTTTTCCTTGCACAGTTCAATGATGTCTCTCACAAGGGAGATGTTGTCATAAATGGAACGTTTTGAGACACAGTAACATTGGTCTTCTTTCAACAACGAGGATAAATAAGGAGTAAGTCGCGATGCCAGGGCTTTTGAAAATATCTTAAAGTCCGTACATAACAGGGAGATAGGACGCCAATTTTCAATTCTCAGCATGTCTCCCTTTTTTGGGATGAGGGTAAGAAGAACTCGTCGGCAACTCCGAGGTAGCTCTCCAAGCTGGCAGCTTGCGTTCAAGGTGTTAATGAGTTCTGGACCCAATAAGTGCCAAAACTTCTTGTAAAATTTGGTTGTAAGTCCATCCAATCCAGGTGCTTTCCCAATGGCAAGGCCGTGCAGGGCAGTGCCAAGTTCATCCAAGGTGATGGGTCTTTCCAGTTGGGAACGCCCATCTTCACACAACACTGGCAGGCCTACGGAGATCGAGGCGACACTGACAGGATTTATTTGTTCCATTGAATATATTTTTGAAAAGTATTCCTTCACGAAAAGTTTGATTTCTGATTGTGTAAAAGTAATGGATGAATCTGCTAATCGCAGCTGAGAAAGCTGTTTACTGGGAAGACGTTTCTCTAAGGAAAAGAAGTACTTGGTTGGTACGTCTGCCTCATTCAGGTGTCGCACCCTCATCCGAACTAAGGCACCGCGTGCATTCCTCTCGGTTATTTCCTTTAATAAGGACTGTTTCTCAGTTAAGGTTTTTTGTATGTTACTATTATTTTGTCTGATGACTCGTTGGAGTTGTAAAATCTCTCGCTGTAATATTTTCTTTACTTCATGGTCAGCACTAGTTGAGAAAAACTGATACTGTTGACAGAAATCATTAATTTGGGTTTTTACTAAATCCCACCATATCAGCGGGTTAACGGAACAGCTTGACTTCTGTTCTTGGAGAGCCGTCCAGAAGGATTCAAAGGCCTGAATGAAGTGAGGTTTTCCAATGAGAGCTTCCTGGACATGGTTTAGAGAGTTCAATAAAGACTCGAGCTAGGGAATGGTCAGAGAAACCAGAAGACACGATATCGGATTTATAAACTCCATGTAATAAATGAGAATTTACATAGATGCGATCAAGCCTCGCAAGTGAGATGTGGTTGTTTAAGCAACGACACCATGTACAAGACTGATCAGAAGGGTGCTGCACGCGCCAAATATAATGGAGATTATATTTCGCAATGATGTTTGCAAAACGTTTTGTGGTACATGGTTGGGGTTCCGGCCTGTTCCGATCAAATGAAGCATTAACAGTACAGTTAAAATCGCCACCAATAATTAGACAAGTCTGCAAATCCAGTGTTTGCAGGAATTTTCTCAGTTCAGCAAAAAAAGGAGATCCGCTCGTCATTTTTGCTTGGAGAGTACACATTGAGAATTGTGAACTTGACCTGATTGATAGAGAAGGTCACGGAGGCAAGGTGTCCATCAATAATACTTGTAAATTTAAGGCAGGACGGATGGAAATATTTCCCTAAGACAAACACGATGCCTGCCTTCGACGTGGAGTTGTTACTGAAGGAACATTCCTTGTCCATAAATAGTCGCCACTGAGCCTGAACAGATCGGACAGCATGGGTCTCTTGTAACAAAGCTATGTCAAGACCGTTGAACTCTACCAGCTGTTTAATTTGGATCTTGCAGAGTGGACTACCACCACCATTAACATTTATTGTTCCAATCTTGAAACTGGCCATGAGGAAAATAATAGTTTCTAAGAATAAGATCAGAAGTGGGATAATTGATTAGAATCCCTTTTCGCCTTGGCAATCAGTTTTTTTAAGCGGAGACGGTGTGTCTGGTGGAAACCGAATAAGCCAGGCTTACGTACGATAGCCTGAGCACACTCAAGGAAGGACGGTAGATCTGGAAAGTATTCTGTTAGGTTTATATTGCGTTTCCTGTATGTATTTTGTAAGAAGAGTCATATTTGTTCGGGGGGGGGGGGGGAGGGTAGGACCATGACTGGTCGGCTTCTCCACCATTTCCACCTGACTGTTCCTGTTTGGTTCCTCCAGGTCAGATTCGTCAGAGTCGGTTTTAGTTTCCTAGTCACACAAGCTTGTACCGTCCTGCATATCGATACTGTCGTCAGTATTGAACACGGATCCGTACTGGTTACCACGTCCATGTGCTCTTCCATTGTGGGAACATCTCCTGGTGAAGTAACGGAAATAATCGGGGGAGTTGATGAAACGGAAACACCATCAGCGGATGGAGCCATATTGCTTCTCTCGACCGTAACGGTGTTATCGACCTCCAACGGCGTGGAGGTATACAGTACCTTGGGGGTCTCTCGTAAAACATCCATTTTAACGTTTCCTGCGTTTCCAGCTTCACCACGTGATGAGATGGGAGCAGTAACAGGGTTAACATTTGTTTCACTATTTCCCGCTGACAAGGATTCAGGGTTAACATTTACCAAAGTGACAGCAGGATCATCACTCGTGGTCTGTGTATCACCGTCAATGGACTTACCAATATGAGAGTTTTTAACGAGTGAAACAGTTTCATTTACTGCGATAACAGGTAAAGCGGTCTCTGTAAGGGAGACGTCGATGTCCTCACCGGTCAGAAGGGTAAACTTGTTGGTCGTAGGTACCGGGGTCCGGGTCCATTCCGGGTCATGCCGGGTCCATTCCGGGTCCATGCCGGGTCCATTCCGGGTAGGCCTTGTAGAGTGACGTCATTTACAACTGCGGGAACATTACCGACAGATTCCTCGTTTGTAAATGCTCCTTTCTTCTGGGTTAAACGACCATCAGGTAAAGTCTTTCGCTTCCTTGATGGAACGATGGTGAAACCATCCCAAACATTCGTTTTTCTGTTTTGACTATCGGACTGAGAGGACTGGGAGTCATTACCGGACACGGGATTCGCTTCCCTCACAGTCGAGGAAGAGGAAGAGGAAGAGGAAGAAGAAGAAAAAGAAGAAGAAAAAGAAGAAGAAAAAGAAGAAGAAAAAGAAGAAGAAGAAGAAGAAGAAGAAGAAGAATAAGGAAGAAGAAGATGAAGAAGAAGAATAAGAAGAAGAAGAAGAAGAAGAAGAAGTATTCTTGTTGACGAGGTTTGTTTCATCGTTTGACGAAGTCGCCTTTGGGCAAGATCGTTTCAAGCGTCCAAAATTACCACATTCGAAACATTTTAAGGTGTCGGTGGTGACGTGGACTTGGTAATCATGATTATCAATTTTGAGTTTTAAAACGATGTTCAAGGTTCTTTCAGCGTTAGAGGGAGGAAGCACCACATAAGCTTGTCTCCTAAAACACATCACGTGCGTCGTCCGATCGTCCTGGCTACGAAAAGGTAACATGGTGATCTGAGAAACCACAGAACCATAACGAGATAGTTCGGAGATCAGCGTCTGATTCTTCAGGAAAGGAGGAGCGTTCGAGATAATGACCTTCACGGCCGGTGTGTCCAGAGGGGAGACGATCACGAAATGTCCATCTGTTGATAGTCCAGTCAATACGATTTCGTGAACCAGTTCTCTCTCAGACACGAAGATTACCACACGTTTATTCATTCGTGAGGCTGCACGAACTTTGTCAGTACCGACTATGTTTCCTGTAGCGATAATGAGATCCTCGACGCTGACGTCGTCGGGCGGGACGCAGACGACGCCATGTTTTCGTGTTAATGCTTCAAATGCCGCATAACGGGAATACGAAGTCATGTTTAGGAGGGGGGCGGAGGAGGGGTGATTGCTCTCGTGCAGTAATTAAATACGAGCCGAGACAGATTTCCAAAGGAAATAAACACAGCTACAGTGAGGAGAAAAAAAACGATCAGTTGAAGGCCCTGGATGGGCTGCCAACTAAAATCTATCCACAAGAAGCTGTGGGCTCTTTCTCTCTCTATCTCGGGGAAAAGGTATATGAGGAGAAAACAGGGGGATGGGGAGGAGAAGAGATGAACCAAAGGGCAAACCGTGAAATAACAAGGACAGATGGGCGGGGTGGGGTGGGGTGATGACGACGCGAGGGAAGGCCGAAGCGCAAGGTCTAACGAAGAGGGGAGGGTGGGAGCACAAATAACGATGCGTAGAAGGAAAACAAAGGAAGGGAGGTGAAAAACGATGCGAAAGGGGATAGAAAGGCAAAAAACAGGGCAGATCACAGCTCACCAAGACCACACAACCGCCATGACACTCAGAGAGAGAGACAGAGAGAGAGACAGAGACAGAGAGAGAGAGACAGAGAGAGAGAGAGACAGAGACAGAGAGAGAGACAGAGAGAGACAGAGAGAGAGACAGAGACAGAGAGACAGAGACAGAGACAGAGACAGAGACAGAGACAGAGAGAGAGACAGAGAGAGAGAGAGAGAGAGAGAGAGAGAGAGAGAGAGAGAGAGAGAGAGAGAGAGAGAGAGAGAGAGAGAGAGAGAGAGAGAATACTTTGACTCCTTTTATTATAAAAATACAAAAAAACAAAGGAGATAAAACAAAACCAGGTTTCAAAGAGAAATCAACAAAGTCAAAGAAACACCAAAAAAAAGCAATTAAAAACAAAGAAAATTCCAAGGGCACAAGGAAAGAAAACACGACACATAAATTTCTAATACATTTTCATTTACATTGCACATCTTACCAACACACCAAGTTTCAACAAAGGTATTAATATTTTCATTATTTCTGTAATAATTAAATTCTAGTTTCAAACGAGTTGAAACCAGGGATTGGAAATGCAAAATTACATTACATTGCTCAAATGGTTTGACTTTCACTTTGGCTTTCCTCGACAGGTTGATCGCTAATTTTGCCTCTGATAGGACATAGTTCAAAAACACTAACAAGTTTTCATTACCTGAATTAAACCCGAGGCCAAAAATAAAAAAAAACCGGAGTGAAAAGGGGACATTTACCCGATGAAATATATTGTTCAATAAAAGAAAAAGGGGGCACAATCGTACACAATCAATATATCCATGGAACAAATCTTCAGTAATGTGCAAAAAGGACAAAGCACTGATACAGCAACATCAATTCGGTTGACAAAGGTGTTTGTTGGCAGTGATCAGTGAGCAAGTCTCCATTGCAAGTCACCTGACCTTTTTGTTATTGGTGTGCAATTCATCGATTCCCATGCAGGTTTAGAAGGGGTGGCATACGGCAAAAGCGTTTTCCATCTCAGTACTCCTACTGCAGAGGTATTTATATTAATAACAGAAAGACAGAAACGATAAATAGATTTACTGTCAAGATTAGTAAATAAACAAGAAGCAATACTGACTGGAGATGGAGTAAACCTAGTGAATTGGACAAGTAAGCTCGGAAGTGAAGGCTTATGGGGTATCCATTGGACCTCAGTACTCCACTATAACCCAAGTTTAAAGGATGTATGGATGACATCTACAAGTACTTTACCTACAGCTCTTAACGACCTGGTGCCAGTGATTTCAGCAATTTCTTTAACAGACTTCCAGCAAAAATTGGATGTGTCGCGAAGATGCCAAACATTTTTGATACCAGCTGAAACGAAGTTTTGCAAAAAACAACGGCTTTTGGGAACATTGGGAAAGAGTGGGTTGAGGAATAGAGGTTCTCCCACAAACATTTTGATATCATAAAAATCCCTCTGGCGGGTCACCATTACTGCTTGCCAAGCATTCAACAGACTCTGGTAAAACAGAGGAAGGTGAGACGTGTCAATTTTTTTGATTCAATTAGGAACAACTCAAGGCCGTAGCCGAGCAATCCAGCTTGTCTCAATATTCGTTGTGCTGCGGGGCGCCAGGGCAGTTTTTTCACATTGATCGCTCATTGTATCGACTTCAGCTGAAAGGCCATCAGACGAGACTTTATGTCAATGAGCCCTTGGCCACCATCAGACAAGGGGCGACAGAGTAAATCTGACTGCAACCAATGATAACCATTCCAAGAAAAATGTACCAGTATCTGTTGAATCTCTTTAAGCAAGATATCTGGTGGCTGTAAACAGATGAATTTGTGCCACAAGACAGAGGTAACTAAAGTATAAATAATTAGTATACGACCTCTGAAAGACATTTGCAGAAGGAACTTTTTCCATTTGTTAAGACGTTTGGTTACATGATCTACCACTCCTTCCCAGTTAATAAGGGAGTACTGCTGAGGGCCAAGATAAACACCTAAGTATTTCACCCCCTCTCTCATCCACCTTAGATCTTTCAGAAGAGACTAAGGTGGCACTAAGGGAAGCCCACCGGATGTACATTGAGCTGAGGACACCCACAGAGCTTGACTATTTTGCCAATTACACTGCAAATGTGAAGCAAGATGAAACTTATGTAAAGATCCAAGAAGAGTGGTTAGGTCCTGATCATTTTTAATTACTATACAGACATCAACAGCATATGCAGACACGACGACAGGGTGTTCTTCTGGAGATGTTACAAAGCCAGAAAGAGGGTTCCTAAGATTAATTAGTAATGGCTCAAGAGAAAGGCTAAACAGTAAACCTGACAATGGACAGCCTTGCCGAACACCCCTCTGAACCTGAATGGGAGAACAGAGACCATCGTTTACCTTACACAAACTAGATATACTGTTGTATAACAACTTAACAAAACTGATGAATCTATCACCCAGACGAAACTTTTGCAACACATGAAACATAAATGTGATCAATACTATCAAAAGCCTTTTTGACGTCAAGGAAAATCAAACCAACCCCCTCTTCCTCTTTAAGACCACAATCAATCAAATCTCTAACTAAAAATATGTTATCAGAGATTGATCTCCCTGGAACACAGTAGCTCTGGTCAGGATGAACGAGAGTCCCGACGACAAGTTTTAGCCGATTAGCCAACAATTTGGAAAAGAGTTTGTAGTCAGAACATAGTAATGAAATGGGGCGCCAGTTCTTGATTTGACATAGATCGTCGCTTTTTGGGAGAAGACAAACCACCACGCTGTTTCTGTTCTGTTAATAACCGAAGTTTCCTGTCATTTTGAGCTTTAGCCAAGTCTTCCTCTAACTGCAAAATTTCAGTTTCCAAGAGTGAAACAGCAATTTTATTCTTACTCGTGGAAAAGGACTGATAACATTCATTGACAGAAAACACGAAATTAAGCTTTCGCGTTGTCCCACCATAACTGGATAGAAGCATAGGAAGGTTTACTTTGGATAAGTTTTTCCCAAAACATACGAAAAGCGTCAGTAAAAAAACAATCCTCCAACAGGTTGGTATTGAAGGTCCAATACGCACTTTTTTTTCGGTGACTGAGAAGAGGATAAACCAAGCACTATCAAGTGATGATCAGAGAAAATGGAAGGAAAGATGTTGCAAGACATGAGGACATTTCTAAAAGTAGAGTTAATGTACCATTTATCCAGCCTTGCAAGTTTTATCAGTCCATTAGCACACCGACACCATATATACTGAGATGCTGTACGGTGCTGCGTGCGCCAAGCATCGAGTAGACCAAGTGATGAAAAACAACAAGATATGTGTTTATGAGATTCAGGATGTGGTTCTGGTGTATTTCTATCCAAATTAGGTTCAAACGTGCAATTGAAATCTCTTCCGATACAAATACAGTGATCAAAGACTAAAGTATGGAAGTAATTAGCCAGATGTGTAAAAAAATCTTTACGAGCCCCGCTCTCACTAGGAGCATAGACATTAAGTAGGGTGAGGTGAAATCCTTGATACACGAACTCGAATGATGCCAAGTGTCCTTTCACTATTTCAAGGAAACGATACGGGTCAGGAACAAAACCTGGACGAAGCATAAAGGCAACACCCGCCGAGACAGAAGAAAAATTACTAAAGAAACAAAGCCCCTTGTTAAGGCAGAGCCAGTCAGACTGTGAAATCTCTGTTATGTGCGTTTCTTGCAACAAGCAGACATCCACATGTTTCCGAAGCAACAAGTTTTTAACTTGGATCCGACGCAAATGGTGAGCACCAACCCCCATTCACGTTTAAGGTGCCAAAAAGCACTTCCTTCCTTTTCATCCCGTATCAGGGGGGTTTGGCAGCTGTTGAGAACATTCTAACCCTGCTTTTGTAATCAACTTCCTCAGTCTGTGATTTTGTGGTTTAGTTATTTCAAAATCTTTAGAGTTCCTAATTATACACTTTGCAGTCCGTGTGAAGGAAAGCAAGTCAGGAAAATGTTGATGAATGATGACATTCCGCTGCCTAAACGTCTCATTCAGAAAGGATACAATAACCTGGGGAGATATCTGTAAATGATCAGATGATGACTGTGACAGATCAGTCACCTCCATGTCATCATCATCTGAAGCAGACAGCCCAGATAACCTTCCACTAAGTTCGTAAGTATCACCTTGGACCTTTACTAACTCGTTTACAGATACGTCTAAGAGGGGTACCGAGTGATTTACGGTGGTACTCTGCGAACCCTGTTTAACACTTTCATCAACATGAGATGGGGCCTCTAATCCACCATCTTGTACAACTACATCAGGCACCTCTACCGGGGCCTCACAAACTGGATGTTGATCATTTGTTTGGGCGGGAACATCGCATGGAGCCTCAACACTATTTGGGTTTGTGTCAGGAAAAACTATCGCTGATACCTCCCAACATTCTACACACGGTTCAGTAACACCAAGAGCCACTTTACTGCTATAAGCAAGGCCCGGACCACACTGTACACTTTGAAGTACATCTCGTTATCGGAAACCATTCCATCCTTTTTTTCATTCCCATGAGGTTCCTCAGTTACCGGAACAACCGTATCCAGCACAACTACCTTGGGAGTGCTCATGGGGAAACGAGGAGCAGACGCTCTACGTTTTTTTGACACGTTAACAAAATCATCTTTACCGTCCTCACTATGTAAGGGAACAGTATGAGCGGGAACGTTGGGTTCACTGGGCATCACCTCCTCCACCAAACGAGGTTGTGGGTCGTTAACCGTTTCACAATCTAGATCAACGTGTCCCGATTCCCCATACTTCGAACAAGAAGCTTTCGGACAAAATCTTTTTAAATGGCCAAAGGCTCCACAAAGAAAACATGTTAAAGTCGCTGATGAAGCATACACTTGGTAATCATAATTATCAATTTTAATCTTAAATGAAACCTTTAAACTCGTGTCCTCCCCATGGTCCGGCAGCACCATGTAAAGTTTCCGCCGAAAGCTCATCACGTGCATTGCCTTGTCATGGCGGCACCCGAGGGGGATCATCGAGATCTTTGATACAATTTTTCCGTAACGAGACAAAACAGAGAAAAGTTGTTGATTTGACACGAAAGGAGCCACGTTCGAGATGATTATTTTCATTGCTGGGACATCCACCGGGGAGGCCATAACAAAGTGACCACTGTGTGTGGTTAACCCGGAACTCACGACATCGTGAACAAAACGTACATCGGAAACGAACACCATGACCTTCTGATTCATACATGACGCAGCACGTACATGCTCAATGCCGATAACATCTCCAACCGCCAAAACAATCTCCTCAGTAAGAACCCCGTCGGGGGGGGGGGGGACACAAACTAGAGCATTCTTATGAGTAAGTACTTCGAAAGCAGCATCTTGCTGCGAGCGAGCAGCCGCCATGTTACACAGACGTGACGCTCTTCGTCTTCCTCACTGAGGAAGAGGAAGTTAACAATGTCAGGTATGAATGTCCGGTGTCTTTATTGATTGGCCACATATGGTCCATATTTATACATTTGACTCATTTAAACATTCAGTAATTGCATTAATCAGGTGTCTGGATTCAAACCATTGTCCTGGCTGCTTCAAATTGTGTTTCCAAGCTTTTGCCTTCGTTTTACAGTTTGCTTTACGATGTGTTAAAATGTATTACCAACAAGCCAGCTGATGTCCTTGTCAGAGTCCTGCTTCTGCTGGCTGTTTTGAATTCCAGTGTGGAGTGACAACAATCTTAGAGAACTACAAATAATTTGCTTCTGTTTATGAATATGTGCCGGCACTCTCTCGCTGTTTGAAGCGTGAGAAAGAAGTTGTTTACTGCTAATTCTCCCCGAGGGCCGTAGGGAGCAAGCCCACTTGCACCTTTGTTTCTTGCTTTGCCTTGCTTTTCTCCACCTAGGAATAGGTTTTATATATGAAAGTTTGGTAGTGTGACTTTTAGTGTGGTACTGGGTCTGACTGCTGTGGTTGGTCCCTGTGCCACCTCCGCTTGCAAGTGCTGTGCTGCTTCAATAAACCGTATATTCGAGAACCCTCAGTTGACTCACCTCAATTCTTGACCAGGATTGGTGAGGGTCTTCATCACAGCTGGCACTCCAGATGGGACTCGTCAGGACCTGATGCCGCATTCCGGAGGGATCTCCGTTGAGCGCAGCTTCGCTGATGCCGCGATCCGGAGGGATCTCCGTTGAGCGCAGCCTCGGGGTCTGCGCGGGTTCCGTACTAGTAACGGTAAACGAGGAAAGTCGAATACAGTTTGTTTGAGGAGCATAGGGGCTTTAGGCCAGATTCAGGCAACCGGTTTGGGTCAGAGGACAAGGAACATCCGAGTGAAATAAGGGGTGCAGGTTAGATTCCTGTGATCATATGCAAGAATCCTGTGATAGTTGAGAGGGTCCAGAGTCCCTCAGAGGAAAGAAAAGCTTTAAGGCAATTGAGAAGAGTGGGACTTTGATCCTGCACGATAAAAGGAGAAAGAGCTATCGGGCGGTAGGCAAGAAAGGGGATTTCGGTCCGATAAAAGGAGAAAAGACTAAGGCTTTAGGCTAGTGACAAGTTAAGAACATACAATGGGGAATAACTCTCCAAGGAACATAGAGTTACCCAAAGGAACAAAGATAAAGAGAGTACAGTGCTGGATAACATGGACAGCGGGAAGACAGGATCCCTTTTCGCTGGCTCGGTCCTTAGATCCAATGATATTTTACACCGTCAGCACTGTGTTGATGGAGGGCAAAGTAGAATGCCCGAGACAGAATGAAAAATACCGGAGGGCGTTAGCAGCTTGGCTAACGGAGTCACAAGCTGAGACAGCACGTAGGGTGATTCACAGATGCCCTCGGAAAGTTGATAGATGAATGAATTCATGTTACCTTTTATAATGATTGATCTGTTAACGAAGTGCATCAGGTAATGAAGAAAATTGGGTTAAAATACAGGGAGAAAGAAATGTAACAAGCTCCACACTTAGCAAAATATAAAGTCTTTTGATCTGCAAGCTTGTCTGCCAAGGTTAGCTGTCGGCACGAATAGCAGAAAGCAAAACATCTCTGGTGGCTTTATATGTGCCTCTGGAGGCACCGCTGGGATATCTGATTTGTCAGATTCATTCATGAATCATTTATTTTAATTTGAAAAGAAAATGGACTTGTATTTAAAAGGTCAGAGGAAGTGATAGATGGTTTGTGTAAGTGTGTTGGTTATATTGCAGCATGTTGCTGTTTTGGTGAAAGAGAAATGGACAAGATGGGCAATGTCAGAGATTTAAATGTTAATTGAGTTCTGGAGTGATTATAGAGTTTGTTAAGCATTATTTTTCCGAGATATTTCACTTCCATTTACCATGAGAGAAATGGAGGCTAATGAAGCAATGTTAGCCTTTGATATTGTTTAAACTGTTTGGAGAAATTTTGAGACAATGTTGTCAAAGTTCTTGTTTTCAAAATGGACACTCTGCAGTCAAAGTGTGATCTGCAGCTCGGCAACTCGAATGACGCCATGCCTACAACAACGGAGTGGAACTCTCATGATGGGGGGTTTGCAGAGCCCGAAAAAGACTTCCAAAAGAATCACTCTGTGACAACAATGATAGCCATACTACTCATGTTTACTTACTCTTGTGAATTAATGTAAAATGTGAATTAATGTGAACCTGTGAATTACTCATGTTTAATTACTCCTGTGAACAACTCAGCTTTGAATTATTTGGGAATCTATTTTGTGAATTATGATAACCGAGCACACAGGTGTGATCTGCACAATGTTTTGCGCACACCTAGAGACGGTACACCAGTGTGTTTTGACCTGTAATGGTAGTGATGGGGATAATCTTGGGGTCAATGGGACCAACAAGTGATACTCATGATAATGTTTGTATGTGATATTAATCAGAAAAGTGATTTTCACACCTTTTACCGAATTGGTTGTCAAATACATAAAAAATGGAGATAGTGTATGGAAACCGTGTTTGTTACTTTCAGACTAAGCTCATAAAATAGAAAAAATTGGGGGGAAAGAACTCATTGAGAATGAACCTTCATGTTTCTTTTAGTTGTAATTGATAAGCTTTTGTTTTGAGATTTCAAATTGAGAATCCTTTACCTAAGGACTTTGTTAATCTGTTAATTGAGGATAGGAAAAAGTTACTGAGAATTGAATCAAGATAATAATATATTAAGTTAAGGTACGTACATAATATTGAAAAAGGATCTCTGTTATTAAATTGATCGACAGATTGGTCAACACTACATATTAGAAATCAAGTTATGAGGAAAAACAGCATGGTATTTACATAACCATAATGCAGAATGACTAAGAGAATGGCGAGACCAACAGCAATCATGAAATCAATTAAATGGAATTCGGAATTGTACCATGTATTGAAACTGTATTGCTCTCACTGATTAGTAGCTGGTACTGATCTGACTGTAATTTAAATAAAATGGCTCTACAATTTGTGGAAAGACAAACAAAAGGATAAACGAGAATTATGCAGAGTACAGAAGACATGATGATGAAATAAATGTTAAATCGGTCAGAATAAAGTAATTATATTATTGAAAAGAGTGCAATGATGCGACAAGCCAATTTAAATATTATGAGGGAAAACAGCATGTCTTCATCACAAATAATACACTCCTACTTTCCCGAACTTTGGGAAAGAGGGCGCTAACAAACAAAATAAGGAAAGGCAAGCGAAATTAAAACCAAAATAAAGCAGGTTTAAAAGTGAAAAGCTTTTAAATAATCAATGGACTAACAAGGCACCGCCCAAAAACCGGCGATACCTTGACTAGCCCCGTGACGTGCTCTCTCTCTCCTCCACACAGAAGGGAAACACGGGAAAAACTCACAAACAAACAGCACGAACACAGAGGGACAGAATGGGGAAACACAAACCAGCACAATGGAGGACAGGCACTCACGACACGAAGTAAGCAGCCACCATGACAGTACACACAACGGACCAACAGGGGGCGAGAGAGAGAGAAAGAGAGAGAGAAAGAGAGAGAGAAAGAAAGAGAGAGAGAAAGAGAGAGAAAAAGATAGAGAGAAAGAAAGAGAGAGAGAGACACAGAGACAGAGACAAAGACAGAGACAGAGACAGAGACAGAGAGAGAGACAGAGCGATCAAAACAACCACACTCACAATTTAAATGCTTGGCAGAGTTTTTACGAATTTATAATTGAAGGGGATGTTGGGAAGGAACTTGATGGGCAGGTGGGTCTTATGAAGGGGATGCATAGGAAGGGGGAGGGGAATAATGACGCCTTAGGGTTGGGAGGGTGAGGACTTGGGGTTGGGGGAAAGGGGGACAGCAAATATGTCACAGAGTCGGGAAGGGGAGGTTCAGGCTCTGGGGTGGGGGTGGACTTTCTGTTGTTTGAGGGGGGTGTTGAGGATTGGTGTGGGGATGGGGTTTGAATGCTTGGAGTGGGGAGGAGATTGATGCCGAAAAGTTGGGAGGGATGGTGAAGACTTGGGGTTAGGAGGTGGAGGTGAAGGACTTGTATTTTGTTATGGCGGGGAGTGGGGGGGGGAGTTTAAGGCTTGATGTCACATTTTACATTGAGCAGATCACTTAAAGTTTCTGGCCTTAACCTGGAGACACCATGCTTCTCACATGTACAACTTTATGTGGGATGTTCAAGAGTTGGAAATCCAAAGAAACTCTTCATCCTCGCCTCAAATGGAAAAACTCTAAATGTTGTAGGTCCCAAGGCTCTGCAATAACACACTAAATTCATGAAGATGTCGAAAATTAGACATCATACACAATGTCTAAAACTGCTCATGATGATCATAATACACATTTGTGATGTATTCTGATTTTGATGTAAATGCTTTTCGTTTATATTTTCCCTCATTTAAAATGTCAACGTTCATTTTTGGCAATTCCGGGTATGCCGGCTTAGTCATTCAGAATTTCCAACTTCTCCTCTCCCTCTGCTCCTTTGCTCTCTTGGCAAGAAGTGGGTGGGGGGATGGCGGTCACCCATTCAGTTTGCAAACAGGTCGGGCCTCGCAGGTTTCATTTTGATGTTTGGTAAGACCTGCCCATATGCCCAACACCTTCAGCTGTCAGAGAAGATATCCAAATTCATGCCAATCAGATTGGGCAAGGCCACCTATTGGTCATTATCTAAACTAGTCTTATACCTACTTTTCAGTTTATTTACTTAGTAGGCCAGCTGGTGGATCCTTCTTCATCCATAAACTTTGCAAGAGCCCTTGCAAAGTTGTTCCTCAATCAAAAACTGACAATCATAAACTGATAAGACAGACAGACAGATAGACGGACGAACATGAACCAATTGCTAAATCCCACTTTTTGCTTTGTGTGTGCGGGGTAACAACCACACTACTACATCCTCCTTTTTAATATCTACATGGATGTGATCCACCAATGAACCTTCCACTGCCTATGACTCACATGATTCCACAAGACCATATGGTCTACCCAGGTCAGTCCCAATTTATCACTATATCATCATTACTATGGCATCATCACAGCCATGGGTATTACCACTCCACATGCCTTCGCCCTGCCAAAGGTCTAGCTGGCAGTTATGGGCCAACAATAAATCCATGTCAATGAAACGTGGGTTCCACCTCTTTGTCATCCAATGTACACTTCAAAATTTGTCAAATCAAATTCAATCCCAACAAAACCACACTTCAAGATATAAATTGTTGCTCCATTAACCAACCGCTAGCTACGACCTTTCAAAGGAATGTTGCTGTCCCAACTTCCAGTATGTATACCTGCAACCAGAGGCCTTATGAATCATGATTGTCACATTCATCCCTGGGTCTATCATAGCTCACAAAGCCCTCCTTCAACCTTTACAACAACTCTTAAATTTCCCTCTCCCATTCTTCCACAATTAAAAATTCCTTCCAGAGATGAGGGTACTTTGCTGTCCAACAAAGCCGAATGTGGCCCCATGTACTCGGCACTTATTTATTTACCTGGTTCACCAGCAACCCCTCGGGGTACCCCTTCTGTTGCCTCCTAAGATCCTGTTTGTTTGGAATGCAGGATCTTCCCCTGGGCCTCGGTGCCTGACATAACGTCCCCATGTGGCCCTGCTATTGATACTGGTAGCAGTTCTCCCAAGAAGGGCAGTCTCTGGAAGGTTCCACAAGGACCACTGGGGCTGGGTCTATCAATTGTGGTTCCACCTTGTGGACCATCGAACCTTGGACTCATGCCCCCTTATTTCTGACCACACAGTTTAGCTGATCCGCTTGCTGGTTCAGATCATTTAGCAGATAGTCAAAGCTCCACATGGTCCCCAGGGACAGAGCACTCTGCACTTTGGACCATTGATATCAGCAGGTGAGTCCAACCCCCCTGTGTGACCATGATTGAAAGCAACCCACAGGGTGGTTCACCTGTCCACCTCTTCGATCATTGCAGGTCTAATCAGCAAGAGCTGGGGCCTGAGGTACTGGTTTGGGAGAGCCACCGAGAACCTTCAATCGCAAAGTTTTACTGAATCCAGTAGACATGGTGTGATAAATGATCATTACAGTTTTCAGTCTGTGATGTTTCGTGCTAATTCTGAAATTGATTAATTTGTTTTCAGTCTATGATTGCAGAGCTGGTCTCACAGCAGCTCACATATATATATATATATATATATATATATATATATATATATATATATATATATATATATATATATATATATATATATATATATATATATATATATATATATATATATATATATGCTCAATGCCAAAGTGGTATTTTAGAGCCACAATAATAGAACAGACCAACATCGGCGGCTGGTGTCCGTCACATAACAACAAGATAAACCATGATCTCCTCCATTCCCCAAACATTTAATTCACTGAGTCACAGTCAAACAGCACCAGGAAGGTTTCCAAGCTGCTGTCACAATCAAAATTTGTCAGGGATACATTTCTCCTTGTTCTGAGCCGAATAGGAAGATGGGAACTAAATCTTAGTCTTGCCTCGTTGCTTGTGTAAGGTCCGCTTTAATTGTTGGTGCACCATTGGGTCCTGATGCTGTCAGATCTCATGGGGTTTTGAGCAAAATAAACTCATAGTTGTCCCTTTTACTGTTATGCTGCTATCTGACTTAATCCTACTCACCGGGCAGTGTCTCCACATCCCAATTATAATTTAATCTCCAATACCTCTTCATAGAGAATATTGCTTGTACTTCCCTGTTGTGCAGTTGGTACCATTACTCCCAATGCAATCATAATCCCTGGGGGAGACGTCATCTCAACCACCATTGTTTCAGAAAAAGAACTTTTCAAAATCTATAATTAAATAAATAGCTTCCATAGTTTGTAGACTAGGCAATTATACATCATAATTTAGTACACCCAATATCTTGAATTCTCTCATCACAGCAAATATCACATCAGAAACAACTCTCAAGTTTTCTTTACTTCACTAGTGATTTTTCAGGCTGATGGTCAAACTTCTCCTTAGGACCGTATGATAAAATCCCACTCTGACACCAAACGCACATGCACGGGATGTGTAACATCCCACTCCACAAGGTGTGCTGCACCAGTTTGGAGAGCGCAAACGTCGGGCATGACCCCAATAATTGAGGGGGGCATGCTCCAGCCTTTGCCAATGGAATGTTATTGATCCAATAAACCCGACAGCAGGGAATGGAGATTCTTCTACTGTTACAATTGTAAGCAAGGGATTGAAAATGAAAAAAAAAAATACAATAATAATAATAATAATAATAATAATAATCACAAACACAGCACAGCAACAATAACATGGTCTTTATAAACCTGAGAGTCGGCCTGTGTCGGTAGAAAAATTACAATGTGTTGTCTCAACCAAAAGGTACAATGTTGAGAAAAAGTTTGTAAGCTCTTTAGAATTTTCTTTATTTCTGCATAAATTTGACCTAAATTGTGATCAGATCTTCATCTAAGTCCTAATAATAGATAATGAGAAGCTGATTAAACAAATAGCACACACACACACACACACACACACACACACACACACACACACACACACACACACACACACACACACAATCGACTTTTTAATTTACTTATTGAGCAAAATGGATCCAACATTCAATTTCTTTGTGGGAAAACCATTTCTTCGACTGCAGAACCATCTCAGGTAACATATGAATTGGACCACTCCATGTTGTTCAACAACTATGAATTGGACCACTCCATGTTGTTCACCAACTATGAATTGGACCACTCCATGTTGTTCAACAACTATGAATTGGACCACTCCATATTGTTCACCAACAGGTTTCTGTCTCTCAAAGAGGCATTTGTACTATTTCTTGTCACTTTCTATTGCAAAGATTCTATTGCATCAATGGCATTTCACTAGTCTTGGTTGTCATGCTATAAAGTCAGCTTGGCACTTAGTTTCATACACACATTTAAAGGAGGAGCACTATCTTCCAATTGAGGCACTTCCCATTTGGTACCACTCATCTTCTGAAATATTTTTTTCGCTCACCTGGAATGTAGTTCCGGGGAGTTGATGGGATGGCACATTGTCCGTCTGTCCATCTGTCCATCCATCCATCCACATACAGTAACAAAGGGAAAACCAGGAGAAAGAGGAAACACCAATAGCAGGACGGAGGGAAAAAGTAGATGGAGATAGAAAAACTAGGGATGCAGGTAACAATGAGGGGTATGTGAGAATGCAAGGAGTGGACAAGATGGACACATAAGCAAAGTTTTGGGAGGGGTGGGGGGGGGTTACTGGGTGTAGAAAAGGTCATGGTTTTGGATGGGGGAAAACTTGAGATGGTGGTGAACAGCTGTCTTGAAGACCTGCAGGGAAGAATGAGATTGAAGATAGTATGGAAGGTGGTTCCACAGACAGGAAAAAAGAGGAACAAGCCAGTAGGCGACGAGGTATTCGCGAGGAAAGAAGCGCTGGATACGATGCTTTTCATTCTGACTGATCCACTGACGAAGATTCATTGCCAAGACGTATTGGTTCACATACAATTGTTCCTCTGCCTGGCAAGATTTTTCCTATTGTGTATTTTGCCAACTGGCACTCATAAAAAATGACGGTAAATAGACACCCTATTTTTGAAGGACTACCATTTGAAAAATAATTGGTTTGCTGGTTTGTGCTGTGGAGCCTCACATTGCAGACAGACACACACACACACACACACACACACACACACACACACACACACACACACACACACACACACACACGGAAAACCCGATAAACTTCTTTCAATGCTCTTGTTTGACCACACCTCCTGAGCCACACAATATTTTCATAAGCCACGCCCACTTTACTACGCCACTCCCATTTACCTCCACCACGCCCACTTTTCATCAACCATGTCCACTTTCCCTAAGCTCCGCCCACTTTCCTGAGCCCTTCATAAAAAATGACGGTAAATAGACACCCGATTTTTGAAGGACTAACATTTGAAAAATAAAACCTCAATCAAAAATCGGCTCAAGCAAAATTTTCTAAATGTCTCAAAGTGTTTAATTCCGAAGTCTCGTTTCTCTACATTCAAAACTGAAGGACAAGTATTGAAAATACTGTACGCTTTTTTTTCGGTTTTTCGGCCGCTGCACAGCAACGGGTGGTTGCTAGGCAACGAAATTAAAACGCGCACATTCCCACCCCATATGGCACCTGTTGGCAAAGTTTCATCGAAATCGGTTTGCTGGTTCGTGCTGTGGAGCCTCACGTTGCAGACACACATACACACAAGCCGGTAGGCGACAAGGGATCCGCTAGGATCGAAGCGCTGGATACGATGCTTTTCATTTTGACCGATCCACCGACGAAGATTCATTGCCAAGACGTATTGGTTCACATACAATTGTTCCTCTGCCTGGCAAGATTTTTCCTATTGCATATTTTGCCAACTGGCACTCCTCATAAAAACATGATGGTAAATAGACACCCTATTTTTGAAGGACTACCATTTAAAAAAAATCGGTTTGCTGGTTTGTGCTATAGAGCCTCGCGTTGCGCGCGCACACACACACACACACACACACACACACACACACACACACACACACACACACACACACACACACACACACACACACACACGCACGGAAAACCCGATAAACTTCTCTCAATTCGCTTGTTTGACAACACCTCCTGAGCCACACCATATTTTTCATAAGCCACGCCCACTCTCCTACGCCACTCCCACTTTAAGTAATAAATAATTGTAGGTGGTGTGTGGGTTATGGAATCGTTTATGATAAATAAATAAATAATTGAAGGTGGTGTGTGGATCGTGGAATCTAGAGTCCCTTTATAGAGAGAGTAGCGACATAGAGGGTCCGGAAAAATCGAGTCACGTGATTGCGTGGAGCCATTTTGAGTCCATCGCGGACAGGATCAGACACATATCGGTCAGCGTTTTAACGTTCCCGCTGTACGCAGCATTCTCATTCATGTTTTACATCGATTTTGCGACTAAATGACAGGTTGTTGCATCTTTGGGTGCACAAGTAGAACTGAGAAGGGATTCAAGATGTATAGATATCCATCGGATGCTAAAAGACGGAAAATCTGGGAGAACAGAGTCAGCCATGTTGGATGGAAAGGAACTTCTTGGTCAGTTCTCTGCCAGGTCAGTGTGATAGTGGTAATGGTCCCATATGCGTATATTTGTGTGCTGCGAGTGAGACTGGCCTTTGATTTGGCTTTCCAGGCTTGTTATCCATTGCTCGTGGATTAATTAGCACTTGAAGGGGAAGGCATCTTTATTTAAAATTAAGTTTGACTTAGAGTCTTCGAGCTAGATCAATTAATATAGGGTCTAGATCATGTCTCCAAAGTCAGATTCAGACTCAAAGTCAAAACAAAGACGAATGAACGGAAAACGGATCCGGGCGAACTCGGCCCACTCTTCAAAGGCAGGGTTCGGGTCAACACTAACCCTAATTCTGACCCTAACCCTAACCCTGACCCTAAACCTAAATCTAACCCTAACCCTAGCTTTTAAGAGTAGGTTATACCAAAGATTTAAAATCTATTGGTGTGGGTGAAGACTGCCAGATCTCAGGATACGAAACAGGTCGACACCAAATAGAAGCATAGAAGGGAGCCCATCTAACTTCTTAGTGTAGAATGGTCGGGACTGGCTTTTAACTTCGGGGGGGGGGGCATGCATTGAATGTATGTATTTGTCTCTGTTGATTTGAATGTGTGAGGACATAAACTTGTGTGTTTGTGTGTGTCTTTCAATTTATAATTTGTATGTGTGTGCATTCGTACATGCGTGGATGTGTGTGTGATTGTAAATATGCAATTTGTATATGTATTAGAGATTGTGTGTGTGTGTGTGTGTGTGTGTGTGTGTGTGTGTGTGTGTGTGTGTGTGTGTGTGTGTGTGTGTGTGTGTGTGTGTGTGTGTGTCTGAGAGAGGGAATGAGGGGGCCGGGTGGGGTGGGTGAATTTATTTTTGGTGGGATTAATATATGATCAGCAACATCCAGCAAAGTTTAGATTAATAATTTAAAAATGAAAATTAAACAAACACAAATATATACCCACACATGATAAACAAGGTCAAACAACTGCAGAAATACAAAGATAACTATTAACATTGTATTGTGCATGTATAAACAGGGAGGTGGGAGTTCGAGTCTCGCTCTCGCCTCCCTGAAATTAAAATGAGGCTGAAATAAGCAGCACGTGGACTTGTCGAGTTCATTCCTTCTCTGTCATGGTTCTAAATGTCTGTGACTGTGAAATCACAACCAGCTCTGTGAATTTCTTCTTTATCATATGGCTCATAGTTGTCATAAATCGTCTATTTTGTCATCTTCACATAATTTGTTCATTATCAACATGGAAAAGACCATTCCCATCTCTCATACATAGAGAACATAATGGAATACACGGTTCAATGCACGAGCGCCATACGGGTGCTCCGCACGCCGCACCACACTGAATGGATTCAAAATGGCGTCAAATCGTTAGTTGTCGCTACTCTCTCTAAAAAGGGACTCGAGTGGAATCGTTTTCGGTAAATAAATAAATAATTGGAGGTGGTGTGTGGATCGTGGAATCATTTTCGGTAAATAAATAAATAATTGGAGGTGGTGTGTGGATCGTGGAATCGTTTTCGGTAAATAAATAAATAATTGGAGGTGGTGTGGGTCGTCGAATCATTTTCGGTAAATAAATAAATAATTGAAGGTGGTGTGTGGGTCGTGGAATCGTTTTCGGTAAATAAATAAATAATTGGAGGTGGTGTGTGGGTCGTGGAATCGTTTTCGCTAAATAAATAAATAATTGGAGGTGGTGTGTGGGTCGTGGAATCGTTTTCGGTAAATAAATAAATAATTGGAGGTGGTGTGTGGATCGTGGAATTGTTTTCGCTAAATAAATAAATAAACATATTATTAGAAATCCACAAAGACAGAAATGCCGGTGATTCCCTTTATTTTGGATCCTTTTCACTTTGGTCAATAACGTTTGGATCGAGGAGAGATCGAAGGTGGAACGACGGTGTAATTCCTTACAAACACTGTATACACACCTTAAATGACGGTAAATAGACACGCGATTTTTTGAAGGACGACCATTTGAAAAATAAAACCTCAATCAAAAATCGGCTGAAGTAAAATTTTCTAAATATCTCGAAGTGTTTAATTCCGAAGTCTCGTTTCTCCACATTCAAAACTGAAGGACAAGTATTGAAAATACTGTACGCCGTTTTTCGGCCGCTGCACAGCACCGGGTGGTTGCTTGGCACCAAAATTCAAACGCGCACATTCCCAGACCATATGGCACATGTTGGCAAAGTTTCATCGAAATTGGTTCGCTGGTTCGTGCTGTGGAGCCTCGCGTTGCAGACACACACACACACACACACACACACACACACACACACACACACACACACACACACACACACACACACACACACACACACACACGGAAAACCCGACAATAAGGGATATCTAGCATATATAGCGAATCCAATAAATGAGTGGAGGTGAGCAGTGGTTCTGGATTTAGGCAGTTTCACTAGGAGGGGGTTGATAGTAGACCACATGTTTCCTGCAGATATATCTGGGGTAGGGGTGGGGGGCAAAGCAAGGAGAGGGCAGAGGGTGTGACCCCAGATCAGCCTATACACTCAGCTTCATCGCAAAATATTCCCATAATCTTGAAATCTTTGATTTCCACAGTGTCAAGCTGAGCAAGATGTGACGCAGGGGAGCCAGCCCAGCGGAGAGAGCAGAACTCCTTCAAGCTGCGGATGAAAGTCTTTGAGGTGGATAGAAGCTCACGTGTGCCAAGGAAGGACTTTGCATGATGGATAATGCCCAGTCAGCATCTGGCATTGCAGACCAACTTTGAAATGTAGCTTGCCAAAGAGAGATCATGGTTGAGAGTGAGACCCAAGAGTTTGAGTGACTGAACCTCTCGGAGAGGGTTGTTGAGAATGTATATGGGAGCGTTTGCAGAATAGTCCTTTCAGAGAGAGAGAGAGAGAGAGAGAGAGAGAGAGAGAGAGAGAGAGAGAGAGAGAGAGAGAGAGAGAGAGAGAGTGGGTGTGTGGGATTTCTCAGGATTGAAAGACATATTCCAAGTGTTTGATCAGTTTGTTATTTTGTCAAGGTCTGAGAAGAGGGAAGAGTCTGCTGCCTGTCTGTTTTCAGGATGAAAGATGTCACAGCAGAGAGTGGAGTCATCAGCAAAGAGATCAAGATGATTTTCCAGAGAGTCAGCGAGATCACTGATGAAAAAAAGGAATATGATGGGGGCTTAGAACACTGCCTTTGCAGGGTGAGGAGAAGAAATGGTTCTGTTGAGAGCCACACGTTGACTACGAGAGTGGAGGAAGTCAGCAATCCAAAGTGAAGTTGGCCTTCGATTCCATAGACAGACAGTTTGGAGAGCAAGGCAGGATGTCAGACTGTATCAAAAGCTCGAGATATGTCCAGAGAGACGGCCCTGTTCTCATGTCTGTTATTGAGCTCGAGATATGTCCAGAGAGACGGCCCCAATGTCATGCTTGATATTGAGGGCCTTGATCCATTGTCAGGAGAGTAGAAGAAGCATGTCTTAGAAAGAGTGACCAGGTCTGAATCCGAGTTGATGATCTGAGATAAGGCTGCTGGAGAAAAGGAATGATTTTATATCATCTGTGATAATGGATTCCATGATCTTGCTGATGATTTGAAGTAAGCTAATTGGTCTGTAGTTAAGTGGATCAGTTTTTGCACAATTTTTTTATGGAATGCTGTGATGTTGGCTGATTTCTAAGCAGGTGGACGATGATAAAGGGTAAATGACAGGGTGAAAAGGGCAGAGACAGGAAGTGCAAGAACAGCAGAGCAGATTTTTAGGATACGTGAGCTGATGCCGTCTGGTCCAGTTGCAGAGTCAGAATCAAGGTTTGCCAGAAACTTTTGCACTCTCTAAGGTGCAAAAGACACGGAATACAGGAGCAGTTGGGTATGACAGGGAAGGGTGGGTACAGAGAGAGAGAGAGAGAGAGAGAGAGAGAGAGAGAGAGAGAGCGAGAGAGAGAGAGAGAGAGAGAGAGAGAGAGAGAGAGAGAGAGAGAGAGAGAGAGAGAGAGGTTAGGGACAATATTTTGAGGCAAAACACAGAATTGGAGACATAAGCAAACCAATATTCCTTAGCGGTTTCACTGGAGGGGACAATCGGTTTGTTTTCCGTCTGTCTGTCCGTACCATCTGTAGTTTTTCAGACCTATTTTCCATACCCTTTATATTAACATATTCAACTGAAACTTGGTACATGGCTTTACTATGATAAGTTGCAGAACAACTTCGAGTTTCAGTGCGTTTCATCAATTTTTCACAAAGGTATGCCCTTTTTGGACTTAGAAAATATCATATCAGTAGGGGACATGTATAGCAAAGCAATTCTCGCTCTTGTTATATTTCATAGTGAATGGCCAGAATAGACAGAGCATCTGCTAACATTGCACTGCCATTGCAACATGAGCAGGAGGAATATATGCTGTGGGTTAAAAGCAGGATTTCAAACAATCCTGCATCAGTATTTTATATGTAGAAACAGAGCTTGTAGGATAGCTGAGATATACTCACCTTTGAGCTGTCTGGACTGGGTTTGAATGTCATCCATCCCAACTATAAATTTCCACACAGGTGTTTTGCATGCACAGTGATGCAGCAATATGTGTGCTTGTCCATCGGAAGTTTATTTAGTCAGAGGAACCCATCTATCTGCCTGGACTGGTCATTGTTCGCTGTTAAAGATCCCACGATTTATTTTGTTAAAAGTTGGTGAGTTATCGCTCGTTCCCCCCAGGCAAAAACAGTAATTATTTTCCTGTAGTAATTCTCTGCAGACTACTGTAGTCGGACCTATTATCAACTATATAAGATATATAAGATATAAGTATATAAGAGTACTACTCTTATATACTATAGATCTAACTAGCATTTTTGCCTGGGGTACCATGACTAAAGAAGAGTGAAATTGCTTTGCTTGCAAGACATGTCCCCTCCCGATGTGATATTTTCTAAGTCCAAAAAGGGCATAATTCTGTGAAAAATTGACAAAACGCCCTGAAACTGAAAAATTTTCTATAACTTGTCATACTAAAACCATGTTCCAAGTTTCAGTTGAATATGTTAAAGGGTGTGGGGAAAAAAAAGTCTGAAAAACCACAGGTGGGACGGACGGACGGACAGGTGGAGAGCAAACCCATAGTCCCCTCTGGTGAAACCAGTATGGGACTAAAAACAAATTCCTGCCACTTTAAGTAAAAACACAGGCCAAGCTGGTCAGTTTGTAAAAGACTCGGGTTAAAATCGATCCCCAGCTGATGAGGCCACATGAAGGTGAGAATCATTGTGGTCCTTCAAGAAGTCGTCGTAGTCCTTAAGTAAGTAGTTGTAGCTGAGAAACCTTCATTCATTTGTACTTCAAATTGAATAAAGTATGTGTCGGGGGCTTCAAAAAGAGCTCTTGTTTGATCAGATGCTATTTGAATGGAAAATTCTTAACCATCTCGAGTCGTACTCGTCATTTGTATGCAGCACATGGCTGTGGGATACCATCAGTTCTTGCAGGGGCACAGTGGTGCTGCTGATGCATTGCCCCCTGAAGGTTAGAGCAAAAATTTGGAACTTGAACCATCCCATCTTAATTGCCAGTTATGTACCTGTATGATTTCATTCTCTTAATATGAGTACGACTTGAGGAATATCTGAGTGCCACCAAGTTTTAAATTAATTACATTTGGAAAGCAGGTGCACTTGTCCTCAAGATTTCTATACTTCTGGCTGTCAGGCATGACCACATCAACAGAACAGATGTGTGCATGTCCAAGGAGAATACACTGGAAAAAGTGAATTTCATCACCTTTTTGAATTTTATCTCATGTTCTTGGTGGATTTCTCATGTGAATTAATAAGATTAGATAGAGCCGTGTCTGTCCTGTGTTCTCATTTGAATAAAGAAGATTAGATAGAGCCATGTCTGTCCCGTGTTCACATGTGAATGAATAGGATTAGATAGAGCCCTGTCTGTGCTGTGTTCTCATTTGAATGAATAAGATTAGATAGAGCCATGTCTGTCCCGTGTTCTCATGTGAATGAATAAGATGAGATAGAGTCGTGTCTGTCCTGTGTTCTCATGGGAATGAATAAGATTAGATAGAACCGTGTCTGTCCTGTGTTCTCATGTGAATTAATAAGATTAGATAGAGCCGTGTCTGTCCCGTGTTCTCATGTGAATAAAGAGGGATTAGAGAGAGCCGTGTCTGTCCCGTGTTCTCATGTGAATGAATAAGATGAGATAGAGCCGTGTCTGTCCCGTGTTCTCATGTGAATAAAGAAGATTAGAGAGAGCCGTGTCTGTCCCGTGTTCTCATGTGAATTAAAAAGATTAGATAGAGCCGTGTCTGTCCCGTGTTCTCATGTGAATAAAGAAGATTAGATAGAGCCGTGTCTGTCCTGTGTTCTCATGTGAATGAATCAGATAAGATAGAGTCGTGTCTATCCCGTGTTCCCATGTGAATGAATAAGATTAGATAGAGCCGTGTCTGTCCCGTGTTCTCATGTGAATGAATAAGATTAGATAGAGCCGTGTCTGTCCTGTGTTCACATGTGAATGAATAACATTAGATAGAGCCGTGTCTGTCCCGTGTTCTCCTGTGAATGAATAAGATGAAATAGAGTCGTGTCTGTCCTGTGTTCTCATGTGAATTGATAAGATTAGATAGAGCCGTGTCTGTCCTGTGTTCTCATGGGAATGAATAAGATGAGATAGAGCCATGTCTGTCCTGTGTTCTCATGTGAATTGAGAAGATTAGATAGAGCCGTGTCTGTCCTGTGTTCTCATGGGAATGAAAAAGATTAGATAGAGCCATGTCTGTCCTGTGTTCTCATGTGAATTAATAAGATGAGATAGAGCCGTGTCTGTCCTGTGTTCTCATGTGAATAAAGAAGATTAAATAGAGCCGTGTCTGTCCTGTGTTCACATGTGAATCAATAAGATTAGATAGAGCCGTGTCTGTCCCGTGTTCCCATGTGAATTAATAAGATTAGATAGAGCCGTGTCTGTCCTGTGTTCTCATGTGAATTAATAAGATTAGATAGAGCTGTGTCTGTCCCGTGTTCTCATGTGAATGAAGAAGATTAAAGAGAGCCATGTCTGTCCTGTGTTCTCATGTGAATGAATCAGATAAGATAGAGTCGTGTCTATCCCGTGTTCCCATGTGAATGAATAAGATTAGATAGAGCCATGTCTGTCCCATGTTCCAATGTGAATGAATAAGATTAGATCGAGCCGTGTCTGTCCCTTGTTCTCATGTGAATTAATAAGATTAGATAGAGCCGTGTCTGTCCTTTGTTCTCATGTGAATAAAGAAGATTAGAGAGAGCCATGTCTGTCATGTGTTCTCATGTGAATAAAGAAAATTAGATAGAGCTGTGTCTGTCCCGTGTTCCCATGTGATCTCATGTGAATGAATAAGATTAAATAGAGCCGTGTCTGTCCCGTGTTCACTTGTGAATGAAGAAGATTAGATAGAGCCGTGTCTGTCCTGTGTTCACATGTGAATGAATAATATTAGGTAGGGCCGTGTCTCTCCTGTGTTCTCATGTGAATTAACAAGATTAGATGGAGCCGTGTCTCTCCTGTGTTCCCATGTGAATGAATAAGATTAGATAGAGCCGTGTCTGTCCTGTGTTCACATGTGAATGAATAAGATTAGATAGAGCCGTGTCTGTCCCGTGTTCACTTGTGATCTCATGTGAATGAATAAGATTAGAAAGAGCCGTGTCTGTCATGTGTTCTCATGTGAATAAAGAAAATTAGATAGAGCTGTGTCTGTCCCATGTTCCCATGTGATCTCATGTGAATGAATAATATTAAATAGAGCCGTGTCTGTCCTGTGTTCTCATGTGAATGAATAAGATTAGATAGAGCCATGTCTGTCCCGTGTTCTCAAGTGAATGAATAAGATTAGATAGAGCCGTGTCTGTCCCGTGTTCCCATGTGATCTCATGTGAATGAATAACATTAAATAGAGCCGTGCCTGTCCTGTGTTCACATGTGAATGAATAAGTTTAGATAGAGCCGTGTCTGTCCTGTGTTCACATGTGAATGAATAAGATTAAATAGAGCCGTGTCTGTCCCGTGTTCACATGTGAATGAATAAGATTAGATAGAGCCATGTCTGTCCCGTGTTCACATGTGAATGAATAAGATTGGACAGAGCCATGTCTGTCCCGTGTTCTCATGTGAATTTATAAGATTAGATAGAGCCGTGTCTGTGCTGTGTTCCCATGTGAATGAATAAGATTAGATAGAGCCATGTCTGTCCCGTGTTCACATGTGAATGAATAAGATTCGATAGAGCCGTGTCTGTCCCGTGTTCTCATGTGAATTGATAAGATTAGATAGAGCCGTGTCTGTCCTGTGTTCTCATGGGAATGAATAAGATTAGATAGAGCCGTGTCTCTCCTGTGTTCTCATGTGAATTAATAAGATTAGATAGATTCGTGTCTGTCCTGTGTTCTCATGTGAATTAATAAGATTAGATAGAGCTGTGTCTGTCCCGTGTTCTCATGTGAATGAATAAGATTAAATAGAGCCATGTCTGTCCCATGTTCCCATGTGATCTCATGTGAATTAATGAGATTAAATAGAGCCGTGTCTCTCCCGTGTTCACAAGTGAATGAATAAGATTAGATAGAGCCGTGTCTGTCCCGTGTTCCAATGTGAATGAATAAGATTAGACAGAGCCGTGTCTGTCCTGTGTTCTCATGTGAATGGATCAGATAAGATAGAGTCGTGTCTATCCCGTGTTCCCATGTGAATGAATAAGATTAGATAGATCCGTGTCTGTCCCGTGTTCTCATGTGAATGAATAAGATTAGGTAGGGCCGTGTTTGTCCTGTGTTCTCATTTGAATGAATAATATTGGATAGAGCCGTGTCTGTCCCGTGTTCACATGTGAATGAATAGGATTAGATAGAGCCGTGTCTGTCCCGTGTTCACATGTGAATGAATAAGAATAGATGGAGCCATGTCTGTCCCGTGTTCACATGTGAATGAATAAGATTAGATAGATCTGTGTCTGTCCCGTGTTCTCATGTGAATGAATAAGATTAGATAGAGCCGTGTCTGTCCCGTGTTCACATGTGAATGAATAGGATTAGATGGAGCCGTGTCTGTCCTGTGTTCTCATGTGAATGAACAAGATTAGATAGAGCCATGTCTGTCCCGTGTTCTCATGTGAATGAATAAGATGAGATAGAATCGTGTCTGTCCTGTGTTCTCATGTGAATTGATAAGATTAGACAGAGCCGTGTCTGTCCTGTGTTCTCATGGGAATGAATAAGATTAGATAGAGCCGTGTCTGTCCTGTGTTCTCATGTGAATTAATAAGATGAGATAGAGTCGTGTCTGTCCAGTGTCCTCATGTGAATAAAGAAGATTAAATAGAGCCGTGTCTGTCCTGTGTTCACATCTGAATCAATAAGATTAGATAGAGCCGTGTCTGTCCCGTGTTCACATGTGAATGAATAAGAATAGATGGAGCCATGTCTGTCCCGTGTTCACATGTGAATGAATAAGATTCGATAGAGCCGTGTCTGTCCCATGTTCTCATGTGATTTGATAAGATTAGATAGAGCCGTGTCTGTCCTGTGTTCTCATGTGAATTAATAAGATTAGATAGAGCTGTGTCTGTCCCCTGATCTCATGTGAATGAATAAGATTAAATCGAGCCATGTCTGTCCGATGTTCCCATGTGATCTCATGTGAATGAATAAGATTAAATAGAGCCGTGTCTGTCCCGTGTTCATATGTGAATAATTAAGATTAGAGAGAGCCATGTCTGTCCCGTGTTCTCATGTGAATAAATAAGATTAGATAGAGCCGTGTCTGTCCTGTGTTCTCATGTGAATAAATAAGATTAGATAGAGCCGTGTCTGTCCTGTGTTCTCATGTGAATAAATAAGATTAGATAGAGCCGTGTCTGTCCCGTGTTCTCATGTGAATAAATAAGATTAGATAGAGCCGTGTCTGTCCTGTGTTCTCATGTGAATGGATCAGATAAGATAGAGTCGTGTCTATCCCGTGTTCCCATGTGAATGAATAAGATTAGATAGATCCATGTCTGTCCCGTGTTCTCATGTGAATGAATAAGATTAGATAGAGCCGTGTCTGTCCTGTGTTCACATGTGAATGAATAGGATTAGATAGAGACGTGTCTGTCCTGTGTTCTCATGTGAATGAACAAGATTAGATAGAGCCATGTCTGTCCCGTGTTCTCATGTGAATGAATAAGATGAGATAGAGTCGTGTCTGTCCTGTGTTCTCATGTGAATTGATAAGATTAGACAGAGCCGTGTCTGTCCTGTGTTCTCATGGGAATGAATAAGATTAGATAGAGCCGTGTCTGTCCTGTGTTCTCATGTGAATTAATAAGATGAGATAGAGTCGTGTCTGTCCAGTGTCCTCATGTGTATAAAGAAGATTAAATAGAGCCGTGTCTGTCCTGTGTTCACATGTGAATCAATAAGATTAGATAGAGCCGTGTCTGTCCCGTGTTCACATGTGAATGAATAAGAATAGATGGAGCCATGTCTGTCCCGTGTTCACATGTGAATGAATAAGATTCGATAGAGCCGTGTCTGTCCCATGTTCTCATGTGAATTGATAAGATTAGATAGAGCCGTGTCTGTCCTGTGTTCTCATGTGAATTAATAAGATTAGATAGAGCTGTGTCTGTCCCGTGATCTCATGTGAATGAATAAGATTAAATCGAGCCATGTCTGTCCTATGTTCCCATGTGATCTCATGTGAATGAATAAGATTAAATAGATCCGTGTCTCTCCCGTGTTCACAAGTGAATGAATAAGATTAGATAGAGCCGTGTCTGTCCCGTGTTCCAATGTGAATGAATAAGATTAGATAGAGCCGTGTCTGTCCTGTGTTCTCATGGGAATGAATAAGACTAGATAGAGCCGTGTCTGTCCCGTGTTCTCATGTGAATTAATAAGATTAGATAGAGCTGTGTCTGTCCCGTGTTCTCATGTGAATGAATAAGATTAAATAGAGCCATGTCTGTCCCATGTTCCCATGTGATCTCATGTGAATGAATAAGATTAAATAGAGCCGTTTCTGTCCCGTGTTCACAAGTGAATGAATAAGATTAGATAGAGCCGTGTCTGTCCCGTGTTCCAATGTGAATGAATAAGATTAGATAGAGCCGTGTCTGTCCTGTGTTCTCATGGGAATGAATAAGACTAGATCGAGCCGTGTCTGTCCCGTGTTCTCATGTGAATTAATAAGATTAGATAGAGCTGTGTCTATCCTGTGTTCTCATGTGAATGAATAAGATTAAATAGAGCCATATCTGTCCCGTGTTCCCATGTGATCTCATGTGAATGAATAAGATTAAATAGAGCCGTGTCTGTCCCGTGTTCACATGTGAATGAATAAGATTAGATCGAGCCATGTCTGTCCCGTGTTCCCATTTGATCTCATGTGAATGAATAAGATTAAATAGAGCCGTGTCTGTCCCGTGTTCTCATGTGAATGAATAAGATTAGACAGAGCCATGTCTGTCCCGTGTTCTCATGTGAATTTATAACATTAGATAGAGCCGTGTCTGTCCTGTGTTCACATGTGAATGAATAAGATTAGGTAGGGCCGTGTTTGTCCTGTGTTCTCATTTGAATGAATAATATTGGATAGAGCCGTGTCGGTCCCGTGTTCTCATGTGAATTTATAACATTAGATAGAGCCGTGTCTGTCCTGTGTTCTCATGTGAATGAATAAGATTAGATAGAGCCGTGTCTCTCCAGTGTTCACATGTGAATTAATAAGATTAGATGGAGCCGTGTCTGTCCTGTGTTCACATGTGAATGAATAAGATTAGATAGAGCCGTGTCTGTCCTGTGTTCTCATGTGAATGAATAAGATTAGGTAGAGCCGTGTCTGTCCCGTGTTCTCATGTGAATGAATAAGATTAGATGGAGCCGTGTCTGTCCCGTGTTCTCATGTGCATGAATCAGATAAGATAGAGCCGTGTTTGTCCCGTGTTCCCTTGTGAATGAATAATATAAAATAGAGCCGTGTCTGTGCTGTGTTCTCATGTGAATTAATAAGATTAAATAGAGCCGTGTCTGTCCTGTGTTCTCATGTGAATAAAGAAGATGAGAGAGAGCCGTGTCTGTCCCGTGTTCACATGTGAATGAATAAGATTAGATAGAGCCGTGTCTGTCCCGTGTTCTCATGTGAATGAATAAGATTAGATAGATCTGTGTCTGTCCCATGTTCTCATATGAATGAATAAGATTAAAAAGAGCCATGTCTGTCCCGTGTTCCCATGTGATCTCATGTGAATGAATAAGATT
Organism: Eptatretus burgeri; assembly: GCF_056783735.1. Classification (NCBI taxonomy): domain Eukaryota; kingdom Metazoa; phylum Chordata; class Myxini; order Myxiniformes; family Myxinidae; genus Eptatretus; species Eptatretus burgeri. The sequence continues at coordinate 77,198,858 of NC_140965.1, forward strand.
AAATAGAGCCGTGTCTGTCCTTTGTTCACGAGTGAATGAATAAGATTAGATAGAGCAGTGTCTGTCCCATGTTCCCATGTGAATAAAGAAGATTAGAGAGAGCCGTGTCTGTCCTGTGTTCTCATGTGAATAAAGAAGATTAGAGAGAGCCGTGTCTGTCCTGTGTTCACATGTGAATAATTAAGATTAGAGAGAGCCGTGTCTGTCCTGTGTTCACATGTGAATAATTAAGATTAGAGAGAGCCGTGTCTGTCCTGTGTTCCCATGTCAATGAATAAGATTAGATAGAGCCGTGTCTGTCCTGTGTTCTCATGTGAATAAAGAAGATGAGAGAGAGCCATGTCTGTCCTGTGTTCACATGTGAATAATTAAGATTAGAGAGAGCCGTGTCTGTCCTGTGTTCCCATGTGAATAAAGAAGATTAGATAGAGCCGTGTCTGTCCCGTGTTCCCATGTGAATGAAGAAGATTAGATAGAGCCGTGTCTGTCCTTTGTTCTCATGTGAATAAAGAAGATTAGAGAGAGCCATGTCTGTCCCGTGTTCCCATGTGAATTAATAAGATTAGATAGAGCCGTGTCTGTCCTGTGTTCACATGTGAATTAATAAGATTAGATAGAGCCGTGTCTGTCCCGTGTTCACATGTGATTGAATAAGAATAGATAGAGCCATGTCTGTCCTGTGTTCTCATGTGAATGGATCAGATAAGATAGAGTCGTGTCTATCCCGTGTTCCCATGTGAATGAATAAGATTAGATAGATCCATGTCTGTCCCGTGTTCTCATGTGAATGAATAAGATTAGATAGAGCCGTGTCTGTCCTGTGTTCACATGTGAATGAATAGGATTAGATAGAGACGTGTCTGTCCTGTGTTCTCATGTGAATGAACAAGATTAGATAGAGCCATGTCTGTCCCGTGTTCTCATGTGAATGAATAAGATGAGATAGAGTCGTGTCTGTCCTGTGTTCTCATGTGAATTGATAAGATTAGACAGAGCCGTGTCTGTCCTGTGTTCTCATGGGAATGAATAAGATTAGATAGAGCCGTGTCTGTCCTGTGTTCTCATGTGAATTAATAAGATGAGATAGAGTCGTGTCTGTCCAGTGTCCTCATGTGAATAAAGAAGATTAAATAGAGCCGTGTCTGTCCTGTGTTCACATCTGAATCAATAAGATTAGATAGAGCCGTGTCTGTCCCGTGTTCACATGTGAATGAATAAGAATAGATGGAGCCATGTCTGTCCCGTGTTCACATGTGAATGAATAAGATTCGATAGAGCCGTGTCTGTCCCATGTTCTCATGTGAATTGATAAGATTAGATAGAGCCGTGTCTGTCCTGTGTTCTCATGTGAATTAATAAGATTAGATAGAGCTGTGTCTGTCCCGTGATCTCATGTGAATGAATAAGATTAAATCGAGCCATGTCTGTCCTATGTTCCCATGTGATCTCATGTGAATGAATAAGATTAAATAGAGCCGTGTCTCTCCCGTGTTCACAAGTGAATGAATAAGATTAGATAGAGCCATGTCTGTCCCGTGTTCCAATGTGAATGAATAAGATTAGATAGAGCCGTGTCTGTCCTGTGTTCTCATGGGAATGAATAAGACTAGATAGAGCCGTGTCTGTCCCGTGTTCTCATGTGAATTAATAAGATTAGATAGAGCTGTGTCTGTCCCGTGTTCTCATGTGAATGAATAAGATTAAATAGAGCCATGTCTGTCCCATGTTCCCATGTGATCTCATGTGAATGAATAAGATTAAATAGAGCCGTTTCTGTCCCGTGTTCACAAGTGAATGAATAAGATTAGATAGAGCCGTGTCTGTCCCGTGTTCCAATGTGAATGAATAAGATTAGATAGAGCCGTGTCTGTCCTGTGTTCTCATGGGAATGAATAAGACTAGATCGAGCCGTGTCTGTCCCGTGTTCTCATGTGAATTAATAAGATTAGATAGAGCTGTGTCTATCCTGTGTTCTCATGTGAATGAATAAGATTAAATAGAGCCATATCTATCCCGTGTTCCCATGTGATCTCATGTGAATGAATAAGATTAAATAGAGCCGTGTCTGTCCCGTGTTCACATGTGAATGAATAAGATTAGATCGAGCCATGTCTGTCCCGTGTTCCCATTTGATCTCATGTGAATGAATAAGATTAAATAGAGCCGTGTCTGTCCCGTGTTCTCATGTGAATGAATAAGATTAGACAGAGCCATGTCTGTCCCGTGTTCTCATGTGAATTTATAACATTAGATAGAGCCGTGTCTGTCCTGTGTTCACATGTGAATGAATAAGATTAGGTAGGGCCGTGTTTGTCCTGTGTTCTCATTTGAATGAATAATATTGGATAGAGCCGTGTCTGTCCCGTGTTCTCATGTGAATTTATAACATTAGATAGAGCCGTGTCTGTCCTGTGTTCTCATGTGAATGAATAAGATTAGATAGAGCCGTGTCTCTCCAGTGTTCACATGTGAATTAATAAGATTAGATGGAGCCTTGTCTGTCCTGTGTTCACATGTGAATGAATAAGATTAGATAGGGCCGTGTCTGTCCTGTGTTCTCATGTGAATGAATAAGATTAAATAGAGCCATGTCTGTCCCGTGTTCCCATGTGATCTCATGTGAATGAATAAGATTAAATAGAGCCGTGTCTGTCCTTTGTTCACGAGTGAATGAATAAGATTAGATAGAGCAGTGTCTGTCCCATGTTCCCATGTGAATAAAGAAGATTAGAGAGAGCCGTGTCTGTCCTGTGTTCTCATGTGAATAAAGAAGATTAGAGAGAGCCGTGTCTGTCCTGTGTTCACATGTGAATAATTAAGATTAGAGAGAGCCGTGTCTGTCCTGTGTTCACATGTGAATAATTAAGATTAGAGAGAGCCGTGTCTGTCCTGTGTTCCCATGTCAATGAATAAGATTAGATAGAGCCGTGTCTGTCCTGTGTTCTCATGTGAATAAAGAAGATGAGAGAGAGCCATGTCTGTCCTGTGTTCACATGTGAATAATTAAGATTAGAGAGAGCCGTGTCTGTCCTGTGTTCCCATGTGAATAAAGAAGATTAGATAGAGCCGTGTCTGTCCCGTGTTCCCATGTGAATGAAGAAGATTAGATAGAGCCGTGTCTGTCCTTTGTTCTCATGTGAATAAAGAAGATTAGAGAGAGCCATGTCTGTCCCGTGTTCCCATGTGAATTAATAAGATTAGATAGAGCCGTGTCTGTCCTGTGTTCACATGTGAATTAATAAGATTAGATAGAGCCGTGTCTGTCCCGTGTTCACATGTGAATGAATAGGATTAGATAGAGACGTGTCTGTCCTGTGTTCTCATGTGAATGAACAAGATTAGATAGAGCCATGTCAGTCCCGTGTTCTCATGTGAATGAATAAGATGAGATAGAGTCGTGTCTGTCCTGTGTTCTCATGTGAATTGATAAGATTAGACAGAGCCGTGTCTGTCCTGTGTTCTCATGGGAATGAATAAGATTAGATAGAGCCGTGTCTGTCCTGTGTTCTCATGTGAATTAATAAGATGAGATAGAGTCGTGTCTGTCCAGTGTCCTCATGTGTATAAAGAAGATTAAATAGAGCCGTGTCTGTCCTGTGTTCACATGTGAATCAATAAGATTAGATAGAGCCGTGTCTGTCCCGTGTTCACATGTGAATGAATAAGAATAGATGGAGCCATGTCTGTCCCGTGTTCACATGTGAATGAATAAGATTCGATAGAGCCGTGTCTGTCCCATGTTCTCATGTGAATTGATAAGATTAGATAGAGCCGTGTCTGTCCTGTGTTCTCATGTGAATTAATAAGATTAGATAGAGCTGTGTCTGTCCCGTGATCTCATGTGAATGAATAAGATTAAATCGAGCCATGTCTGTCCTATGTTCCCATGTGATCTCATGTGAATGAATAAGATTAAATAGAGCCGTGTCTCTCCCGTGTTCACAAGTGAATGAATAAGATTAGATAGAGCCGTGTCTGTCCCGTGTTCCAATGTGAATGAATAAGATTAGACAGAGCCGTGTCTGTCCTGTGTTCTCATGTGAATGGATCAGATAAGATAGAGTCGTGTCTATCCCGTGTTCCCATGTGAATGAATAAGATTAGATAGATCCGTGTCTGTCCCGTGTTCTCATGTGAATGAATAAGATTAGATAGAGCCGTGTCTGTCCCGTGTTCACATGTGAATGAATAGGATTAGATAGAGCCGTGTCTGTCCCGTGTTCACATGTGAATGAATAAGAATAGATGGAGCCATGTCTGTCCCGTGTTCACATGTGAATGAATAAGATTAGATAGATCTGTGTCTGTCCCGTGTTCTCATGTGAATGAATAAGATTAGATAGAGCCGTGTCTGTCCCGTGTTCACATGTGAATGAATAGGATTAGATGGAGCCGTGTCTGTCCTGTGTTCTCATGTGAATGAACAAGATTAGATAGAGCCATGTCTGTCCCGTGTTCTCATGTGAATGAATAAGATGAGATAGAATCGTGTCTGTCCTGTGTTCTCATGTGAATTGATAAGATTAGACAGAGCCGTGTCTGTCCTGTGTTCTCATGGGAATGAATAAGATTAGATAGAGCCGTGTCTGTCCTGTGTTCTCATGTGAATTAATAAGATGAGATAGAGTCGTGTCTGTCCAGTGTCCTCATGTGAATAAAGAAGATTAAATAGAGCCGTGTCTGTCCTGTGTTCACATTTGAATCAATAAGATTAGATAGAGCCGTGTCTGTCCCGTGTTCACATGTGAATGAATAAGAATAGATGGAGCCATGTCTGTCCCGTGTTCACATGTGAATGAATAAGATTCGATAGAGCCGTGTCTGTCCCATGTTCTCATGTGATTTGATAAGATTAGATAGAGCCGTGTCTGTCCTGTGTTCTCATGTGAATTAATAAGATTAGATAGAGCTGTGTCTGTCCCATGATCTCATGTGAATGAATAAGATTAAATCGAGCCATGTCTGTCCGATGTTCCCATGTGATCTCATGTGAATGAATAAGATTAAATAGAGCCGTGTCTGTCCCGTGTTCATATGTGAATAATTAAGATTAGAGAGAGCCATGTCTGTCCCGTGTTCTCATGTGAATAAATAAGATTAGATAGAGCCGTGTCTGTCCTGTGTTCTCATGTGAATAAATAAGAATAGATAGAGCCGTGTCTGTCCTGTGTTCTCATGTGAATAAATAAGATTAGATAGAGCCGTGTCTGTCCCGTGTTCTCATGTGAATAAATAAGATTAGATAGAGCCGTGTCTGTCCTGTGTTCTCATGTGAATGGATCAGATAAGATAGTCGTGTCTATCCCGTGTTCCCATGTGAATGAATAAGATTAGATAGATCCATGTCTGTCACGTGTTCTCATGTGAATGAATAAGATTAGATAGAGCCGTGTCTGTCCTGTGTTCACATGTGAATGAATAGGATTAGATAGAGACGTGTCTGTCCTGTGTTCTCATGTGAATGAACAAGATTAGATAGAGCCATGTCTGTCCCGTGTTCTCATGTGAATGAATAAGATGAGATAGAGTCGTGTCTGTCCTGTGTTCTCATGTGAATTGATAAGATTAGACAGAGCCGTGTCTGTCCTGTGTTCTCATGGGAATGAATAAGATTAGATAGAGCCGTGTCTGTCCTGTGTTCTCATGTGAATTAATAAGATGAGATAGAGTCGTGTCTGTCCAGTGTCCTCATGTGTATAAAGAAGATTAAATAGAGCCGTGTCTGTCCTGTGTTCACATGTGAATCAATAAGATTAGATAGAGCCGTGTCTGTCCCGTGTTCACATGTGAATGAATAAGAATAGATGGAGCCATGTCTGTCCCGTGTTCACATGTGAATGAATAAGATTCGATAGAGCCGTGTCTGTCCCATGTTCTCATGTGAATTGATAAGATTAGATAGAGCCGTGTCTGTCCTGTGTTCTCATGTGAATTAATAAGATTAGATAGAGCTGTGTCTGTCCCGTGATCTCATGTGAATGAATAAGATTAAATCGAGCCATGTCTGTCCTATGTTCCCATGTGATCTCATGTGAATGAATAAGATTAAATAGAGCCGTGTCTCTCCCGTGTTCACAAGTGAATGAATAAGATTAGATAGAGCCGTGTCTGTCCCGTGTTCCAATGTGAATGAATAAGATTAGACAGAGCCGTGTCTGTCCTGTGTTCTCATGTGAATGGATCAGATAAGATAGAGTCGTGTCTATCCCGTGTTCCCATGTGAATGAATAAGATTAGATAGATCCGTGTCTGTCCCGTGTTCTCATGTGAATGAATAAGATTAGATAGAGCCGTGTCTGTCCCGTGTTCACATGTGAATGAATAGGATTAGATAGAGCCGTGTCTGTCCCGTGTTCACATGTGAATGAATAAGAATAGATGGAGCCATGTCTGTCCCGTGTTCACATGTGAATGAATAAGATTAGATAGATCTGTGTCTGTCCCGTGTTCTCATGTGAATGAATAAGATTAGATAGAGCCGTGTCTGTCCCGTGTTCACATGTGAATGAATAGGATTAGATGGAGCCGTGTCTGTCCTGTGTTCTCATGTGAATGAACAAGATTAGATAGAGCCATGTCTGTCCCGTGTTCTCATGTGAATGAATAAGATGAGATAGAATCGTGTCTGTCCTGTGTTCTCATGTGAATTGATAAGATTAGACAGAGCCGTGTCTGTCCTGTGTTCTCATGGGAATGAATAAGATTAGATAGAGCCGTGTCTGTCCTGTGTTCTCATGTGAATTAATAAGATGAGATAGAGTCGTGTCTGTCCAGTGTCCTCATGTGAATAAAGAAGATTAAATAGAGCCGTGTCTGTCCTGTGTTCACATTTGAATCAATAAGATTAGATAGAGCCGTGTCTGTCCCGTGTTCACATGTGAATGAATAAGAATAGATGGAGCCATGTCTGTCCCGTGTTCACATGTGAATGAATAAGATTCGATAGAGCCGTGTCTGTCCCATGTTCTCATGTGATTTGATAAGATTAGATAGAGCCGTGTCTGTCCTGTGTTCTCATGTGAATTAATAAGATTAGATAGAGCTGTGTCTGTCCCATGATCTCATGTGAATGAATAAGATTAAATCGAGCCATGTCTGTCCGATGTTCCCATGTGATCTCATGTGAATGAATAAGATTAAATAGAGCCGTGTCTGTCCCGTGTTCATATGTGAATAATTAAGATTAGAGAGAGCCATGTCTGTCCCGTGTTCTCATGTGAATAAATAAGATTAGATAGAGCCGTGTCTGTCCTGTGTTCTCATGTGAATAAATAAGAATAGATAGAGCCGTGTCTGTCCTGTGTTCTCATGTGAATAAATAAGATTAGATAGAGCCGTGTCTGTCCCGTGTTCTCATGTGAATAAATAAGATTAGATAGAGCCGTGTCTGTCCTGTGTTCTCATGTGAATGGATCAGATAAGATAGTCGTGTCTATCCCGTGTTCCCATGTGAATGAATAAGATTAGATAGATCCATGTCTGTCACGTGTTCTCATGTGAATGAATAAGATTAGATAGAGCCGTGTCTGTCCTGTGTTCACATGTGAATGAATAGGATTAGATAGAGACGTGTCTGTCCTGTGTTCTCATGTGAATGAACAAGATTAGATAGAGCCATGTCTGTCCCGTGTTCTCATGTGAATGAATAAGATGAGATAGAGTCGTGTCTGTCCTGTGTTCTCATGTGAATTGATAAGATTAGACAGAGCCGTGTCTGTCCTGTGTTCTCATGGGAATGAATAAGATTAGATAGAGCCGTGTCTGTCCTGTGTTCTCATGTGAATTAATAAGATGAGATAGAGTCGTGTCTGTCCAGTGTCCTCATGTGTATAAAGAAGATTAAATAGAGCCGTGTCTGTCCTGTGTTCACATGTGAATCAATAAGATTAGATTGAGCCGTGTCTGTCCCGTGTTCACATGTGAATGAATAAGAATAGATGGAGCCATGTCTGTCCCGTGTTCACATGTGAATGAATAAGATTCGATAGAGCCGTGTCTGTCCCATGTTCTCATGTGAATTGATAAGATTAGATAGAGCCGTGTCTGTCCTGTGTTCTCATGTGAATTAATAAGATTAGATAGAGCTGTGTCTGTCCCGTGATCTCATGTGAATGAATAAGATTAAATCGAGCCATGTCTGTCCTATGTTCCCATGTGATCTCATGTGAATGAATAAGATTAAATAGAGCCGTGTCTCTCCCGTGTTCACAAGTGAATGAATAAGATTAGATAGAGCCGTGTCTGTCCCGTGTTCCAATGTGAATGAATAAGATTAGACAGAGCCGTGTCTGTCCTGTGTTCTCATGTGAATGGATCAGATAAGATAGAGTCGTGTCTATCCCGTGTTCCCATGTGAATGAATAAGATTAGATAGATCCGTGTCTGTCCCGTGTTCTCATGTGAATGAATAAGATTAGATAGAGCCGTGTCTGTCCCGTGTTCACATGTGAATGAATAGGATTAGATAGAGCCGTGTCTGTCCCGTGTTCACATGTGAATGAATAAGAATAGATGGAGCCATGTCTGTCCCGTGTTCACATGTGAATGAATAAGATTAGATAGATCTGTGTCTGTCCCGTGTTCTCATGTGAATGAATAAGATTAGATAGAGCCGTGTCTGTCCCGTGTTCACATGTGAATGAATAGGATTAGATGGAGCCGTGTCTGTCCTGTGTTCTCATGTGAATGAACAAGATTAGATAGAGCCATGTCTGTCCCGTGTTCTCATGTGAATGAATAAGATGAGATAGAATCGTGTCTGTCCTGTGTTCTCATGTGAATTGATAAGATTAGACAGAGCCGTGTCTGTCCTGTGTTCTCATGGGAATGAATAAGATTAGATAGAGCCGTGTCTGTCCTGTGTTCTCATGTGAATTAATAAGATGAGATAGAGTCGTGTCTGTCCAGTGTCCTCATGTGAATAAAGAAGATTAAATAGAGCCGTGTCTGTCCTGTGTTCACATCTGAATCAATAAGATTAGATAGAGCCGTGTCTGTCCCGTGTTCACATGTGAATGAATAAGAATAGATGGAGCCATGTCTGTCCCGTGTTCACATGTGAATGAATAAGATTCGATAGAGCCGTGTCTGTCCCATGTTCTCATGTGAATTGATAAGATTAGATAGAGCCGTGTCTGTCCTGTGTTCTCATGTGAATTAATAAGATTAGATAGAGCTGTGTCTGTCCCCTGATCTCATGTGAATGAATAAGATTAAATCGAGCCATGTCTGTCCGATGTTCCCATGTGATCTCATGTGAATGAATAAGATTAAATAGAGCCGTGTCTGTCCCGTGTTCATATGTGAATAATTAAGATTAGAGAGAGCCATGTCTGTCCCGTGTTCTCATGTGAATAAATAAGATTAGATAGAGCCGTGTCTGTCCTGTGTTCTCATGTGAATAAATAAGAATAGATAGAGCCGTGTCTGTCCTGTGTTCTCATGTGAATAAATAAGATTAGATAGAGCCGTGTCTGTCCCGTGTTCTCATGTGAATAAATAAGATTAGATAGAGCCGTGTCTGTCCTGTGTTCTCATGTGAATGGATCAGATAAGATAGTCGTGTCTATCCCGTGTTCCCATGTGAATGAATAAGATTAGATAGATCCATGTCTGTCCCGTGTTCTCATGTGAATGAATAAGATTAGATAGAGCCGTGTCTGTCCTGTGTTCACATGTGAATGAATAGGATTAGATAGAGACGTGTCTGTCCTGTGTTCTCATGTGAATGAACAAGATTAGATAGAGCCATGTCAGTCCCGTGTTCTCATGTGAATGAATAAGATGAGATAGAGTCGTGTCTGTCCTGTGTTCTCATGTGAATTGATAAGATTAGACAGAGCCGTGTCTGTCCTGTGTTCTCATGGGAATGAATAAGATTAGATAGAGCCGTGTCTGTCCTGTGTTCTCATGTGAATTAATAAGATGAGATAGAGTCGTGTCTGTCCAGTGTCCTCATGTGTATAAAGAAGATTAAATAGAGCCGTGTCTGTCCTGTGTTCACATGTGAATCAATAAGATTAGATAGAGCCGTGTCTGTCCCGTGTTCACATGTGAATGAATAAGAATAGATGGAGCCATGTCTGTCCCGTGTTCACATGTGAATGAATAAGATTCGATAGAGCCGTGTCTGTCCCATGTTCTCATGTGAATTGATAAGATTAGATAGAGCCGTGTCTGTCCTGTGTTCTCATGTGAATTAATAAGATTAGATAGAGCTGTGTCTGTCCCGTGATCTCATGTGAATGAATAAGATTAAATCGAGCCATATCTGTCCTATGTTCCCATGTGATCTCATGTGAATGAATAAGATTAAATAGAGCCGTGTCTCTCCCGTGTTCACAAGTGAATGAATAAGATTAGATAGAGCCGTGTCTGTCCCGTGTTCCAATGTGAATGAATAAGATTAGACAGAGCCGTGTCTGTCCTGTGTTCTCATGTGAATGGATCAGATAAGATAGAGTCGTGTCTATCCCGTGTTCCCATGTGAATGAATAAGATTAGATAGATCCGTGTCTGTCCCGTGTTCTCATGTGAATGAATAAGATTAGATAGAGCCGTGTCTGTCCCGTGTTCACATGTGAATGAATAGGATTAGATCGAGCCGTGTCTGTCCCGTGTTCACATGTGAATGAATAAGAATAGATGGAGCCATGTCTATCCCGTGTTCACATGTGAATGAATAAAATTAGATAGATCTGTGTCTGTCCCGTGTTCTCATGTGAATGAATAAGATTAGATAGAGCCGTGTCTGTCCCGTGTTCACATGTGAATGAATAGGATTAGATGGAGCCGTGTCTGTCCTGTGTTCTCATGTGAATGAACAAGATTAGATAGAGCCATGTCTGTCCCGTGTTCTCATGGGAATGAATAAGATTAGATAGAGCCGTGTCTGTCCTGTGTTCTCATGTGAATTAATAAGATGAGATAGAGTCGTGTCTGTCCAGTGTCCTCATGTGAATAAAGAAGATTAAATAGAGCCGTGTCTGTCCTGTGTTCACATCTGAATCAATAAGATTAGATAGAGCCGTGTCTGTCCCGTGTTCACATGTGAATGAATAAGAATAGATGGAGCCATGTCTGTCCCATGTTCACATGTGAATGAATAAGATTCGATAGAGCCGTGTCTGTCCCATGTTCTCATGTGATTTGATAAGATTAGATAGAGCCGTGTCTGTCCTGTGTTCTCATGTGAATTAATAAGATTAGATAGAGCTGTGTCTGTCCCCTGATCTCATGTGAATGAATAAGATTAAATCGAGCCATGTCTGTCCGATGTTAACATGTGATCTCATGTGAATGAATAAGATTAAATAGAGCCGTGTCTGTCCCGTGTTCATATGTGAATAATTAAGATTAGAGAGAGCCATGTCTGTCCCGTGTTCTCATGTGAATAAATAAGATTAGATAGAGCCGTGTCTGTCCTGTGTTCTCATGTGAATAAATAAGATTAGATGGAGCCGTGTCTGTCCTGTGTTCTCATGTGAATAAATAAGATTAGATAGAGCCGTGTCTGTCCCGTGTTCTCATGTGAATAAATAAGATTAGATAGAGCCGTGTCTGTCCTGTGTTCTCATGTGAATGGATCAGATAAGATAGAGTCGTGTCTATCCCGTGTTCCCATGTGAATGAATAAGATTAGATAGATCCATGTCTGTCCCGTGTTCTCATGTGAATGAATAAGATTAGATAGAGCCGTGTCTGTCCTGTGTTCACATGTGAATGAATAGGATTAGATAGAGACGTGTCTGTCCTGTGTTCTCATGTGAATGAACAAGATTAGATAGAGCCATGTCTGTCCCGTGTTCTCATGTGAATGAATAAGATGAGATAGAGTCGTGTCTGTCCTGTGTTCTCATGTGAATTGATAAGATTAGACAGAGCCGTGTCTGTCCTGTGTTCTCATGGGAATGAATAAGATTAGATAGAGCCGTGTCTGTCCCATGTTCTCATGTGAATTGATAAGATTAGATAGAGCCGTGTCTGTCCTGTGTTCTCATGTGAATTAATAAGATTAGATAGAGCTGTGTCTGTCCCGTGATCTCATGTGAATGAATAAGATTAAATCGAGCCATGTCTGTCCTGTGTTCTCATGTGAATGGATCAGATAAGATAGAGTCGTGTCTATCCCGTGTTCCCATGTGAATGAATAAGATTAGATAGATCCATGTCTGTCCCGTGTTCTCATGTGAATGAATAAGATTAGATAGAGCCGTGTCTGTCCTGTGTTCACATGTGAATGAATAGGATTAGATAGAGACGTGTCTGTCCTGTGTTCTCATGTGAATGAACAAGATTAGATAGAGCCATGTCTGTCCCGTGTTCTCATGTGAATGAATAAGATGAGATAGAGTCGTGTCTGTCCTGTGTTCTCATGTGAATTGATAAGATTAGACAGAGCCGTGTCTGTCCTGTGTTCTCATGGGAATGAATAAGATTAGATAGAGCCGTGTCTGTCCTGTGTTCTCATGTGAATTAATAAGATGAGATAGAGTCGTGTCTGTCCAGTGTCCTCATGTGTATAAAGAAGATTAAATAGAGCCGTGTCTGTCCTGTGTTCACATGTGAATCAATAAGATTAGATAGAGCCGTGTCTGTCCCGTGTTCACATGTGAATGAATAAGAATAGATGGAGCCATGTCTGTCCCGTGTTCACATGTGAATGAATAAGATTCGATAGAGCCGTGTCTGTCCCATGTTCTCATGTGAATTGATAAGATTAGATAGAGCCGTGTCTGTCCTGTGTTCTCATGTGAATTAATAAGATTAGATAGAGCTGTGTCTGTCCCGTGATCTCATGTGAATGAATAAGATTAAATCGAGCCATGTCTGTCCTGTGTTCTCATGTGAATGGATCAGATAAGATAGAGTCGTGTCTATCCCGTGTTCCCATGTGAATGAATAAGATTAGATAGATCCATGTCTGTCCCGTGTTCTCATGTGAATGAATAAGATTAGATAGAGCCGTGTCTGTCCTGTGTTCACATGTGAATGAATAGGATTAGATAGAGACGTGTCTGTCCTGTGTTCTCATGTGAATGAACAAGATTAGATAGAGCCATGTCTGTCCCGTGTTCTCATGTGAATGAATAAGATGAGATAGAGTCGTGTCTGTCCTGTGTTCTCATGTGAATTGATAAGATTAGACAGAGCCGTGTCTGTCCTGTGTTCTCATGGGAATGAATAAGATTAGATAGAGCCGTGTCTGTCCTGTGTTCTCATGTGAATTAATAAGATGAGATAGAGTCGTGTCTGTCCAGTGTCCTCATGTGTATAAAGAAGATTAAATAGAGCCGTGTCTGTCCTGTGTTCACATGTGAATCAATAAGATTAGATAGAGCCGTGTCTGTCCCGTGTTCACATGTGAATGAATAAGAATAGATGGAGCCATGTCTGTCCCGTGTTCACATGTGAATGAATAAGATTCGATAGAGCCGTGTCTGTCCCATGTTCTCATGTGAATTGATAAGATTAGATAGAGCCGTGTCTGTCCTGTGTTCTCATGTGAATTAATAAGATTAGATAGAGCTGTGTCTGTCCCGTGATCTCATGTGAATGAATAAGATTAAATCGAGCCATGTCTGTCCTATGTTCCCATGTGATCTCATGTGAATGAATAAGATTAAATAGATCCGTGTCTCTCCCGTGTTCACAAGTGAATGAATAAGATTAGATAGAGCTGTGTCTGTCCCGTGTTCCAATGTGAATGAATAAGATTAGATAGAGCCGTGTCTGTCCTGTGTTCTCATGGGAATGAATAAGACTAGATAGAGCCGTGTCTGTCCCGTGTTCTCATGTGAATTAATAAGATTAGATAGAGCTGTGTCTGTCCCGTGTTCTCATGTGAATGAATAAGATTAAATAGAGCCATGTCTGTCCCATGTTCCCATGTGATCTCATGTGAATGAATAAGATTAAATAGAGCCGTTTCTGTCCCGTGTTCACAAGTGAATGAATAAGATTAGATAGAGCCGTGTCTGTCCCGTGTTCCAATGTGAATGAATAAGATTAGATAGAGCCGTGTCTGTCCTGTGTTCTCATGGGAATGAATAAGACTAGATCGAGCCGTGTCTGTCCCGTGTTCTCATGTGAATTAATAAGATTAGATAGAGCTGTGTCTATCCTGTGTTCTCATGTGAATGAATAAGATTAAATCGAGCCATATCTGTCCCGTGTTCCCATGTGATCTCATGTGAATGAATAAGATTAAATAGAGCCGTGTCTGTCCCGTGTTCACATGTGAATGAATAAGATTAGATCGAGCCATGTCTGTCCCGTGTTCCCATTTGATCTCATGTGAATGAATAAGATTAAATAGAGCCGTGTCTGTCCCGTGTTCTCATGTGAATGAATAAGATTAGACAGAGCCATGTCTGTCCCGTGTTCTCATGTGAATTTATAACATTAGATAGAGCCGTGTCTGTCCTGTGTTCACATGTGAATGAATAAGATTAGGTAGGGCCGTGTTTGTCCTGTGTTCTCATTTGAATGAATAATATTGGATAGAGCCGTGTCTGTCCCGTGTTCTCATGTGAATTTATAACATTAGATAGAGCCGTGTCTGTCCTGTGTTCTCATGTGAATGAATAAGATTAGATAGAGCCGTGTCTCTCCAGTGTTCACATGTGAATTAATAAGATTAGATGGAGCCGTGTCTGTCCTGTGTTCACATGTGAATGAATAAGATTAGATAGAGCCGTGTCTGTCCTGTGTTCTCATGTGAATGAATAAGATTAGGTAGAGCCGTGTCTGTCCCGTGTTCTCATGTGAATGAATAAGATTAGATGGAGCCGTGTCTGTCCCGTGTTCTCATGTGCATGAATCAGATAAGATAGAGCCGTGTTTGTCCCGTGTTCCCTTGTGAATGAATAATATAAAATAGAGCCGTGTCTGTGCTGTGTTCTCATGTGAATTAATAAGATTAAATAGAGCCGTGTCTGTCCTGTGTTCTCATGTGAATAAAGAAGATGAGAGAGAGCCGTGTCTGTCCCGTGTTCACATGTGAATGAATAAGATTAGATAGAGCCGTGTCTGTCCCGTGTTCTCATGTGAATGAATAAGATTAGATAGATCTGTGTCTGTCCCATGTTCTCATATGAATGAATAAGATTAAATAGAGCCATGTCTGTCCCGTGTTCCCATGTGATCTCATGTGAATGAATAAGATTAAATAGAGCCTGTCTGTCCTTTGTTCACGAGTGAATGAATAAGATTAGAGAGAGCAGTGTCTGTCCCATGTTCCCATGTCAATAAAGAAGATTAGAGAGAGCCGTGTCTGTCCTGTGTTCTCATGTGAATAAAGAAGATTAGAGAGAGCCGTGTCTGTCCTGTGTTCACATGTGAATAATTAAGATTAGAGAGAGCCGTGTCTGTCCTGTGTTCACATGTGAATAATTAAGATTAGAGAGAGCCGTGTCTATCCTGTGTTCCCATGTCAATGAATAAGATTAGATAGAGCCGTGTCTGTCCTGTGTTCTCATGTGAATAAAGAAGATGAGAGAGAGCCATGTCTGTCCTGTGTTCACATGTGAATAATTAAGATTAGAGAGAGCCGTGTCTGTCCTGTGTTCCCATGTGAATAAAGAAGATTAGATAGAGCCGTGTCTGTCCCGTGTTCCCATGTGAATGAAGAAGATTAGATAGAGCCGTGTCTGTCCTTTGTTCTCATTTGAATAAAGAAGATTAGAGAGAGCCATGTCTGTCCCGTGTTCCCATGTGAATTAATAAGATTAGATAGAGCCGTGTCTGTCCTGTGTTCACATGTGAATTAATAAGATTAGATAGAGCCGTGTCTGTCCCGTGTTCACATGTGATTGAATAAGAATAGATAGAGCCATGTCTGTCCTGTGTTCTCATGTGAATGGATCAGATAAGATAGAGTCGTGTCTATCCCGTGTTCCCATGTGAATGAATAAGATTAGATAGATCCATGTCTGTCCCGTGTTCTCATGTGAATGAATAAGATTAGATAGAGCCGTGTCTGTCCTGTGTTCACATGTGAATGAATAGGATTAGATAGAGACGTGTCTGTCCTGTGTTCTCATGTGAATGAACAAGATTAGATAGAGCCATGTCTGTCCCGTGTTCTCATGTGAATGAATAAGATGAGATAGAGTCGTGTCTGTCCTGTGTTCTCATGTGAATTGATAAGATTAGACAGAGCCGTGTCTGTCCTGAGTTCTCATGTGAATAAAGAAGATGAGAGAGAGCCATGTCTGTCCTGTGTTCACATGTGAATAATTAAGATTAGAGAGAGCCGTGTCTGTCCTGTGTTCCCATGTGAATAAAGAAGATTAGATAGAGCCGTGTCTGTCCTGTGTTCTCATGTGAATGAACAAGATTAGATAGAGCCATGTCTGTCCCGTGTTCTCATGTGAATGAATAAGATGAGATAGAGTCGTGTCTGTCCTGTGTTCTCATGTGAATTGATAAGATTAGACAGAGCCGTGTCTGTCCTGTGTTCTCATGGGAATGAATAAGATTAGATAGAGCCGTGTCTGTCCTGTGTTCACATGTGAATCAATAAGATTAGATAGAGCCGTGTCTGTCCCGTGTTCACATGTGAATGAATAAGAATAGATGGAGCCATGTCTGTCCCGTGTTCACATGTGAATGAATAAGATTCGATAGAGCCGTGTCTGTCCCATGTTCTCATGTGAATTGATAAGATTAGATAGAGCCGTGTCTGTCCTGTGTTCTCATGTGAATTAATAAGATTAGATAGAGCTGTGTCTGTCCCGTGATCTCATGTGAATGAATAAGATTAAATCGAGCCATGTCTGTCCTATGTTCCCATGTGATCTCATGTGAATGAATAAGATTAAATAGAGCCGTGTCTCTCCCGTGTTCACAAGTGAATGAATAAGATTAGATAGAGCCATGTCTGTCCCGTGTTCCAATGTGAATGAATAAGATTAGATAGAGCCGTGTCTGTCCTGTGTTCTCATGGGAATGAATAAGACTAGATAGAGCCGTGTCTGTCCCGTGTTCTCATGTGAATTAATAAGATTAGATAGAGCTGTGTCTGTCCCGTGTTCTCATGTGAATGAATAAGATTAAATAGAGCCATGTCTGTCCCATGTTCCCATGTGATCTCATGTGAATGAATAAGATTAAATAGAGCCGTTTCTGTCCCGTGTTCACAAGTGAATGAATAAGATTAGATAGAGCCGTGTCTGTCCCGTGTTCCAATGTGAATGAATAAGATTAGATAGAGCCGTGTCTGTCCTGTGTTCTCATGGGAATGAATAAGACTAGATCGAGCCGTGTCTGTCCCGTGTTCTCATGTGAATTAATAAGATTAGATAGAGCTGTGTCTATCCTGTGTTCTCATGTGAATGAATAAGATTAAATAGAGCCATATCTATCCCGTGTTCCCATGTGATCTCATGTGAATGAATAAGATTAAATAGAGCCGTGTCTGTCCCGTGTTCACATGTGAATGAATAAGATTAGATCGAGCCATGTCTGTTCCGTGTTCCCATTTGATCTCATGTGAATGAATAAGATTAAATAGAGCCGTGTCTGTCCCGTGTTCTCATGTGAATGAATAAGATTAGACAGAGCCATGTCTGTCCCGTGTTCTCATGTGAATTTATAACATTAGATAGAGCCGTGTCTGTCCTGTGTTCACATGTGAATGAATAAGATTAGGTAGGGCCGTGTTTGTCCTGTGTTCTCATTTGAATGAATAATATTGGATAGAGCCGTGTCTGTCCCGTGTTCTCATGTGAATTTATAACATTAGATAGAGCCGTGTCTGTCCTGTGTTCTCATGTGAATGAATAAGATTAGATAGAGCCGTGTCTCTCCAGTGTTCACATGTGAATTAATAAGATTAGATAGGGCCGTGTCTGTCCTGTGTTCACATGTGAATGAATAAGATTAGATAGGGCCGTGTCTGTCCTGTGTTATCATGTGAATGAATAACATTAGGTAGAGCCGTGTCTGTCCCGTGTTCTCATGTGAATGAATAAGATTAGATGGAGCCGTGTCTGTCCCGTGTTCTCATGTGCATGAATCAGATAAGATAGAGCCGTGTTTGTCCCGTGTTCCCTTGTGAATGAATAATATAAAATAGAGCCGTGTCTGTGCTGTGTTCTCATGTGAATTAATAAGATTAAATAGAGCCGTGTCTGTCCTGTGTTCTCATGTGAATAAAGAAGATGAGAGAGAGCCGTGTCTGTCCCGTGTTCACATGTGAATGAATAAGATTAGATAGAGCCGTGTCTGTCCCATGTTCTCATGTGAATGAATAAGATTAGATAGATCTGTGTCTGTCCCATGTTCTCATATGAATGAATAAGATTAAATAGAGCCATGTCTGTCCCGTGTTCCCATGTGATCTCATGTGAATGAATAAGATTAAATAGAGCCGTGTCTGTCCTTTGTTCACGAGTGAATGAATAAGATTAGATAGAGCAGTGTCTGTCCCATGTTCCAATGTGAATGAATAAGATTAGACAGAGCCGTGTCTGTCCTGTGTTCTCATGTGAATGGATCAGATAAGATAGAGTCGTGTCTATCCCGTGTTCCCATGTGAATGAATAAGATTAGATAGATCCGTGTCTGTCCCGTGTTCTCATGTGAATGAATAAGATTAGATAGAGCCGTGTCTGTCCCGTGTTCACATGTGAATGAATAGGATTAGATAGAGCCGTGTCTGTCCTGTGTTCTCATGTGAATTAATAAGATGAGATAGAGTCGTGTCTGTCCAGTGTCCTCATGTGAATAAAGAAGATTAGAGAGAGCCGTGTCTGTCCTGTGTTCACATGTGAATAATTAAGATTAGAGAGAGCCGTGTCTGTCCTGTGTTCACATGTGAATAATTAAGATTAGAGAGAGCCGTGTCTGTCCTGTGTTCCCATGTCAATGAATAAGATTAGATAGAGCCGTGTCTGTCCTGTGTTCTCATGTGAATAAAGAAGATGAGAGAGAGCCATGTCTGTCCTGTGTTCACATGTGAATAATTAAGATTAGAGAGAGCCGTGTCTGTCCTGTGTTCCCATGTGAATAAAGAAGATTAGATAGAGCCGTGTCTGTCCCGTGTTCCCATGTGAATGAAGAAGATTAGATAGAGCCGTGTCTGTCCTTTGTTCTCATGTGAATAAAGAAGATAAGAGAGAGCCATGTCTGTCCCGTGTTCCCATGTGAATTAATAAGATTAGATAGAGCCGTGTCTGTCCTGTGTTCACATGTGAATTAATAAGATTAGATAGAGCCGTGTCTGTCCCGTGTTCACATGTGAATGAATAAGAATATATAGAGCCATGTCTGTCCCGTGTTCACATGTGAATGAATAAGATTCGATAGAGCCGTGTCTGTCCTGTGTTCTCATGGGAATGAAAAAGATCAGATAGAGCCATGTCTGTCCTGTGTTCTCATGTGAATTAATAAGATTAGATAGAGCCGTGTCTGTCCTGTGTTCTCATGTGAATGAATCAGATAAGATAGAGTCGTGTCTATCCCGTGTTCCCATGTGAATGAATAAGATTAGATAGAGCCGTGTCTGTCCCGTGTTCATATGTGAATAATTAGGATTAGAGAGAGCCATGTCTGTCCCGTGTTCTCATGTGAATAAATAAGATTAGATAGAGCCGTGTCTGTCCTGTGTTCTCATGTGAAAAAATAAGATTAGATAGAGCCATGTCTGTCCTGTGTTCTCATGTGAATAAATAAGATTAGATAGAGCGGTGTCTGTCCCGTGTTCTCATGTGAATAAATAAGATTAGATAGAGCCGTGTCTGTCCTGTGTTCTCATGTGAATAAATAAGATTAGATAGAGCCGTGTCTGTCCTGTGTTCTCATGTGAATAAATAAGATTAGATAGAGCCGTGTCTGTCCCGTGTTCTCATGTGAATAAATAAGATTAGATAGAGCCGTGTCTGTCCTGTGTTCTCATGTGAATGGATCAGATAAGATAGAGTCGTGTCTATCCCGTGTTCCCATGTGAATGAATAAGATTAGATAGATCCATGTCTGTCCCGTGTTCTCATGTGAATGAATAAGATTAGATAGAGCCGTGTCTGTCCTGTGTTCACATGTGAATGAATAAGAATAGATGGAGCCATGTCTGTCCCGTGTTCACATGTGAATGAATAAGATTCGATAGAGCCGTGTCTGTCCCATGTTCTCATGTGAATTGATAAGATTAGATAGAGCCGTGTCTGTCCTGTGTTCTCATGTGAATTAATAAGATTAGATAGAGCTGTGTCTGTCCCGTGATCTCATGTGAATGAATAAGATTAAATCGAGCCATGTCTGTCCGATGTTCCCATGTGATCTCATGTGAATGAATAAGATTAAATAGAGCCGTGTCTGTCCCGTGTTCATATGTGAATAATTAAGATCAGAGAGAGCCATGTCTGTCCCGTGTTCTCATGTGAATAAATAAGATTAGATAGAGCCGTGTCTGTCCTGTGTTCTCATGTGAATAAATAAGAATAGATAGAGCCGTGTCTGTCCTGTGTTCTCATGTGAATAAATAAGATTAGATAGAGCCGTGTCTGTCCCGTGTTCTCATGTGAATAAATAAGATTAGATAGAGCCGTGTCTGTCGTGTGTTCTCATGTGAATGGATCAGATAAGATAGTCGTGTCTATCCCGTGTTCCCATGTGAATGAATAAGATTAGATAGATCCATGTCTGTCCCGTGTTCTCATGTGAATGAATAAGATTAGATAGAGCCGTGTCTGTCCTGTGTTCACATGTGAATGAATAGGATTAGATAGAGACGTGTCTGTCCTGTGTTCTCATGTGAATGAACAAGATTAGATAGAGCCATGTCTGTCCCGTGTTCTCATGTGAATGAATAAGATGAGATAGAGTCGTGTCTGTCCTGTGTTCTCATGTGAATTGATAAGATTAGACAGAGCCGTGTCTGTCCTGAGTTCTCATGGGAATGAATAAGATTAGATAGAGCCGTGTCTGTCCTGTGTTCTCATGTGAATTAATAAGATGAGATAGAGTCGTGTCTGTCCAGTGTCCTCATGTGTATAAAGAAGATTAAATAGAGCCGTGTCTGTCCTGTGTTCACATGTGAATCAATAAGATTAGATAGAGCCGTGTCTGTCCCGTGTTCACATGTGAATGAATAAGAATAGATGGAGCCATGTCTGTCCCGTGTTCACATGTGAATGAATAAGATTCGATAGAGCCGTGTCTGTCCCATGTTCTCATGTGAATTGATAAGATTAGATAGAGCCGTGTCTGTCCTGTGTTCTCATGTGAATTAATAAGATTAGATAGAGCTGTGTCTGTCCCGTGATCTCATGTGAATGAATAAGATTAAATCGAGCCATGTCTGTCCTATGTTCCCATGTGATCTCATGTGAATGAATAAGATTAAATAGAGCCGTGTCTCTCCCGTGTTCACAAGTGAATGAATAAGATTAGATAGAGCCGTGTCTGTCCCGTGTTCCAATGTGAATGAATAAGATTAGACAGAGCCGTGTCTGTCCTGTGTTCTCATGTGAATGGATCAGATAAGATAGAGTCGTGTCTATCCCGTGTTCCCATGTGAATGAATAAGATTATATAGATCCGTGTCTGTCCCGTGTTCTCATGTGAATGAATAAGATTAGATAGAGCCGTGTCTGTCCCGTGTTCACATGTGAATGAATAGGATTAGATAGAGCCGTGTCTGTCCCGTGTTCACATGTGAATGAATAAGAATAGATGGAGCCATGTCTGTCCCGTGTTCACATGTGAATGAATAAGATTAGATAGATCTGTGTCTGTCCCGTGTTCTCATGTGAATGAATAAGATTAGATAGAGCCGTGTCTGTCCCGTGTTCACATGTGAATGAATAGGATTAGATGGAGCCGTGTCTGTCCTGTGTTCTCATGTGAATGAACAAGATTAGATAGAGCCATGTCTGTCCCGTGTTCTCATGTGAATGAATAAGATGAGATAGAATCGTGTCTGTCCTGTGTTCTCATGTGAATTGATAAGATTAGACAGAGCCGTGTCTGTCCTGTGTTCTCATGGGAATGAATAAGATTAGATAGAGCCGTGTCTGTCCTGTGTTCTCATGTGAATTAATAAGATGAGATAGAGTCGTGTCTGTCCAGTGTCCTCATGTGAATAAAGAAGATTAAATAGAGCCGTGTCTGTCCTGTGTTCACATCTGAATCAATAAGATTAGATAGAGCCGTGTCTGTCCCGTGTTCACATGTGAATGAATAAGAATAGATGGAGCCATGTCTGTCCCGTGTTCACATGTGAATGAATAAGATTCGATAGAGCCGTGTCTGTCCCATGTTCTCATGTGAATTGATAAGATTAGATAGAGCCGTGTCTGTCCTGTGTTCTCATGTGAATTAATAAGATTAGATAGAGCTGTGTCTGTCCCCTGATCTCATGTGAATGAATAAGATTAAATCGAGCCATGTCTGTCCGATGTTCCCATGTGATCTCATGTGAATGAATAAGATTAAATAGAGCCGTGTCTGTCCCGTGTTCATATGTGAATAATTAAGATTAGAGAGAGCCATGTCTGTCCCGTGTTCTCATGTGAATAAATAAGATTAGATAGAGCCGTGTCTGTCCTGTGTTCTCATGTGAATAAATAAGAATAGATAGAGCCGTGTCTGTCCTGTGTTCTCATGTGAATAAATAAGATTAGATAGAGCCGTGTCTGTCCCGTGTTCTCATGTGAATAAATAAGATTAGATAGAGCCGAGTCTGTCCTGTGTTCTCATGTGAATGGATCAGATAAGATAGTCGTGTCTATCCCGTGTTCCCATGTGAATGAATAAGATTAGATAGATCCATGTCTGTCCCGTGTTCTCATGTGAATGAATAAGATTAGATAGAGCCGTGTCTGTCCTGTGTTCACATGTGAATGAATAGGATTAGATAGAGACGTGTCTGTCCTGTGTTCTCATGTGAATGAACAAGATTAGATAGAGCCATGTCAGTCCCGTGTTCTCATGTGAATGAATAAGATGAGATAGAGTCGTGTCTGTCCTGTGTTCTCATGTGAATTGATAAGATTAGACAGAGCCGTGTCTGTCCTGTGTTCTCATGCGAATGAATAAGATTAGATAGAGCCGTGTCTGTCCTGTGTTCTCATGTGAATTAATAAGATGAGATAGAGTCGTGTCTGTCCAGTGTCCTCATGTGTATAAAGAAGATTAAATAGAGCCGTGTCTGTCCTGTGTTCACATGTGAATCAATAAGATTAGATAGAGCCGTGTCTGTCCCGTGTTCACATGTGAATGAATAAGAATAGATGGAGCCATGTCTGTCCCGTGTTCACATGTGAATGAATAAGATTCGATAGAGCCGTGTCTGTCCCATGTTCTCATGTGAATTGATAAGATTAGATAGAGCCGTGTCTGTCCTGTGTTCTCATGTGAATTAATAAGATTAGATAGAGCTGTGTCTGTCCCGTGATCTCATGTGAATGAATAAGATTAAATCGAGCCATGTCTGTCCTATGTTCCCATGTGATCTCATGTGAATGAATAAGATTAAATAGAGCCGTGTCTCTCCCGTGTTCACAAGTGAATGAATAAGATTAGATAGAGCCGTGTCTGTCCCGTGTTCCAATGTGAATGAATAAGATTAGACAGAGCCGTGTCTGTCCTGTGTTCTCATGTGAATGGATCAGATAAGATAGAGTCGTGTCTATCCCGTGTTCCCATGTGAATGAATAAGATTAGATAGATCCGTGTCTGTCCCGTGTTCTCATGTGAATGAATAAGATTAGATAGAGCCGTGTCTGTCCCGTGTTCACATGTGAATGAATAGGATTAGATAGAGCCGTGTCTGTCCCGTGTTCACATGTGAATGAATAAGAATAGATGGAGCCATGTCTGTCCCGTGTTCACATGTGAATGAATAAGATTAGATAGATCTGTGTCTGTCCCGTGTTCTCATGTGAATGAATAAGATTAGATAGAGCCGTGTCTGTCCCGTGTTCACATGTGAATGAATAGGATTAGATGGAGCCGTGTCTGTCCTGTGTTCTCATGTGAATGAACAAGATTAGATAGAGCCATGTCTGTCCCGTGTTCTCATGTGAATGAATAAGATGAGATAGAATCGTGTCTGTCCTGTGTTCTCATGTGAATTGATAAGATTAGACAGAGCCGTGTCTGTCCTGTGTTCTCATGGGAATGAATAAGATTAGATAGAGCCGTGTCTGTCCTGTGTTCTCATGTGAATTAATAAGATGAGATAGAGTCGTGTCTGTCCAGTGTCCTCATGTGAATAAAGAAGATTAAATAGAGCCGTGTCTGTCCTGTGTTCACATCTGAATCAATAAGATTAGATAGAGCCGTGTCTGTCCCGTGTTCACATGTGAATGAATAAGAATAGATGGAGCCATGTCTGTCCCGTGTTCACATGTGAATGAATAAGATTCGATAGAGCCGTGTCTGTCCCATGTTCTCATGTGATTTGATAAGATTAGATAGAGCCGTGTCTGTCCTGTGTTCTCATGTGAATTAATAAGATTAGATAGAGCTGTGTCTGTCCCGTGATCTCATGTGAATGAATAAGATTAAATCGAGCCATGTCTGTCCGATGTTCCCATGTGATCTCATGTGAATGAATAAGATTAAATAGAGCCGTGTCTGTCCCGTGTTCACAAGTGAATGAATAAGATTAGGTAGAGCCATGTCTGTCCCGTGTTCCAATGTGAATGAATAAGATTAGATAGAGCCGTGTCTGTCCTGTGTTCTCATGGGAATGAATAAGACTAGATCGAGCCGTGTCTGTCCTGTGTTCTCATATGAATTAATAAGATTAGATAGAGCTGTGTCTATCCTGTGTTCTCATGTGAATGAATAAGATTAAATAGAGCCATATCTGTCCCTGTTCCCATGTGATCTCATGTGAATGAATAAGATTAAATAGTGCCGTGTCTGTCCCGTGTTCTCATGTGAATGAATAAGATTAGATAGAGCCATGTCTGTCCCATGTTCCCATTTGATCTCATGTGAATGAAAAAGATTAAATAGAGCTGTGTCTGTCCCGTGTTCACATGCGAATGAATAAGATTAGATATAGCCGTGTCTGTCCCGTGTTCTCATGTGAATGAATAAGATGAAGTGGAGCCGTGTCTGTCCCGTGTTCCCATGTGATCTCATGTGAATGAATAAGATTAAATAGAGCCGTGTCTGTCCCGTGTTCACATGTGAATGAATAAGATTAGATAGAGCCGTGTTTGTCCTGTGTTCACATGTGAATGAATAAGATTAGATAGAGCCGTGTCTGTCCCGTGTTCACTTGTGAATGAAGAAGATTAGATAGAGCCGTGTTTGTCCTGTGTTCTCATTTGAATGAATAATATTGGACAGAGCCATGTCTGTCCCGTGTTCTCATGTGAATTTATAACATTAGATAGAGCCGTGTCTGTCCTGTGTTCACATGTGAATGAATAAGATTAGGTAGGGCCGTGTTTGTCCTGTGTTCTCATTTGAATGAATAATATTGGATAGAGCCGTGTCTGTCCCGTGTTCTCATGTGAATTTATAACATTAGATAGAGCCGTGTCTGTCCTGTGTTCTCATGTGAATGAATAAGATTAGATAGAGCCGTGTCTCTCCAGTGTTCACATGTGAATTAATAAGATTAGATGGAGCCGTGTCTGTCCTGTGTTCACATGTGAATGAATAAGATTAGATAGAGCCGTGTCTGTCCTGTGTTCTCATGTGAATGAATAAGATTAGGTAGAGCCGTGTCTGTCCCGTGTTCTCATGTGAATGAATAAGATTAGATGGAGCCGTGTCTGTCCCGTGTTCTCATGTGCATGAATCAGATAAGATAGAGCCGTGTTTGTCCCGTGTTCCCTTGTGAATGAATAATATAAAATATAGCCGTGTCTGTGCTGTGTTCTCATGTGAATTAATAAGATTAAATAGAGCCCTGTCTGTCCTGTGTTCTCATGTGAATAAAGAAGATGAGAGAGAGCCGTGTCTGTCCCGTGTTCACATGTGAATGAATAAGATTAGATAGAGCCGTGTCTGTCCCGTGTTCTCATGTGAATGAATAAGATTAGATAGATCTGTGTCTGTCCCATGTTCTCATATGAAGGAATAAGATTAAATAGACCCATGTCTGTCCCGTGTTCCCATGTGATCTCATGTGAATGAATAAGATTAGATAGAGCAGTGTCTGTCCCATGTTCCCATGTGAATAAAGAAGATTAGAGAGAGCCGTGTCTGTCCTGTGTTCTCATGTGAATAAAGAAGATTAGAGAGAGCCGTGTCTGTCCTGTGTTCACATGTGAATAATTAAGATTAGAGAGAGCCATGTCTGTCCTGTGTTCCCATGTCAATGAATAAGATTAGATAGAGCCGTGTCTGTCCTGTGTTCTCATGTGAATAAAGAAGATGAGAGAGAGCCATGTCTGTCCTGTGTTCACATGTGAATAATTAAGATTAGAGAGAGCCGTGTCTGTCCTGTGTTCCCATGTGAATAAAGAAGATTAGATAGAGCCGTGTCTGTCCCGTGTTCCCATGTGAATGAAGAAGATTAGATAGAGCCGTGTCTGTCCTTTGTTCTCATGTGAATAAAGAAGATTAGAGAGAGCCATGTCTGTCCCGTGTTCCCATGTGAATTAATAAGATTAGATAGAGCCGTGTCTGTCCTGTGTTCACATGTGAATTAATAAGATTAGATAGAGCCGTGTCTGTCCCGTGTTCACATGTGAATGAATAAGAATAGATAGAGCCATGTCTGTCCCGTGTTCACATGTGAATGAATAAGATTCGATAGAGCCGTGTCTGTCCTGTGTTCTCATGGGAATGAAAAAGATCAGATAGAGCCATGTCTGTCCTGTGTTCTCATGTGAATTAATAAGATTAGATAGAGCCGTGTCTGTCCTGTGTTCTCATGTGAATGAATCAGATAAGATAGAGTCGTGTCTATCCCGTGTTCCCATGTGAATGAATGAGATTAGATAGAGCCGTGTCTGTCCCGTGTTCATATGTGAATAATTAAGATTAGAGAGAGCCATGTCTGTCCCGTGTTCTCATGTGAATAAATAAGATTAGATAGAGCCGTGTCTGTCCTGTGTTCTCATGTGAAAAAATAAGATTAGATAGAGCCGTGTCTGTCCTGTGTTCTCATGTGAATAAATAAGATTAGATAGAGCCATGTCTGTC